>NW_021635862.1:0-334439 GCF_004799145.2 Neltuma alba | reverse complement strand
ACGCTCATGCCCATGAAAGTGGCCCCCGGCCCCCTTGTTTTTTTTTTTTTGGTTTTTTGCAAGCGCCCCTCGGAATACATTGAGGGCATTAACGGCCTACGCATGAACCCTGGGGATGGACCCATGGGTTGGGCTTTGACATAATTATCATCGAAACAAAACATAATGGGTCGTCCAACTACTTACATTTAGCATAAACTATAACATAACCCTCCAAAGCTTCCCCTTTTTGGGCATTCTTAGGGCATTATGTTCTACTTTGTTCCCGACTACATTTATGTGTGCGTCCACTAATGAGACTACAAAATGGGAATTAGCCCCTATTAATCCCCGGCCCCTCATGGACCCTTGGCCTAACCCCAGTGTTTTCAACATTTGCTACCAGCCTGCTCACCATTTATTTAATGTATAAGAAACTTAAATTCTACTTTCATATATTTGTTATAAGAAATTTCAATAACAATAGAATAAACACATTTTATCTTCATATATATAATTATTAAAGAACATAATACACGCACGGATAGATGGCTGAATCTAATCCTTTTCCTTGTTACGCCTCGTTAATATAGTTTTTTTAGGTGAAATAATACTACTTCCGGTTCTTAGTATAAGACCACATTTGACTTTTATTTTTATCCTAAATATAACACACCAATTCATTTTGTCTCTAATATTTATGTATTTTTTTCTAAAATAGTTCTTCTAACATAGTAATTCTAACTGATTAGCAATGATATTTTAGAAAAAATACATATTTATGACAAATAACTAACTTAACTTCTCTTCTTATCTTCTCTCACATTAGTCAACTAGTTCTTATAATTAGGACCGAAGGCAGTATATTGTTTTTGTTTGCTTCAAACTTGCTTTCCCCGCTTTGGCAGACTCTCCTGGTATTCAATAGTAAATACCGATTGCTGTTGGCCAACTGATGTCTTTTCCACTCACACAGAACTTGAATCTATCAGGAGTGGCAATTACAGCCAATATTTAATGTATATAACACCTCCTTATATTTACTCTATTAAAATTTATTTCTTATATTTACTCTATTAAAATTATTATTTCAATCATATTTATTAATTCATGAATGGAGTTGTTGACCAACAAAAAGAATAGGTTTATAAGGGAAGAAAAAAGAGAGAAGCTTAAAATGGAAACATCTTCAAATTCAGACACCAATGACAGATGATCCATGTAACGGCTATTATTACCACTAGAACTGCAACAACGTGTAAATATATATTGTGTGTGTATATATATATTACACTAACAAATCGAAAAATCGCGGGCACGTTTTGATGTTCAAGTTAAGCCAACCCGATTTAGCTGACAACTCGCGAGTGAGTAGATGCTAACTCTGAGCTGCAGAAACAGAGTCGTTGTCGGTTACATCTCCAATGGTACGCTCCTTGCTCAGAGGCACCATCTAAAAAGAGCATTTTGAAATGGATGATACAGAGTTTTAGAATTCTGGCGTCCAAAACAAGAAGTCACACGTATAAAAACAAATTACCTGGTCATTGTATTTAGCTTCAGATTCCAGAGATTTCAGCCTTTTCACATTGCTGCTTCTCTCGCTTTCCTCTTCGTCTTTCACTTCGTCATCAACGAAGTTCTGATCTGACATCTCTGTACCAATCAGATCGCCTGATTAAAATATTGGTATGGAGGGAGCTGTAAGACATGGTAAAGCTAAGACAGTGTGTGGACCAAGGTGAATTAGTCACATGTGGATAGACTTTCAAGTTCAACATCTGAACTATCTCAATAGTAAGCAGATAGGGATCAACATTGCCATTAAAACCTGAGATAATACAGCAAAATTTGAAAGATAAGTTTAACAAAGGAGGCAGAAGAAAATTTAAAAGCACCTGTATCATCACATAACACATCCTGCTTAGATGTGCGAGATTTACAGATGTGAATGTGCCCTGAACTTGTACGTGATCCAGAGACAACTCCCCTCCTCCGGCCTAAACAGGCAGCGTCCATTGTAGAAGTAGCAGTTTTTTCTTCATTTGCAGGAGATGTCACACTTCCTTGTTTGCTTGAAGATCTGAAGTGTTGAATCCAAGGATTTGCATTTAGATCATGGCACTCATTAGCCCTATTTATATGAGGATTTTCTCTTTTAAAGTTGATGTTGCGCCAGCTGCCACCTCGAAGAACTTTGAACTGAAATGGATCAAACAATTAAGTCACCAAAAGAGAGATCAAATGCAAAACAGGTCTTATATGTAGACAAGAGTGGTCTTCAAATATTAAGAACAAAAGAAACAGTACAGACCCTGGCCAGAAGAGGCAGTGGAGGGAGAGGGAAGCGTCTTCATGGAATCTCCTACCAAGAATCTGCCTGGAATCATATAACTGGTTCACAAATGATGCTTCCATGGACTTCAGATACATACTGTGTTTCTCATTTGTCCACTCTGCCGCCATTGACAGAGGTTCTGCCTCTGTTATGCCCTGAAATGAACCCAAAAAAATCAGCATTAGAGTTGAAGACCGAGGCAGCTTTTGAAGTGCCTTTTGTAAGTAAAGAGGCATTCCTCTGTAAACTTACAAGAAGGCAATGAAGGGTAACAATAAGAACATCATCAATAAATTACAAGCTTCTAATACATTTAAGACAGTTACTTCGAATGAAAAGGGTTAGAAGATATAAAGGGCCATTGTGAATGTTCTGGACAAAAAAATAGAGACCAACCCATAAGAGCTTTTACCAAATATAGAGTATAAGCACAACTAGATGAAATTGTAGTCATCACTGTCTACTTTAATTCTTGTAAGTTCTATTTCTTTAATACAGCTCTTATAAACCCTTTTTCATGTTTCATACCGCATCCAAACTAATAATTAGGCTCATGCAGCAGTATGATACTTTTTCTTCTTAATCATAAGCGATATATAGACTCCTACCATGAGAATATTATAAGGTTAATATAAACCAAAATTTCAAAATCTGGATGATAAAAGAAAAGTAGTTCCCAAGTTTTTTGTTTTGCCAATAAAAAGGTTCCTAACTATTTAAAAGAAAACATACATGACATGTTTTTTTACCGAAAAAATTAGGAGGAGGAGGAGGATGTGCTATAAAATCCTTCTGCATTCACAAAGGATCGGAAGTGTCATGTCAAAATCCGGAGGGAAAAAATTATTGCAGCAAAATTACACCAACAGGAGAAATCTAGGTGTGATGCTTCTAAAAACGATTTTGAAAGAAGTTTCCGAGGTTTCTAACTGATAAGATACAGAAATAATATGAGAAATCTCTAATTTTGTTTCTAAAACAGAGACAAAAAGAAAAAGAAACATCGAACACGGGGGACTCTAAAATTGCATTTTGTTTAAATTAAAAAAAAAAATCATTTTGCAGATTGGGATTATACTGTTATTTAATATTTGTCATGTAGAATGTCTAAGAAAATTACATGGAAACGGCAAGAGTCATCGAAATGACAATAAGAAATCAAACCAAAAAAAAAATAGAGTTGTCTTTATTTAAGATCAACGAAAGACACAATTTCATAGAATTGTGTTCTTCTGAATTTGTCTGTTTTCTGAAGCTATGACGAACCAATACAAAACCTAACAACATAGATAACTAAACTCTTTCAGATTCTTCAAAATCAGGCGAATCCCCTGGTCCGATGAAGAAGCGAGAAAAAAATTACAAGAGCGAAGAACGGAAAGAAGCAATTCGAAAGCAGAAGGAAACATACCTGCATGAGGTCAGGGGCAAAAGGCGCAAACTCGGTGGAATCGGTGTGGAGGGCGGGTGGAATCGTGCGAGTCCCTCTACGTTGGGTGCTCATCATGGGAAAGGAGAAGACTAGAAGAAAAGAATGGAGGGTGAGAGGGGAAGAGGAAGGAGAAGCAGAGGGAAGAGGCGGGAGAGGCGGTGTTGGGGGAAAAAAGGAGGTTACAGTTGTCCGCACTTTTACACGTGTCGTGGGACCATCGCATCGCCACGTCATTGGATCGGACGCCAAGACAAGCGCATCTGATATTTATGGAACGCCCGCATCAAAAATATCTGTTATCAGTTATCCTCTCATTCAACAAGATTTCTCCCTCAATTATTCACCGGAATAAAGCATTCTTTTATATATCTTTATTTTAAAAATTGCATTATTTTTGCTTCAATTATTTTTTTGGCCAAAGCTTCAAATAATTTTTGAAAAAAACAAATTATACAGCATCAAATGTGTTATAATCTTACATATATTATTTTTCTAAAAGAATATGAGAGATAATTTAATTTATTCGTATTCTGATTTTTTAATTTATAGGTAGGTGAAGAGGGAGAAAAAATCGCAAGAAAGAAAAGAGAGTGAGACCCACGACCATCTGAAACTCTGTTGGCGAGATCTTAAAACAAACGGCTTAAATGAAAACGACATATTTATAAGGAGGGACGTCTGTATTGTTGAAGTGGATGTTGCTGTGAGCCAATCGAACTCTTGCTAACAGTGAACTGATAAGATTAGTTATTTAATACCCCTTTAATTCTAAATATAAAATTTATTTTGTAATGAAAATATTATGTAAATAAGGGTGCAATATCAAGGAACTTGCCCTTCACTGGCACTTGATGCACTTGATGGAGAATCGCCATGCGGATTTCCCCAAACACTAGTGATTATTACTTCTGATTTTTAATATAAGACTTTATTTGATTTTTGTTTTGGTCATAAATATAAAATCTCAATTCATTTTGTCTTTCATATTTATATAATGTTTTCTAAGGTAGTCTTTATAATAATAGTAATTGTAGCCAATACACTTGATTAACGAGGATATTTTAGAAAAAAAAAATATTTATTACAAATAACTAACTTAACTTATTTTCTTAATCTATTTATGGGGTGTTTGAGTAGAAACAAAATTATAGTTATAAAAGTGCTTTTATAGTATACAAAGTAAATATGTGGAGAAGTTTGTCTTGATTTACGAAAAAATGCTTTTTAAAAGCACTTCTTAAGTAATCCAAACACCTTCTAAAATTAGTTAACTAGTTTTTATATTTAGAATCCGTAGATAGTATTATCTTGCTATAACAGTCAGGATTTCATGATTGTTTGGGCAATATAATGCAATACAAACAAGGCAGCTTCTTGCTGCAGGGATCATGAAGAAGGCATTCAATCTAAAGATTCTTGAGTCTAGTGGCATTTATCACTTTTGGTGAGGAAGGCTGCAGGATCAAACCCGTGCTCAATGTGTGTGTGTGTGTTGATGTCTGCGTTTCATTTGTCCATTATGAGAAAACAAGGCGTTACATCATATGCTTATAAGGAGAGGCGTGTAAAATGATTCTACATTTCTCTCTGTCTCGTCTTAGCAACAGCCAAGTATTATATTGTGTCACCCCAAATACCCTCTTAGACAAACAGAAATATGAATGATATTTGTGCGTCAATGGAGATTTCATTGACGAACTTCTTGGGAAGTAATTGATTGGTAGATATGTCTTCTGGCAAAGCTTCCATCTTTTGCTAATTTGCTAAAGTGGGGTTTGGTTGTTCCCTGGTTAAATTCGGCCGATTGCCCATTTTCTTTCTGTAATATTCATTTGATGCACGATAGTCTTATGATTATTTGTACTTGTTTCTCACATGCATCACTGATTTGTCAATTCTCCTTTCTCAAAGCGTAAGTTTTGGATATTTCCTGTGGAAAAGGAGGTGGTTTTAGATACATATAACCATCAGTTTCGGTTTCGGTTTCAAGCCTTTTTCACGCATCAAAGTTGCCTGTTACGGATTTTTATTATTTGTTAGTCAATTTATTGCAATCATGCATTTTAAAGTTTTTTTATATATTTAAGACCCAAAAAAAGTTCTTTTTTATATTTGCTATTTTTAATAGATGCTTTTTGTTTGATTGCATGAAATAACTATGGGTAAAATGCAATTAAGCGTTGTTGTTGAATATAATAATCAATACCGATGCAACTAAGTCGAGCTCTGCTCTCGAAATCGAAATTCTCACAAAATTCTCCTGGAAACATCTGGGAAATGTATTTACAGGTTTTACTAAATTAACAGTTTTTTTTTTCGGTCTTCGTGTTGCATATAGGATGATTGTGACATAGACAATTGTTATTGTGACGGGCGAAAGGGTTGTTATGGAAGCTCCCGCAGGTGGTTCAAACTGGCTAGGAACATGGATATAATTCTTTGATTAATGAATTAAATCTTGCTTAATTTTTCTTCTTGTAAGAGAGAGTACCCTGTTTGAGCGCTGGACAAATATATGGGAAATCAATCCAGCCCTTTTTATCTTGGACCATAATCCAGGCCCAGCTGAAAGAACTTGCAATCTTTTCATGTCTTAGTGGGTTTTGCGCTCGGCTTCGATCCTGGTGGGTCTACGCTTACTTGAGGAATCGGTATTTCGCTCCCATCCTTTGATTTGCGAAACTTTGCAGAGCCTCACTTTCTTCTTTCTAAACCGGTATATATAATTGCTGACGTGTCCCTCTTCAGTACAGTCGATCCTATGTTTGTTAGTGCTTTACAAATGCTGTCACCCTCCCCAATCTAAATTTTTTCCCCCAAGTATAAATATCCTCCTATCAGAGACAATCTCATTCGAGACAGTGTTAAATACTAAATATGGGATCTTTTCTTTGTGAGGATTCAGATATTAATTTATTATATTGTGAGAAACTAACTCTTTTAAGTAGACCTAACTTTCATATGCAAATGAAATGAATGATGAGATATCACTTGGTGGGGTTTGAAAATGAGAAGTTTGGGCTTTTGGGCCTTTGCCTTACTGGCCTGATCCAACAGCAAAATGCACGGTTGAGGTGATTGCTTTTTCTCTAATTGGTTGGATAATGCTGGGATTGGGTTATGATGCCTTCATAGCTGGCACTTGATTAATAAAGTGTCCCCACTGGAAAATGCTCATTTAATTTGTGGTGAATGAAGCTGCGATCCTTCATCCTTTGGCGGCGGCTACTTTTGCTGGCTTTGAGGTCTGACATGTCTTCTTTCATTGTGGTTTGACAATTTATTAGGGTCATATATGAGAATATATATTTTAATATCCTAGAACCCCAGAGAGGATTTTAAAATTAGAGATATGCTTGCCTTCAAACTGAATCCTCTAAGTTGGGACAAAGGGAGTACTTCGTCTTATATATGATGGCCTATTGACTACTTTGCTCAGAACTGTCCTTGATTGTTAAAAGATGAAAAACTGAGAGAAGGGAGTGCTTCATAATTTTTTAAGATTGGGAGTCATGCTATTAAAGCTTACACATCTTATTTTTTTATACAAAATAAATTCCCATCCCTTTCCAGTAAATAGATCCTTAGTTGTAAAGCACATATTTTTTGTCCTTTATAATGTCTCTGTTCCATTGATTAAAAGCAGTAAAAAGATATACGGCTGAATGGATGACAGGCTTAAAAACTAATTATTAGGGGAGATTACCCTTTATCTAGATAAAAAGATCTTAAAGAATAATACTGATTTTTATTAAAAATAATTTATAAAATATAATTTGAAGTTTATTATAATTTAATTTTAAAAGTAAATTTTACATGAACTGTGTGTGATATGATGCAACTATTAAGTAATAATGATGCTATATATATATATAATCACAAGTAGTTTCATTTTTATTACAGAAAATTTAATGAATGCATTTGTTAATTTTTTGACATAATAAATGCATTACCTGGTACGATTTGAACATTCTTGCACATTTTTCATTTTACTTGCACAAATTTTACGTTTTGAATAAAAGAATAGTTTTGTAATTTGTACATTTTTTAAAAAATGACAATTTTCTCTGTTATATGAAATGTCTAAGGAATTTAACCTAGACCTGTAACCATACTCCTCGGAAAATTTTGTCATTGTCCCCCCCTCCAAAAAAAAACGACATTATCGTCATTGCTCAAATAAGATAAAAAGGGTACGAGAAAAGGCATAAGAAGCCATTCTCTTACGTTACTCAATTTGTGATCGTCGTTTAATTTAAAAGTTTCACTTTCACCCCTCTTCATCAGTTCATCGTCATCCATGACGTCCATCATCTTCACTTCATCAATTTTTTGCTTAATGAACATATGCAATAATATTTGATCCAATAATCATATACTCTTCCGGTTTTTAATATAAAACCTAATTATTAAATTAATTTTATTGCTCAATATAAGAGCTATTTATTATATTTATCAATTTTTTCTAAATTACCCATATGGATACTCCTTCAACCATAATCAAGTAAATGAGGAAGAGAGGATATTAAAAAAGATGATTATGGTGTTTTTGGAAAAACATGTCATTTTGTTTATAAATATTAACTAACTTATCTAACTTTTTTAATTTAATCAAATTAGTTAAATAGGTCTTATACTCCTCGGTCCTAATTATAAGACCCAATTGACTTATTTGATAAGATTAAGGAAGTAAGTTAAGTTAGTTATTTATAATAAATAAGTGTTGTCATTCCTAAAATATCCTTGCTAATTAAGTATATTGGCTAAAACTATCATTATTAGAAGGATTATCTTAAAAAAAGCATAAATATAAGAGACAAAATGAATTGGGGTTTTATAATTAGGACCAGATAAAAAGTCAAATGGGGTCTTATAATAAAGACCGGAGGAGTATTAAAAATACGAGGAGAATATATGAACAGACCTATCCTATCCGCAGCAACAGATCATGGTAGGGCGTAATGTGGACTAAGATATTTCTCCTAGACAATTTCTCGACATCCACGCATGTTGTCTCCCGCCCAATCAAACTGCATATCAAAACTTTCTCATTTTCAATATGCAGATTATTTAATTTACTGTTAGTTAGAACTTCCATTTCCCCCCAGAAGTAAGGCTATATACATACAGCTTGTTTAGATTGACTCACTAACAGAAAATTTGGGGATATTAAAGGAAAATCAGGTGAGCTCTTGGACATTATTGTTTAATTTGTAGTCAATTAATAATTAAGAGGGTGTTTGGATGGAAATCAAACCATGGTTTTAAAAGTGTTTTTGCGGTTTACGAAGTAAATATATGGAGGAGTTTGCCTCGTTTTGCGGACAAGTACTTCTGATGGTTGCCAAACACCCTCCAAGTCACGTTATGAACATTCTATAAATTGGTTATTTATTGTAAAATATCAAAATTATCCTCAATTAAATCATTAGTAATGAGAGTTTGATTAATAAGTTAAGAAGTTTATAGTTGGTTATGGAAGTTAGGTGGAAAAACAAAGATTTAGAGGTGATAAGAGGAAATTAATATATAACAATTTGTTATAGAATGTATAACTTGTAAATAAACAGGATAATTTGTTATAAATTGCTAGCTGCAACTTGGTGACCAACAAAGGGATAGAAATTAGTAGCCAGCCACCATTTATCTTTATAATGATGTGAGACTCCAAGAATTTCTCTCGATGATAATGCTCCTCTCCTTGTTCAATTAGTGGCCACCGTACATCCTTATAATGTGTGTGTGTGTTCTTTTCCTTTTAATTGTAGCCTTTTTCTCTCGTAGATAATGAATGGGATTGGAACAATAATTCATCAACTTTATCAACACGCCCGCCAGCTGGGGAAAATGGCTATGCGTGATCACTAATATTGTTCATATATGTCGCGGCTCCATTTACTGAATCTTTTCCGTAAGCAATGGGGCC
This sequence comes from Neltuma alba, assembly GCF_004799145.2. NCBI lineage: Eukaryota > Viridiplantae > Streptophyta > Magnoliopsida > Fabales > Fabaceae > Neltuma > Neltuma alba. Next base: position 324,764 of record NW_021635862.1, on the reverse strand, counting down.
CCTTCAATTACACTACACACACTCGCTCACTGATTGGGACACAAATATTTAGAGGCATATTTTCTCTCATTTCTTCTTAACCACAATTTTCATAAATATATGCATATCCATATACACATCTTCGTGGTTTCACTGTATGATGATGCTCCAATAATAATGGCGCTGTGTGTTTTGTAGGGCTTAACACTTGCAAAGTTGCGAGGTTCCTGCCCCACTAATTATTCGTTCCCCTTCCTTTAATTTTTTTCCCTTGTTTCTTTTGCTGATGATTGATTCTTTGCTTTATGAATGTTTCTGGTCGAACAGTGATAAGGCGACAATAAGAGCGTGTCTTTTGACTTGTCATAGTTCAAAGTTCAAACGTGATCATTGTTAGAAGCTGAAAAAGTTGGACGGAAAAATTGTTAAAATTAAGTGTGAGTTGATGGGAATAAGGGAATAGCTCAACATCCGATAAAGTTGGAAAAACTCAAAAAATAGAGGATGTATAAATAGAAGGGCTCGGGCATGTACTATTTTAATTTGTGGGCTAATAGGAATTAGTTTCAATGCCCATCCCGAACTCATCAAACCTGGAATGTCCATATCTTATTTAGATGGTCTAGATTTAATTTTTTTTATTTATTCAAAATAATTATTTTAATAAGTATAGAATCTAAAACAAAGATAATCTTTTAACTGTTATTCTTTCAAAAAATATTTTTTCTATTTAAAAATAATTAATTAAATATTTAAATTTGAACTGTTCACATCAGATATAGACTGTTCAGATCTAATAACTTTAAGATAAGTTTTGAGCTAATACAAGTCAATTTTTCATCTCCATCTAACTTTCTTTTCCTCATTAATTAGCATCATACCAACGATGGAACCAGTTTGGGTGCTCACCCTTTTGATGAGTACCCTAAACTCATCAAATCTGGAGTGTCTAGATCTGATTTGGATGGTTAAGACTTTTTTTTTTTGTTTAAAATAACTATTTTAATGGGTATAAAATTTAAAATTAAAATAATTTCTTAACTATGATTTTTTTAAAGAAATTATATTTAAAAACAACTAATTAAAAAATTTAAAAATAAATTGTGAAAATTAGATTTGAACTATTCAGATTTGATAAGTTTAGAGTGCTGATCACCCAAATTGGTTCCTACCAACGATATATACACATATATATAGTAGCTTTATGAATGGGAGTACATGAATATGAAATTGTGGTGGAAGGAGAGGATTATGACATGCTGGCGAGATATGGGCTATGACTGACAAAGACATGGAAGGGGAATGGCGAAATATATGGGCCCAGATATTATTTGAGTGAGAAAACGAAAGAAATAATTTTACTGTCATATGGTGGAGACAACTACAAGGCTCGCGCCTCATTTTTCTCTATCTTTCTATGTGAATTCTAAGAAAAGGCCTGTAATATATATCCATGGCTCACCCCGGGGGGGGGGGGGGAGAACATTAATTTGGCATGAAGGACATAGATATGATTTAAAATCTATGAGGAAACATACAAGAAGATTATGTTTTTCAATGAATTATTAATAGGTGTTTCCAGTTAAGCATTAATTTGGCAGCCGCCAAATGGTGCTTCAAAAGCCAACACACTTGCCAACTTGCTTTGTATGTGTATGCCTTTTCATAAAGCGCACACTTTAATTTAGCTAGCTGGCGATAAACTTTCTCTTGTAAGTATATTACATATATTTATTTTATATATATATATCTTATCTTCCCTAAGGGTGATTAATGGTTTTGTCTTCCTTTATATATATATGTATGTATTTATATATATGAGTGTGTATTGCGTTATTAATCCGCCGTTCTGTTATCCCATATATCGCATGCATGCAAACTTTAGGGTTTTGCGAGCGTGCATGCGTACGGAAAGATGTAAGGAACGAAAAAGAAACTTAATTAAAAACAGAAACACATCTTCAAACAGACAGGGTTACGTTGTACTACAACCGTACAACATTACTGGACACGTACTGCTCTCTGGACGTTAAATAAACGAAATCACTGATGAAACCATCAAAAACCAGCTCGATCAATGGATATATAGAGGAAAAAGTGGTTAGCGAGCTTAACGCATTTTTGCTGATTGCATGAATACAAACAAATATAGTAAGTTCTTGAAGAAGCACGAGGGAGCTAGCTAGCTAACCAGTGAGACAGTGAATGCAAATACATATATAGACGTGGATTGCTATATTGCATGGTGACTTGGTGACCCAGCCGAAGTGGTGAGAAATAGACACTTTGCCTTATAATCAGACAGCCCAAGTATCTTTGATAGATTTGCCTGTCATGTAGCTTTGGTGGATTCATTCATTGTCGAACACGTTGCGAAGGATCTCATAATATGTGCCGAGAAACAGACGACACCTGTAAAGTGGGCGTCGTACGGGCACAGGGTTCGGTACTCTCGCCATGCATGATTGTTAAGGCTAAAGGATTACAAAGTTCCCAATAAGACCAAACCAGAAGCAGTGTGAGAGGGATATAGAAGGCATGTTTGTTAGCCGGAGGGATTTGAAGAGAGAATCCGAAGGAGTGGATGCGTCATTTTACCCGTTGTTCTGTCTTCAAATGGAAGCAATCTACCTAGGGTTTGTTCACGTACATTCCTTAAAATTGAGGTTGCACGCAAACGGGGTTTCATTACTAATACCATTGTATATATATGTTTGGCCAAAACTCCGATTCCATCGTTGCGTGTACCATGTTCTTCTGTTTGTTCTTCACACCCTGCCCGCTCAAAAGTCGCTGGGCACATTTCTACTGAACTTTTACCTGTCCAGTTTTCATTGGTAATTGCCACTTAAGAACTATACATATAATCATGACTTCTTGAGACCAGTCCCTGATAAATAAGCTAGCTTCATTCTTCCAAGTTCATGAATCTAAGTCCATGACCACAAATCAGAGTTATGACTTCGACTTCCACCACACACACACACACACATGTTAATTCCAAGTTTTCCAATTCTCACAATATCATATATTTTTGTGCATATCGTAAACAGTGCTACGCTTGGTCTGCTCATCAGGAATTCAAGACTGTTCATATGCATCTTAGTTTCAGTGTTCATCACCTTGACGAGTAATTTAGACTCATCAGATTTAGATTGTCTATATCTTATTTAAACGATTCAGGTTTAAAATATTTAATTAGTTATTTTTAAATAGAAAAACTATTTTTCTAAAAAATGACAGTTAATAGATTATTTTTATTTTAATTCTATACATCTTAAAATAATTATTTTGAACAAATAAAAAAAAAGAAATCAAATCCAGAATATCCAAATAAGATATAGACAATTTAGATCTGATGAGTTTAGAATGCTCATCAAAATAATGAGCACCAGAACGAATCCCATTCCCAGCTTAATTCTTCTTGTGAGATCTCCAAAAAAAAAAAAAGCGAGTAATAAAAGTAGTCTTGAGATATTAACCGATAAACAATACTCGTAACGATGAAAACGAAGAGCCTGCGTGGATACAAAAGGGAATGTGAGGTTTTGGCAAAACTCAAAAGGGGGATCAAAAGCTAGGGAAAAGAAGCAAACAGGTGGAATTGAGAATGCAAGTCAAGGTACATATATGGCTATCCTTCAGTTTTTGCAATTATATACGCACAAAAGCATGAGAAACCAATAGACAAATTAAGAGATGCTATCGGGTAACCACAACTGTATCTGCTAGGGTCAACTTATAAAAAACTTCAGTCCAAAAAAAAACCTATAAAAAACGATAAATTAAGTAAATGACGGGACTCTAAATTAAAATATATTTCATTATTATGAGAAATCAATTGACAGTGAATAATTTTATGATCTGAAGTCACCATTTTTCAGAATAGATAATGTCAATATATACGTGGCAATAAAGTTTGATGGGGCTGAAAAATGAATAATATTTCATAGAACAATTTCAATAAAACCAGCCAAAAACAAATTAGGAATATATGCATGTCACTGAGGAACAACGCAAAGCATAAAATTGTGGAGGTCGAATGTTCTTTCTTTTTGTGTGTAGTGAAAATTAATAGCCAAGAAAAAGGCTTGAATTTCAATTTTATAAAAAACTGATCCAGAAAATATTTATTAAGAGATTCTATTCGGTACGATGTACGTGGCCCCGGTGGCTACGGGAGAAGGTGCTGGGGAAAAATCTAGGTAATTAAAGGAGGAGGGAAAGCATGAGGCGATGAATAGAAAGAAATCCGCGGGGACAGTGGGGTCGGAAGCCTCTGGAAATGGACCACAAATCTATTGACAGGTGTCAACCCAGCTGGCCTCACGATGGCATGCAGGTGATCCAGAGATTTTGAGATGATGCCAGGTGGGCTTCTGCACGTAAAGGAAAATATATTGACTCGGTCCCACTCTCAATAAAACTTTCAAGAAATTAGTACGCGTTCCCAGGAGTTCACTGGACCAAAATTTTAGTAGATTTTTTTAAAATATTAAATCCTATGCAATTATCATATTTTCGATTCTATAGTTAGATTTTGATATGTATCAGAGTGTTTGATTTTTTTTTAATTGATTGGACATGAATAAAGGTGTTTGAATTTTTTTTTTTAAAGAAAATCATGGATATGACTGCCCTTGTATCCCTAAGCCCAGAGGTTCTTTTCACTTTTCATGCTCTTGTATTCGAAGACATTGAAACTGATAGAAAAACCAATTGGGATTTTGTTTTTGTTTATGTTTCTGTTGATATTCCTGCTCTTTCTCTATTTCTATATCAATCAATAATCTTCTACGTCATTAGAACTCTGTGCGCTACGAATGATGGTTTTTTAGCTGGTGTGAGTTACATCCCATACTTTGGTCCGAGTCTTTCTTATTGATTTTGCAGGATTGTTAGTCCTTGTATTTTTTTCCAATTTTTTTATGTTAATTTTTGTTAGTGTTGACTGTGGCTTTATCTACTCTTTGCATGGTTTAGGCCAGCCTCCTCCTTCGGTTTATTTGGGTTTTGCTCAAATTGACTAAATGTGATCAGCCAACTTTTTTATATATTTGTTTTACTTATGTTGAATTAAATTGTCTTTTTATTAAAAGAAAAAATTCTACATTGATGTCATACGAAGCTTTGTTTGGTGCCTCCCCGTCGGCCTTCCTCTTCTCTTATGGTTTATGAGCTGAGTTTATTTAATACTCTTCCGATCCTAAATATAAGATTTAATTTATAGTGTAATTGACACTGTAAAATAAGTTTTATATTCAAGAAAGAAAAAAAAAATTTACTGTATCAAAAATAGAGAAGCATCGCCAATAGGTCAGAAGACAGCATCGTGAATTGCCATATGGAGTCCAATGATTATCTTAATTAAGAAGATACTGGTTCTCTTCCCTTGATTAATACTACTCCAGAGTCACAAGAGAGGCATGATGAAATTTCCTTTTATCAACTTAATGAGTAGTTTTAGATTAAATTTGTCATCTTGGATTATAACTGCAGCGATATACAGGTTGCCAAAAGCCTCTCTTCGTGCTAAGAAGTCATCAATGGAGGAGTTTTAGTTTACTGAAGCAGTCAAAGTTTTTTCCATTAATTACGTTCAAAACTACTAGTAACTCGTGTGCATCTTTTCACTGGGTAGTTAATTAATGGAGAATGTATATCCTCCTAGCGTTTGTTGCCTGTTAATTGATTTGTGAGAGGAAACGTGATGAGCTGGTTATGGAAGAATTTCTGGAAACTTCCCCTTCACAATCATTGGGTTGCTTGGACCGAAGCACCGCCCTGCCCCTACGTGGCTAACCACAGGTTCCGACATCCCGACACATACCGCACTTTAGCTGGATGCCACTGCCCAGTTTCTTGTCATATATATATTTATTCATTTTTTTTAAAAATAGTTATTATAATAGTTACATATATTAAATATTTTATCAAATAATACTTTTAGCTAATATACATAATTAGCAGAGGTATTATGAGAAAGATAATGACTATTTATTGTAAATAATTAACTTTACTGATTTTTTTAATTTCTGTTCAAATTGGTTAACTAGCTCTTATATTAAGAATAAGAAATAATAAATAATAAGTAATCAAATTTGTAACTTAACCATTTTAATTTTTTTTAATTTTTATTCCCTTCATTTTCTTTTTAATAAATCTAAGACAATCTCACACTGTAAGCGTATTGTCTATTTCAAAATCTCCGTTCATTGATCAGATTAGAGACGACGTGAAGTAAAGAAGACATAGCACTACTTGCAAACACACCAGCATAAAAAAGAAGATAAAAAGAAAACAACTATAGTTCAGCTAATCGTAATTAAATGAGAAAATTAGCCATATTTGGTTAGAGACAGGGAGATAGAAAGATAACGAGGACAGACCATGATAAAACTAGACAAGATAATAAGAAAAAGATGAGAAAAACTCAATGGGGATGGCGCAATGTTTCAATCTGTACGTGGAGCATCTTGCACGATCTCACACTCTTTAAGACGCATATGTATTACTACCTCTGAATTTAAATATGAGAGCTAGTTAACTAATTTGAATAGATTAAAAAATATGTTAAGTTAGTTATTTGTAATCAATAGTATTGTTTTTCTTGAAATATCCTTACTAATCAAATATATTGGTTAGAACTACTATTATTACATGAACTATCCTGAGAAAAAATGTATAAATATGAGAGACGAAGTAGATTAGAGTTTTATATTCATTACCAAAATAAAAGTTAAACAAGATTTAGATTATAAGGACCGGAGGTAGTATTATATATTGCTTCCTCATCACATTCTTAGCACTTCCATGCGTCATCTTTTCTATTGTCTTGTTCATTCTGTCTTCTTTCAGGTCGCCAAAACTATTGAAAATAATATCACCTGCGTGTTGACCCAATTCTAAAGATTAACATCGGATGAGTCTAATAAATATTTCTTTCGGTTCAAAATATAATCTAAACTTTATCTATCATGTTTGTTAAGAAACTAATTAAAATCAATTTAAAATAATAAATATATAAGGCATATATTTGGTTTTCTTAATATACCCTTATTAATGAAAAGAATAAGTAAAAGATGTAATAAATGAATTAAAAAAGAAAGAAAATATATAGGGATAAAATTGAAAAAATTTCATTAAATATTTAGACAAGAGTAAATATTATCTTATAAAAAAATCATTCTATTTAAAAAAGTTTAGTTTATAAAGCAGGTGTTTCAAAACGTAGGTTGAGTCATTTTCATTTGACTTGGTGCTAGGTCAGCTCATAAATATTCCGCTGTGTTATTATATGGATCTTGGGTACCGTGTCAGTGTGTAATAAATTTATTCCAACTCCGAAATGAAAACTTGTAATTAAACACAACATCAATCACATAATTTTGCGGGCATGCTAAAAATCACTTCACTTCAATAATCCAAATCTCTTTTTTCTTTGAATGAAGGCTATCTTCCTTCATCGAGGTTTACCTTTTCAAAAAAAGATAGAGATTGATCAAGAGCACAAAAATCAGCTTTCATGCAGCGGAAAGCTTTGGCTAAATAGTAATTACAGTGAGGTTTTCTCTATCACTGTAATATAGTACAGCAACACCTGCCGGTCCCTCTGTTCCTTATTATAAGAGACATTTGATGCTCATGGCATGTTCCAATATATAAGAGACACTTAAAAGTTATATCTATTTTTTTGTATTGATTTCCTATTTTACCCCTATTTATTTTGTCTCTAACTCATACTCTCCCTCCCTCCCACTTCTCTTTCTTTTAATAATTTAATTGTTCTCTCTCATACTCTCTCTCCTAATGGGGGTATTGTTGGAAAAAATATTATACTTTTGACATATTAATTGTCCTCAACTAAATTTAACTATTTTTTTGATCAACGTAATTTGGTTATTTGTCTCTTGTAATAAGGAACGGAAGGAGTATTATTGAAACTAGCAAAACGAAGCCTGTGTCCGGCTGTCTAAAGGAGAGAGCATGCCAAGGCTATATGTGTTCCATTTAGCTTTTAGGTTTGCAAAACCGTACCATGTGTGGTTATCAACAAGATGGTTGGAGAAAAAAATTTCTTGCTTGAAAAAAAACGGTTAGAGCATTGTGGTTTTTAGTCTCAAAACTACGCTACATTTGAAACTATATATTAGCTCTGATCCTAAATATAAAAACTAGTTGATTAATTTGAATACATTAAGAAAACAAGTTAAGTTTGTTATTTATAATAAATAGGTGTTGTCTTTCCTAAAATATCCTTGCTAATCAGGTTTATTGGTTAGAACTATCATTATTAGAAGGACTATCTTGAAAATAAATAAATATGAAAGATAAAGTAGATTGGGGTCTTATATTTAAGACCAAAATAAAAGTCAAATGAAGTCTTATATTAAAGATAGAAGATAGTAATTTATTACTTTGGTCTCAAAATCATGGGTTTTTCTAATCCTTCTGGTACTCATATATATATATATATATATATATATTTAAAATCCTAACATAAAATTCATTATATTAATAACTAGCTTTCATCTCATCTTCAATTTATAAATTATTATCTCTGATCTTTAATATAAGAGCTAATTAACTAATTTAAATAGATTAAAAAAGTTTTAAATTTGTTATTTATAGTAAATAGATATTATCTTTTCTAAAATATCTCTGATAATAAAGTGTATTGATCAGAATTATCATTATTACAATAACTACCTTAAAAAAAAGATAAATATAAGAAATAAAGTATATTAAGATCTTATATTTAGAATTAAAATAAAAATCAAATAAGTAACGGAGGTAATATAAAACTTCAATTGTTCCGACTCTAATTTAAACATAGAAATACAATAAAACACACGACGTGCTAACCCAAAATAAAGTCAAAAGTCAAAGTCAATAGAAATGAAACCGCTGTCCATAATCGAATGGTCGATTCTAACTTGGTTGCGTCGCTCCTGAGATCAATTAATTTCTGTTTATCATCCGCGATTTAAATTACGCTCTTATCCAAAAAGAGCTCAGTAATATCGGCTAACTATAATTTTTTTATACACTGAGTGAAATCTGAATACTATGAAAATAAAATCAGTTGAACCATTTGATGTTTTTTCAAAAAAATATTTATCAAAAAATTGAAAGTTTTTGAAACATTACATCATTTATATGGTTTAATGATAATTTTGAATAAAATATCATGTCAATGTAAAATATTAAACTTATAGAGAATCATATTATTACCAGGCCATGCATGATGATAAATATTATTTTTGGACTCTGTCCAATTATTGATATTTTAATTTTTCTACACATTTCAATATTTCGTTTTAATAAATTTTAATGGGACTTAAAAATTAGAAAACACTGATATAGAATAGTTAATGCTGGCTGACATTGATTTTAATAAAACGGATTATAACCACTTAAATATGAGACACATGTCTCGAATTTGAGTTTATATACGCGTAAAAAATAATTTAAGAAAAGATACTTTCCTAAACTAACAATCCCTTTTTTTTTGGTACAAAAAACTCACAATACTTTGATTTGACACATATAATACTACACATCAATTAATTTATAAAAACAACACCGGTCTTCAATATAAGACCTTATTTAACTTTTATTTTGGTTATAAATATAAGATTTCAATCCATTTTGTCTTTCATATTTATGTATTTTTTTTCCAAAATAGTCATTCGAACAATAACAGTTCTAGCCAATATACTTGATTAGTAAGGATATTTTAGGAAAGACAATACATATTTATTATAAATAACTAACTTAACTTCTTTCTTTAATCTCATTAAATTAGTCAACTAGCTCTTATAAATAGGACCAGAGGTAGTATATGATATTATTAGACAGAATAGTTAAATACTACCTTCGGTCCTATTTATAAGAGCTAGTTGACTAATTTGAGAAGATTAAGGAAAGAAGTTAAGTTAGTTATTTGTAATAAATATGTGTTGTCTTTCCTAAAATGTCCTTACTAATTAAGTGTATTGGCTATAACTACCATTGTTAGAATGATTATTTTTGAAAAAAAATCTATAAATACATATGAGAGACAAAGTGGATTGAGGTCTTATATTTATGATCAAAATAAAAATCAAATAAGGTTTTATATTAAACACCGCAGGTAGTACTAATTAGTTATGACATTCTGGAAGTATTTAAAGTTGTTTCTTGATTATTTTTGCTACATGTTAATTTGCAATTTACAAGATTTTCAAATTTATGTCAAAAGGGATAGATACAAATAACCTTGCAACGCACTATCGTTAAAGGAAAAGTCCAGGGACGATTTGCCAATTTCTTAAACAACTTGCTCGTCATGGAAGCTTATTACTATTACGTCATTATCCTCACACTCGCGCGTTATTTTAGACACACAAATCTAATATATTTATGGCACTGCCCTCTTAGGATGGCTTAAGTCGTTATGAGAGGGTTTAGGGACATAAATTTAGGTTGAAATCTTACTTTTTTTTTGGAAAAAGGAGAACAGACGAGGATTTTATGTGCTCCATTTAATTGCTCATCCCCCAATATGCATACATACATACATTAAATCTATAAAAACACTGCTTTATTTTTAAAATATTAAATACTGCCTCCGGTCCTTAATATAAGACATTATTTAACTTTTATTTTGATCATAAGTATAAGACCTCAATTCACTTTGTTTCTCATATTTATGTTTTTTTTCTAAGAAGATCCTTCTAATAATGATAGTTCTAGCCAATACATTTAATTCATAAGGATATTTTAGTAAAACAAAACCTATTTATTACAAATAACTAATTTAACTTATTTTCTTAATCTTTTCAAATTAGTCAACTAGTTCTTATAATTGTGACCGGAGGTAGTAATACCATTAATTTTTAAAATTATTCATTTTGCATGAAGCTTGTGTTTAGTTAAGACTTTTAAACTCATGGAAAAGGAGCTAACTTATCATAATTGATGAAAAAATTAATATAAAATAAAAACTTTGAAGTTATAAACATAAAAGCAATGTTCTCATATATAATCTATTTACTCAAACTATTCTTACAATTAACAAACCAAAAAATTTAAATTAAATTTTGTTTATAAAAATTAAAATTTGCACAAAATAGGAAATATTATTAGAAGGTTCACCAATTAAACATGATTACATATATGTATATCTGATAATATATATATTTAAATATCTTGCATTCCTAGGGAACCTATAATTCCGCTTGAGCAAGATGAAATACTTACAATGCATTGATATGCAGTAATCGTAACATTATTTTATATTGTATTTTATTTTGATAAATAAATAAAAATATTATTAGTAGGAAACATAATTTTTTTTGCCTACGGTATGAAACATAAAAATAGATCATACTCTTTGTGGTTCACTAACGATGAGATTTGATAAGGTTTATTGCATCATCAAAATTTAAATTCTGGCAAAAAAAAAGTAAACTGCCTTTTTTCCCCCTAATAAGACAAAGTAAATTATTGATATATCTGGAAGATCGTTGGATGAAGAAAAAGAGACTCTAGTGGTATAAATCGGATCGAGAGAGTTAAAATCGACAGCTAATTTCAACGTAATCCCAGTTTGATGTCACAGTCTCATAGAGTCCGCACTGGGGATCTGTATTTCATCTTTCATTATAATTTTTTAATTTTATTTATATTTTTACCTACTTTTTTTTTTTTGGAGTCAATATTTTTACCTACTCACGTACTAGTATTTTCTATATTACACCTTCCTTTTCTTTTCAATGAAATTATCGCACTCTCTTCACATATATGAATAAATGAATATGAAATAAATCCAATCCGGTTGATTATTTCATTTTTGTTTGTTCATAAATGCATTATATATTTATTGTTGTAAAAGGGGGAAAAAATCTGAAATATATAATGTCTAATTTTATAGTGCGTCACTGGCCAAAAAAAAAAAAGCGTGGATCTTTCATGGCGTCGTCATCAGGTATCACAACGTGTGGTGTGGGGGCCATGTAATTTTATTTTATTTCTAAATGTACAAATTGATAAATTTTTTTTTTTGGTGAGAATCCCTTATGCTGAGTTTTCGATTTTATAGAGCGAATCAGATAACCAAATTTACTGAGCAAGCCATATACGTTGTACCTTCTGCAGTTGAAGCATATGGAATCACAAATAATGCATCTTTATCCGTCGCCTATTGACTCACGTCTACGTCTTCCCTCCTTCCCTCCTTCTCTATATAACTCGCTTCTCCCTCGTTCTCCACTCTCAAGTCTATAACATTCCCTGCATTTCTCTCTAAGGCCACCTTTTCTCAACCACACACAATAATGGAAACCTTTCTTGCTTACGCTCTTTTATTTCTCATACCCTTGTTCTCTTTCGTATTCTTGTTCTTACACAAGAGACACACAAAACCACAAACAAGTCCACAGCTTCCTCCTGGTTCCATGGGATGGCCTCATATAGGAGAGACTCTTCAACTCTACTCTCAGAATCCCAATGTTTTCTTCGCCGCCAGACAGAAAAGGTTCGTCGGCCGGCATTAAGTTCTTGTTTGTTTTGTTTCTTCTCATTTCGTGGTTCGTTAATGCGATAATTGAATTACAGGTATGGTGAAATATTCAAGACCAATATTCTGGGTTGCCCCTCCGTGATGCTGGCTAGTCCCGAGGCGGCTCACTTCGTGCTTGTGAGTCATGCTCCCTTGTTTAAGCCTACATATCCTAAGAGCAAGGAACGCTTGATTGGCCCCTCTGCTCTGTTTTTCCACCAAGGTCAGTACCATATGCGTTTGAGGAAGCTCGTTCAGGATTCGCTTTCTCTCGAATCACTTCGCAAATTGGTGCCTCATATTCAATCCTTGGCTGTTTCTGCCATGGATTCTTGGGCGGACGCGCCAGTCGTTAACACATTTAGTGAAATGAAAAAGGTGAGTTCTTCTCTCGCTACCTTTGTGTATATATATACACGCCAATCATTAGAACGATTATTATATTGTTTATATTCCGACGTTTGTTTGTTACGTATGTTTTTTTCTGTCATTTCTTCACATAACACCCACATAACTATTATGTCATATACGGACTATAAATTATTAAGGGTCAATGATCAAGTGGTTACCCCTGTCTCGGATGCTTGCAGTTTTCTTTCGAGGTGGGTATCCTCCTGGTCTTTGGCCATGTGGAGCCGAGGTTGAAAGAGGAGCTCAAGAGGAATTACTGTATAGTAGACAGAGGCTATAATTCCTTCCCCACCAGCATTCCAGGAACCCCATTCAAAAAGGCACTGTTGGTAAGAATTTTCGTTTTTTGTTATTAAAATACTCCTTTGACTTTATAAATCATATCATAACTATATGTGTTATGACATTGGAATGTTCCTCTTTCGTTGAACGCTGAATGAATATACAGGCAAGAAAGAGACTTGACGAGATTATAAGAGAGATAATTAGCGGGCGCAAAGAGAAGAAATTGCCTGAAAAGGATCTCATGGGCTGCCTATTGAGCTGCAGAAATGAGAACGGGGAAGTCTTGAGCGATGAGGAAATCTCAGATAACATTATTGGAGTGTTGTTTGCTGCTCAAGACACAACAGCTAGTGTCATGACATGGATAATAAAATACCTGCACGATGAGCCCAAACTTCTGGAGGCTGTAACGGTATGATCAATATGTTGAAAACCATTTGCTTTAGTGATGTTTTAATTTCTCAATAATGCTCCAACTAGTGCTTGTTCTGCAGGCGGAACAGAAGGCTATTCACAGGTCAAATGATGAAGGCAACCTACAATTGAGTTGGAATCAGACTAGAAGCATGCAGATTACCAACAAGGTACGCGGTTAATGCTGTGTCTTACTGACTCTAAGAAAACGAATATTAGCTTTTATGTATCTCTACGTTGCAACGTACAAGTGGAGACAATGCTATTGGGGCGCCTGATTAGAGATGTGGGGCAATGAAGAAAATAAATAAATTAATAAAGGAAAGTTTCAGCTGTCTGTTGTAGTTGTTTCGCATGAAAGGCTAACGATGGAAAAACCGTGGACTTGCTCAGGTTGTCTTAGAGAGCTTGAGAATGGCAAGCATTATATCATTCGCTTTCAGAGAAGCAGTGGCAGATGTAGATTACAAGGGTAAGAGGAATCTAACATCCTATAATCTAAAATGCCGAGCATTTTGAGTTCTGACAATGAAAAACGAAAAATAAACTACACTGGTCCTTCGCGAAAAGGTTGATCACATCGAATGGAATGGCTGACTTGACTATTTGAAACAGGGTACCTAATACCAAAAGGATGGAAAGTCTTGCCTCTGTTCAGAAACATTCATCATAATTCACATTTTTTTCCCGATCCTCAGAAATTTAACCCTTCTAGGTTTGAGGTATACATGCATGTCTGAGCAGTCTAATTTACTCTCTGTAATGTGTGTATTTCAATATTTAAAGACAGCTGAATCTATTTATTTGTAACATGCGTATTTGTTTCTGTTTCTTCATTTAGGTGGCACCAAAACCGAATACTTTCATGCCATTTGGCAGTGGAGAACATGCCTGTCCCGGCAATCAGCTTGCTAAGCTGGAGTCGCTGATTATGGTCCACCATTTGGTCACTGAGTTTAGGTACTGCAACTAGGAAAGGAGATGATGAAGTGAAAAAAGCAGCATTCGTATACGAACTAAAAATTTGAAAACCGGAGTTGTAACTAATGGTCAAAGGTTAACCAAGTACTTGAAAGAATAAAATGATGAACTAAGTATAGGCACAGTAAAGAGGAAGTAACTAGAAGAGGCAGGTGCTAGGTGAGAGGAGAGAAGATAGTGGAGGTGGTATTATGTATTAACACCTATGATTACTGACAGTAACTTCTTTGTCCGAGTGTGATGTAGGTGGGAAGTGAAAGGATCACAATTTGGGATTCAGTATGGCCCATTTCCAGTGCCTGTGGATGGATTACCAGCCAGATTTTGGAGAGAATCTACCAGCTAGAAAGCAGCATGCAAGCGTCTCCTCTAATCATAATGCCTGATCCGCCATCTACTTTCTCTGTTATTCACATTTTTCTTCTGTAATTTTCCCTAGCTGTTATAAAATTTTTGCCCCTTTATTCCCATCCTCCCACCCTCTCCCACTACTTTTCCCAAAAAAGAAAAGACGGGAAAAAAAACTCAAACGGCGGAAGGTAATTCTTTTTCTTCAAGCAAGATATCTGATAATCATGATGTATTATAGGATTTGATAATAGAAGAAGGGGTAATGGAGCAGAATGAGGTGCTGATCTGAAGATTAAAATATACATAAACTATCAATGAATTGGTTGCGACTGAGAAAAAGTTGGGACAGCACTCATATTCCCAGCTTAGTGTTTGTACGTGTTGCATGAGTAACATGACATAGCGACAAAACTACACAACACGCGCCCTGGCTTACAGCGAATTCATGATCCGTAGGGCAGAGGCTGAAGGAGAGCCACGTTTTGCCTCACATGATCGCTTGAGTCATTCTTTGTTTGATTCGTGATGCTGCATTTAAGGCACCCCTTACTCACACCCTCGTTGCTTGGAGTATCTGGTCCTCGGGAACAAGGGCCCCACCAAGATTGGCTCCCTTAATTTAACCCCTTGATTCTCGTCTCATCTGCTTCTGCTTTGATATTTCGCTTCTGAGGACCACGCTCCTCGTAACAGCCACCCTGCCCTCATCTGGTTTCCTAATCCCTGTCGCTTATATTCCGTTCATTCTCTTCACCTGAAAGCCAAACGCTAAGTTTACTAAATATAACATGCATTTTGCCAGAGACCCGCTTTAGTATTTCCTTTTGAGATTTAAAGTGTTTGGATGGAATCAAAATCATGATTTTAAAAGTGTTTTTATAATATAATACAAAGTAAATATATATAAAGGAGTTTATCTCGATTTGAAAAAGTATTTTTAAAAGCATTTTTTATGATTGCCTGACACCCTCTTAAAGCTTCGTAGTTAAGGCCTATTCCAACTGTTTGAAGTTTTTTAAAAGAGGAGAGATAGTGATATAGAATTTACTCTTTATTTCTTTCTTTCGATCTGTCTCTTAACTTTAGGAAACTGATCATTTCAAAGAATCCAAATCCCTCATCATTTCCTGACCTTCGATATGATATGAGGAACGAAAAGGTCAGGATCTACTCAAGGAGTTGCTTGTGCATAGAAAATTATATGTACTCTGTATTTCTCATCATTGTGCACGTGTATAAAATTTAAGACAGAGGAGTAAATCTTCCCACAAATGAAAAGGCCGAAGTAGAATATCCACAATCATACAACAGCCTTGATCAGGTGACCGGAACATTTGATATCTGACTGTATGTCAATATACAGAACAGATAGTTATCCTCTGTTTTATTCATGCTTAATAAAATTTAAGCACAAATTCATGCATCAGCACCAACTTGGCCTACCGCTTCACAGTCAACTCAAAATATCTTGGGGTTCAAGAGAAGAATGCTTGAGCAAGGCTTCAATAATCCTGCCTTTGTCCCTCGTTGCGAATGCTTCCACCAGAACCCCATTTTTATAAAAATGGAAAAGAGGGACACTCTGCATCAGTTCATTTAAGCGGATCAAAAAACTCGATGGTAATGATCATCTGTAATATTTAGAAAATAAAATACGCATGACTAAACATCTAAGGTTAGCTTAGATGGTAAAAGCAGAACGAGGCATGGATCTTGGTTAAGAGTACAACCCCTTCTAATGTATTACATTTGATTCTTAATATAAGATTTTATTTGACTTTTATTTTGGTCCTAAATATAAGACCGCAATCCACTTTGTCTCTCATATTTATATATTTTTTTCCAAGGTAGTTCTTCTAATAATGATAGTTTTAACCAATACACTTAATTAGTAAGGATATTTTAGGAAAGACAACACATATTTATTACAAATAACTAACTTAACTTCTTTTCTTAATCTCTTCAAATTAGTTAACTAGCTCTTATAATTAGGACCGGAGGTAGTAATAAATAAAACATACAAAAACGAGCACCTAGGGATGTCTAGTACGGATACAAAGAAAGTGGTTTGAAAGAAAAACTGGTATGTAGTTGAGAAAGACAACGGGAGCTCAAATGAAAGAAGAAAAGGGCACTCTGTACCACTCAAGTCGCTTAAACAAGTAGGGAACCATTAAGTTATTGTCAGGCGTGTAAATCTGTCTGGAGATTAGCTATCCCTCAAGTCTCCATCGTATTGATTAGAACTTTAATTTAAATCATTCAACAGTTAGTGTAAAGGAAGTACCCTGATTCTAAGCCGATCAGCAACCTCCGACTGCTCATCATATTCGTCGATTACCTGCAACCAAAGGCACCGTAAGTCCCCCCTGAAAACAAATGATTACCTTGCTTAACATATAATCAAAACTTCATTTTATCACAGCAAGATATCAAAATGTCACTCAATTCATGTAAAATCTAATGAAAAAGAAAGAAAGGAAAAAAATATTTGAGAACTTGGGGCATTACAAAGGACACTAAAGTGAAGCACATTAAAGGCCCCAAGCTCATATTTTTCTGAAACATAGATGAGCTAAAGAAAAAGGACATAAGTTTACTAACATTATGCTTTAAAAAGATTACAGGAGCTTCATGATCACCGGATTTCTTGCACAGTTTAGAAAAACCGTGCTCAATATACTTGCAGCTTCCACAAGAGGTGCGGTAGAAATCTACCACAACTAAAGCTCCAGTTTCCTTAGCCTTGTCCAGGATTCTGTGGAACTCTTCATCAGTTTTGAATTCTCTGACACATTCAACGGGACAGAGATCATCATCTTCTTCGGACAAGCCTTCTTGATAGTCATTTGCAACTCCTATGTTACAGGGACCAATAGTGTGGCTTCTTTTTATTATGGGTTCGATTTTCGCCCTACCAAGACATAATTTCTCGTGAACATGCCCAGAGACCAAGCTGAAAACTGCATGGGAGTTTTTAGAAGCTAGCTGGTTTTGTGAGTGCCTGTCACTGAAAAAGGACTTGCCATACATAAAATTATGCCTCTGCACGACAACCTTCGGCATCCTTCCAGACAAAATCTTGTATGTACTGGAAGGAAATTTTGAACAGGTAGACAGTGCCCAATACAATAGAACCAACGGGTCTCTTACTCATTCATTTCTTGTTAATAAAAGCGTTACCAAAATGACCCACAGCTTGAATGAATTCCGCAAATGAGAGAATAAACCACTTTTCTGTTTGAGCAGGCAAGGAGACTCCGATTGGGAGCCTATTCAAGGGAGGTTTTGAAATTTTATCAAATCTATCAGGGAAGTGTATAAAGATCTATGCGTATGCCAATTTATACCGAATAAAATAGATATCTAACAAAACGAGAAAGCTTATCAATAGTTACAGGGGCATGAATGTTTCTGAGACACAGTTCATCGTTAAATCAAACATTGACAACCGCCAGAAGTTTGACACTGAGATCTCTCTGAATTCCGCAAAAGCAGTAATCTGTAACTTCTATGAGACCATGATATTGCATATTCGGAAAAGCAGCCAATTGCAACTAAAGCCCAATCTGAGAGTGAAAAAAAAAATTAATTGGTTGGTTGGTTCTTGGTTGAAAAGAAAATGGAAATGGAAAAAAACAAAAATTAGCAGCCATACGTTAGCGTTTTACTTGTCTCCTGAGGATAAGGTTTTTCGCATGCTTTCAGGAACAACACGGACGGAAAGATTCGTTCTTTACTTTCTTTATTCTTTTTCCCTGCAGGAAAGCTTCTTGATAATTTAGAAGGAAAATAGAAAGCCTGAGCAAGAACAAACTAGTATTGAACTAATGATCAGCTCCCCCTGGAGTAAATTTTTTTTAAAAGAAGAAAGTATTAAATGCATTTCGGAAAGTTTGGCAGCAATACCCAACATTTCAACAGGCTGAAACACTTATATAGTTATCACATATTCTAACGGATCATCGTGACCTTATTCCAAGAAGATCAGACAAAGGAAAGGCATAAAGACTAAAATTGCAAAAATTAATTAAAAGGATAGCAGGTAGAGGATGCGCAGGAACAAGGCAAAGGGACGAGGCACTTCAGTTGAAGAAAGGAGGGGAGGGAAGGTTACCTAACAGTTGCCGGCGACCGTTGAACGGCTGGCCCTTGGCGATACCGTTACTTAGAAACTTCAAATGGGAAGTTGACACGCAATCACCACCTCATCTGCCCCCTCCATGCTTTCCTCTCCAACAACCCAACGCCTTCTTCAGTTTTCACCAATCAACTTCTATCAGAATCTTTAGTGGCTTCCTATAAATATTAATAAATTTATTATGTTTTTTAAATATAAATTTATTATGTTTTAAAAGTCCAGGTTTATGAATGAGATTGAGGTCATCCGTATATTCTTTTGCTTTGATTTTTCTGCACAGCAAAAACATTTACGACAACGACTATCCCAAGGGATCTTGATTTTGTGGGATTAAGTTATGGGCCCAATTTCTACTCAACGTTCTGGGTCTGTAAATGATCAGGACTCCTGAGTAAATAATCCGGAGTTGAATTTAGAGGAGGCCTACTTGAGCCCAACTACTTATTTACAAATTTAAGTTTTCGGTTTGGATAGTAACGAAATCATAACTTTTAAAGATAATTCTACATTATTATATAAAATAAATATGTAAAGGTATTAGTTTTAATTTGTAAGAAAATGTTTTTTAAAAGTACTTATATCTTCGGCCAAAAAAAAAAAAGTACTCCTATGGTTTTCCAAACACCTTTTTTTTCTTCTTTAAACTTTGTTTTCTGTTCTTCGTTTTTCTTAGGAGTTTTTTTTTTTAAAATTTTTTTTTAAAGAAGATCCCGTTGGAACCTCCGGTCAAAGAAAATTTTTAGGCGCAAGACACGTCAGCAAAAACACCACCTTGAAATGCGTGAGGCGTTCCCCATCCGATCCTGATCCGCCGAACTAACTTGTTCCGTCTCTCACCCGTCCTATTTATGATTATCAAATAAGAAAACTTGGAGTGCTCATCGCAAGCAAGTTTGGAGAAGAGCAGGTAGAGACTGGCGTAGGTAATGGCTAATTCCAATTCGGAGCTGAAGTCCGACGCTATAATGGAGCAGATGAAGCAACATCTCTCCTCCGACGCCGGCAAACAACTTACCAGCAAGATTGGCCTCGTCTATCAGATTCAGATTGGCCCCAAGGTCCCCCTCCCTTTTTTCTTTTTTCCTCTTTTCTTCGTTTTCCCCTCCTATCTTCATCTTTTACCTTGTTTTTATTTCTTTTAATTTTATCTTTCCTGCATCTATTACAGAAACTTGGAGTCGATGAGGTCATCTACACCGTTGATCTCAAGAAAGGGGAGGTCAAAAGAGGTAGGCTTTTCAATTTCGTCTTCTTTATTCCCTCGATTTTAAATAATTCGTTATTTGATTCTCCGTATAATAATTTCATTAGACTTCATCTTATAACTGCATTGTTCATTCATGAACTTGAGCTACAGCAAAAGTTGGCCTTCGTGTGTATTTTATTTTACGAGGCATAGTTGAATGATTGCTTCTGTTTATCGTCTCTATTTGATACCTAATCAAATTTATAGAAGCACATGTATCTTTTTACCGGGAAAAAAAAAAAGAAATAAACAGCACATACCTCTGTCACCGATAGAAGAAGGAAATCATCCGACGACAGCTAAGATGAGAACAGATAAATCAAATTAACACTGTAATCCGGGGAAGAGTATGATATACATGGCAGCAAAATGGGTGTTTTAGTGTGCTTTGCATCATGTGGGAGTAACTACTTGAGGTTCAAACCTGTTTTTCTATCACAGTGGCAAATTTTGTTACTAATCTGTCAAATGGACTCAGCAAATTAAGCACTTGTGCTGATCCAAGACAAGTGAGGATCTGGGATATTGTTCCACTACTGGACTGTTAAGCATTGTCTTATTCTGTACATGGATGAGGATTTTATTACCTGAAATTTCCTCAAGCTGCCAAAATTGTCCTCTGCGTGTATATTGATCTTAGGCTGTGCATGTGACCATTTTCTTGAACCAACTGAGTCATATATTGGGAAGAACCGTGCTGAATGGTATGACTATTTGGGTATGTGGATGTTTAGGGCCATACGAAGGAGGGAAGCCTGATGCAACATTTTCATTTAAGGATGAGGATTTTGTAAAAGTTGCACTGGGGAAAATGAACCCACAGATGGCTTTTATGAGGTATGACCTCTCAATGCATTCTTAAGTACTTGGTTTTCCTTTCTGGATAGGTCCTCTCAGGAGATTGAGTACTTTAATCAATTGCATTTTCTCTGAGATTTTAACTTGGAAGTCCTTTTTTTTTTTTTTGTAAAATTAGAATCTTCAAGTAAATCTGAGCCTCCGGTTATCTCAAACGACCGTTTCTTTTACATCCTTGTGTGTAACTAATTCTGTGGAGATTTATGAATTCAGGGGTGCAATGAAGATTAAAGGAAGTCTGAGTGCTGCCCAGAAATTCACGCCAGATATCTTCCCAAGGCCTTCCAAGATGTGAGAAAAGATGGCGCTGACCCTGTGTACCGGATTTCTTTGTCCTTTGGCAGTAATCAAAGAAAGTAGATAGTTAGTATAAGCTAAAATGCTAAATGCATGCATTTAATTTACATGTATCATCATTCGTAGGAGAATATATGGCTCATGAATGTGTAATTTCTGTTCTGGAGTACGTCAAAATAATCTTATGCAAATTTGCTCAAAACTTTAAACAGTAAGGAGTTTTTTTTTTAATTTATTTTTTATCATGGTAAACAAAGTATTATAATTATTATCAACGATAAATGATAATTAATTTCATTTAGGTAAATGTTTGGTGATATCTATCAAAACCTACTTTCATTTGAAGATACTGGTTAGACTTGGAAGTTGAGAATTTTTACCTGGGTTGCAAAAAGGTGAAATAATTCCACAGCACGGGGTGGCACACATTAGTTGCTGTTAATATGAGATCTTAAAATTCAAAATTATTATGACGATGGCATGCAAAATTTTAATTTGAAGGTTGGGTTGTAATTTTTTTGTTGCTGCTCAATATTTTTATCTCAAAATGAAATGACATTTAAAAAAGCTAAAATAGATGTTTTAATTTGGTCTCGAATTTATTTAGAGATCCTTCAAGTGCGACAAGCCGACAACAGGCACATGGTGTTATTTGGCATCCGTCACAGCACCTAAGAATTGTGTTCCTCCCCTCAATTGCTTTGTGCAAATGTAAGGGCTGTTTCATGGGGGAACATAAACAACCCCCTCCCCCTCTCTCTTTTCTCCCTCTGAAGCTGTGATGCTACTGTGCTCCATAACCAAATTTCGAAGCAGTGATGAAAAATTAGAAAGATGAGAAAGGAATCCGTTTCAATGGGGACACAGACTTTGTCCCGGATTTTTTTTCCTTGGGGCCTTGGGTCGGGGGGCCGAAGTGGGACATATAAGCATTGACATTATGGAATTAAAAGCTATCCAGCCTAGCAGGCTTACACCGCTCGTCAATAATTGTTGTACGTGAACAGCGTTTCTAGAAGTCGAGACTATTGTTCCTTCTCATCACTATCTCTTCAAATTTACTAGGTTTTTCTTGACTTTCTATCATTATCCCAAAATGAACGATTCACCTTGACCCGAGCCAAATCTAGTGTCCTTCTTCCTTTTCTTTTCTTTTTGTGGTGTGCGCCGATGAAACCTATCTTCCTTCAGAGTACTGTTTTCGTCTGTCATATATGGGTTTTGAATAATACTTTAATATTGTAAATCCTCTAATGAATTCACACAAGAGTTAAAAGAAGCCATCTGAGTTAACTTATGCAGTACTACTTCCGGTCTTAATTATAAACTTCATTTGTAGACTATAAATGAGATCATAATTAGAACCGAGATAGTATATACACTACTTATGATTGAGCCTGTCATTCGATAATCAAATTTTCCTTTCTTGCAAGGCTCGCTACCTGGCAATCATGCACTAATGCTGGATAAACTAGCATCTATCTAATAATATGTCAAAAAATAATCAGACGTGCTAATGATTCCTAATCTGACAATTAACTGCGTGTGCCCAAATCAACAAAATAATTCCTCTATAAAAGCCCATGCCACTCACACAAGACACATCAGAACAGAGGCAGTTGGCAGAAGCGCCAATACGTAATTGAGGACATGGCTTCCCTCCCTTTGCTCTGCATATTTTGTCTCTGCCTTTGCTCCTTTCCCCTTTCTTCACCCGCTGCCCTGCTCTTTCAGGTTTCAACTTCTTCTCTGTCCTGTTTCTCCTACACAAATTTCCATACAACATCAATTGAATTGAACTCGATCGCAATCATAATGGCAGGGTTTCAACTGGGAATCAAGTAACAAAGGAGGGTGGTACGACTCGCTCAAGAACTCAATCTCTGCCCTAGCCAGTGTCGGGATCACCCATGTTTGGCTCCCCCCTCCTTCTCAATCCGTTTCTCCTCAAGGTAATTAACTCCAATTAATTGATAATAATTACCATCTCTCGTTCATTTTTTCGTCATGATGCTTTATTTTTTACTTGTTACCCAATACCCAATACCCAATTCACATGCTTTTCTTTATGTTACACTTGAATGTCAATTAAGGATATCTTCCGGGAAGGCTATATGATCTGGATGCGTCAAAATATGGTTCCAAGGATGAACTGAAGTCACTGATCGCAGCTTTCCATGAGAAGGGAATTAAATGCTTGGCTGACATAGTAATCAACCACAGAACTGCGGAGAGGAAGGACGGAAGAGGAATCTACTGCATCTTCGAAGGTGGCACTCCTGATTCACGTCTCGATTGGGGTCCATCGTTCATTTGCAGGGACGACACCGCCTACTCTGATGGCACCGGACATCTCGACAGTGGAGAGCCATACGAACCCGCGCCGGACATCGACCATCTCAATCCTCAGGTTCAGTCAGAGCTGTCAGATTGGATGAATTGGCTGAAGACCGAAGTAGGGTTTGATGGATGGCGTTTTGATTTCGCAAAGGGCTATGCTCCCAATATCACCAAAATTTACATGCAACGAACCTCACCAGACTTCGCCGTCGGGGAAAAATGGGACTCTCTGTCTTACAGGCAGGACGGGAAGCCTGATTACAACCAAGACGCTCATCGTGGTGCGTTGGTGAATTGGGTGGACCAGGCCGGCGGTGCTGTCACCGCCTCTGATTTCACAACCAAAGGGATCCTCCAAGCCGCCGTACAAGGGGAGCTATGGAGGTTGAAGGATTCAAACGGGAAGCCGCCAGGAATGATCGGGACAAAGCCAGAAAATGCGGTGACGTTCATTGACAATCATGACACAGGTTCCACTCAGAAACAATGGCCATTCCCTTCAGACAAAGTCATGCAGGGATACGCATACATTCTAACTCATCCTGGAACACCATCGATAGTATGCTTTCTTTCTCCAAACTTGTGATCTATTGAACTGCTAAGCATAGAGAAAATGGTGCCTGATGTAATCTTTTGATTTGCAGTTCTACGACCACCTACTGGATTGGGGACTGAAGAATGAGATAGGGAAATTGAGCGGGATAAGGAGGCGGAACGGGATCAATGAGAAGAGCAGCATCAAGATATTAGCAGCTGAAGCGGATCTGTATATGGCAGAAATGGATAGCAAGGTGATGATGAAGATTGGGCCTAAGATGGATCTTGACGGACTTGTTCCTTCTAATTTTCGACTGGCCACCTCAGGCCAGGACTATGCGGTGTGGGAGAAATCTGCCGATCATTATATTATATGATATAAATCTCGAGACCAAAACAAAGGGATTTCATATATAGAATGGTGTTTTCTTGACCTTGTACATACGCAGAATATTGAATAATACGTATTATGCTTCTTAGAGTACAATCTCTGACATCGTCGCTGTGCATCCGGTTCGAACTAATCGGTTCGGACTTCGGCCAGCTCGCGCCCTGTTTTTACCATTCATATGTCAGGAGATTTAATATTTTCGGCAAGAAGCCAAGAACTATCATTTTTAATTAAATCATGAGACTCAAATAAAAATTAAAAAATAATGAATAGTTGGATGTGCTGACGATAATAAAACCATAAAAAGTCACGTTCGATCATTTGAAATCAGCTATCATGAGCTTATTGGTGTTAGATGTTACCACTTCCAATCTTTAATTTAAAATTTAATTATCTAATTTGATAAATTAAAAAAACAAGTTAAATTAATTATTTATTAAAAATACATTAATTTTTTAAAAAATATCTTTTTATATCTTTTTTTCTATATTAATTATTCCTTGATACGGACTGTCTCATCATATGCAATTAATAAGAATAATTTTAAATAAAATAAATGTAAAAGACAAAACATATTGAAATCTCATACTCCCTCAATCCTAAATATAAAACCCATTTTACAGTACAATTTACACTGTAAATGGAGTTTTTTATTTAAGACCGGAGAAATATTCATAATTAAAGTTAACTTCCAACTAATTATTATATTAGAGATAAAAAACATTATTATTCATTTGGGTATCAAAGATGAACATTGCTTGTACGTAGTAGCTTCCTTGTTGTTGCACGACACGCCACGGAGAGCCGGGAGCTTTGCGTGGTTTCCTCGTCTCTTGCATAGAAACATCACGCCACGTAGCCCTTCTCACTTTAGTTGCCTGGTTTTTTCTTTCCCCACACATTTTAAGGTCCTCTTATTTTTTTTGGCCAATTTTTAAGGTCCTTTTTAACTTACCTAGATTTGAATTTTTTGGGATATATTGGTTGATTTAAAAAATGAACAGTAACACTTTTTTTTAGTTGATTTATTTAAAAAGAAACTTGAAGAGCAAAAAATTTTCAAGGAAAAGACATGTTTGTATAGGAAATAGGAGAAATGATTGTTAAAAGAAAGCGAATAAGGAAGAGAGAGAAGACATGCCGCTCCAGTCTCCAGAGAAGCCAAGCTGATGCTAGTCTTACAGGGAAGTAGGTCCCTGGCTCCCTCCTTCTCTTTGACACTTGCATATTTAAGATTCGTTTTTGCAATCAAATTATGGAACTTAGGTTATTTTATTATGCGACTAGCAATAGTTGTTATAAACACTTTTAATTTAGGAAGAAAAGATAACAAAATACTCCTCAAATCAATGCCATGAAATGCAGAAATGAGACACAGAAGTCTTTTCATTACCATTAACCACATAGTTGTGATATTTTATCAACTTTAAATAATCCCTGATTTATAGGATGACGACTCTATGCATGTATGTATGTCTGTGATATCATGTGTGGAATGATGGATCTTATGGAGTTAAGACTCGACCTAGAAGTTGGGAGATAGGATTCAGGAAAATTATGACGGAGTCTGATTCCAAAAACTTGGTTGAAATGGTAAATAGCTCGACCACAACCCCTTCATGCAACCTAGAATTTTTAACATATGACTTCTTTTTTCTTTGAGTAAAAAGGAGTTCATTAATCAAGGAAATATGTACAGTGCAAATAAGGGACAAAGGTAAGAAAGAAAACAGCCTCGTTCTTCGGGCTTACTGTATCAGGTCAAAAGACTACAAAAGTTCTTTTTGGCCTTCGTAATGTGATTGGCAAATGCTAGCCTTTCATTGACCATCCGGAAGCTTGAAGTCTGTTCCTCAGTGAAGATTAAATTGTTGCATGCGTGCCAAAGCTTCCAGCATAGAACACCAAAGATTATGCACCACAGTGGGCTCTTTTCCTGACGATTAAGGTTTTCCTGAAGCCAATCTACCATGCTTACTAATTTGAAGTGCGTCAAGTGGTGTGGGGGGGATTATTAGTTGCCAACATTCAGCCGCCAGCTTGTACTGTCGCAACAAATGATCAATATATTCTACATCAGCGCCACAAATATTGCAAGTCGTAGACGTTGTCATGTGCCTACGGAGTCGCTCTGTATTTGTTACCGATTTACCAACTCAAAGTGAGCCAGAGGAATGTTCTAACTCTGCTTGGTCCGGGCCAGCTCCAGGCTAGGTACCATTTATTGTCCTCATCATTCAGATCATTTTGGGCCACGAGGTTGTAAGCCGATTTTACCAAGACTTCCCTATTGCGTTCCAAGTACCAGTGGCAGAGTACTAGCAGGTCAGAGGCCTTGGGTGGGGGCATTGTGGCTATTTGGTCGAGTATGTCTCTAGGGAGCTTCCTTTCAAATTTGGGCCAGTCCCATTGGCCCTCTTGGTTGACAAATTGGATATCGACAATTGTAGCTTAGGTTCAGAGAGCAGGGTGAAAGACAGATGCTTTAGTGGGCCAAGATTGCCTACCCAATGGTCCTCCCAGAACCTTACATTGTGCCAGTTTCCAATGTTCCACTTAATGCCCAAGGCCGTGTCTTCCCATACAGCTGTGAGACTTCTCCATAGGTGGGAGGCCAATTTGACTCTTGGTAGTTCTTTGTAATTATTCTGCCAGCCATACTTTGCACGCAAAATTTTAACCTAAAGGAGGCTTGGTTTGGACATGATTGCAACAGCAAGCTTGATTAGGAAAGCTGAGTTTTGGTACTCCAAATTCTTCATTCCACATCCTCCATGTTTCTTTAGTTGGCAAGCTTCAAACCACTTGATCAGGTGGATGCCCTTGTGGTTCTCGTTCGATCCCATACAAAGTTGCGAATTATGCTTTGCATTTTTGTCTTTGTTGACATTGGAATTCTGGAGGTTTGCATTGCATAAAGTGGGATTGTAAACAGGACTGATTGAGCCAGAGTGATTCTACCAGACAGTGAGAGGGATTGAATTTTCCACCCTGACAGCTTGCATTGCATTCTTTCTTCAGTGTACTTATAAGTGTCTTTGGTTACCTGTTTGTGCGGCAAAAGAACTCCCAAATAGTGCCCGAGGTGCATCGTCTTCTAGTAGCCGAGAAGTTCACAAATGGAGTTGGCAATTTGGGTGCCCACATTTTTGGAGAAGTATACCCTTGTCTTCAAAGCATTCAATTTGTGTCCCGATGATGCACAGAACTCACTTAACATATGATGTATGAGTCTGACTTGTGTGCCTTCCATAGAGCTGAAGAGGAATAGGTCATCGGCAAAGAATAGGTGAGACAGTGGTGGGCTATTTTTGCCCATATGGATAGGGTGCCAGGCTCCTCGTTCCACTTCCTTAGTGATGGCTTGTGATAACCATTCCATGCAGCACACAAATATATAAGGGGATAGTGGGCATCCTTGTCGGCTTTCATGTTGTGGGGAGAAGGTTTCGCTTGGTGGATAGTGGGCATCCTTGTTAGATTTCGCGTTGTGGGGAGAATGTTTCGCTTGGTTTACCATTCCAAGTAACTTGCATGCTCGCTGAGGATGTGCACTTCATAAAGATAGATATCAAGCTGGAGGGGATATGTACCTCCTCTAGGGTATCTTTTATAAAATCCCAGTGAAGCCTGTCAAAAGCGTTTTCTAGGTCAACCTTAATGGCCATCCAACCTATTCTACTAATTTTCCTTCTCATCGAATGAATAGCTTCCTGAGCTATAATAATGTTTACCGGTTCAACATATGACTTTTTTTTTTTTAAAAAGATAAATATGAAAAATAAAATATATTTGAGTTTTATATTTATGACTAAATTAAATATTAAACTAATTTTTATATTAACAATAGGAGGTAATATAAGAGAAACATCTCTCCAGACGGCGGCCTTGCTAAATTTGGATTCTCAAAGACAGCTGTTTTAGATACTTGTCCACAGCACCTTCGGACTTTAATTTGCTCCTTAAAGAGAGTTTGGGATTAATTCCCCACAGGGACTAGTTTTTTCTTTTCTTCTCGGGCTTAGGCCCTCTTTTCTAACAGGAAAGTAAAAAACGCTCTTTCCCTGTCATTGTAACTAGATTGAACCTAGGCTAATGTCCCAGTTGCGTTCAGTTAGTGAGACTGAACCAGAGATTTACTTCATGGATCTCTCCTCTCAGATTTAACCTGGATTCAAGCAATATATACTTAAAAGTGTTCAAAAAGAATTAGGTTCACACTTCCAAATTTGCAAAATCCTTCCTCCAATGTATAGTTTTTGAATTTTTTTCACACTACTATTATCTGTAAATTTGTAAAGTACTAGCCAGTGATGTCAATTTTATTATGTTTTTAGAATTTCACTCCCATACCAGCTAGTATAATAGATAATCTTAAAACTCGTGAATCTCATCTCCAGTGACATGGAGGTTTATCCTGCTTTGTTCAAACTGTTAATAGCTTTCATGAATTTTAGCAACTAGCAAGGAGCAAAGTCCAAATTCACTCAGAATGCAAACTATAAAAATATAATGTACTACACCAAATCAAAAAAATTAATTCATAATATTCACAAAGAGTAAATAATAATTATTAAAA
The DNA here is from genome assembly GCF_004799145.2 of Neltuma alba. Lineage (NCBI taxonomy): Eukaryota > Viridiplantae > Streptophyta > Magnoliopsida > Fabales > Fabaceae > Neltuma > Neltuma alba. The sequence goes on along the minus strand of NW_021635862.1, from coordinate 295,410 downwards.
TTTATTATATATCCTGATATTGATATTATTCACTTAGATAATTTGACTCAGAAAGTTCAACAATATCTGTTATTGCAGGTGTCCGAATTTGTTGCCAAATCAACAAAATAATGTTCCTATATGATGTCACAGGCACTTAGCTGAAGCGCCAATAATACAGCGAAGTGAGGCCATCCGCTGCTCTGCTCTTTCAGGTTTCATATATCTGTGTTTTTCTTTTCCCTCACAATAACTCACTCGATCGCCTCCATATATTTATATTAAACTCAAAACTGTTTGTCATAGGGTTTCAACTGGGAATCAAGAAACAAAGGAGGATGGTGCAACTCGCTCAAGAACTCCATTTCTGACCTAGCCAATTCAGGAATTACCCATGTTTGGCTCCCTCCTCCTTCTCAATCCGTTTCTCCCCAAGGTACGTAAACCCTATTACTGTACACTAATCACTATCTCCGTGTCGCTCAATTTTTGAGCCATTGACTTTCTGTTGACTGTCATTTAAGGATACCTTCCGGGAAGGCTGTACGATCTGGATGCATCAAAATATGGTTCCATGGAGGAACTAAAGTCACTGATCGCAGCTTTCCATGAAAAGAAAATTAAATGCTTGGCTGACATAGTCATCAACCATAGAATCGCGGAGAGAAAGGACGGAAGAGGAATTTACTGCATCTTCGAAAGAGGCACTCCTGATTCACGACTCGATTGGGGCCCATCTTTCATTTGCAAAGACGACACTGCTTATTCTGACGGCACCGGAAATCCTGACAGCAGAGAGCCATACGACGCCACACCGGACATCCACCATCTCAATCCTCAGGTTCAGTCAGAGCTGTCAGATTGGATGAATTGGTTGAAGACCGAGGTAGGATTTGACGGATGGAGATTTGATTTCGTAAAGGGCTATGCCCCCAATATTACAAGATTTACATGCAACGAACCTCGCTAGACTTTGCCGTCAGGGAAAAATGGGACCCTCTGTCTTATGGGCAGGACGGGAAGCCTCAGATTAATCAAGACGCTTATCGGGATGTGCTGGTGAATTGGGTGGAACAGGCCGACGGTGCTGTCACCGCCTTTGATTTCACGACCAAAGGGATCCTTCAAGCCGCCGTACAAGGGGAGCTATGGAGGTTGAAGGATTCGAAAGGGAAGACGCTGGGAATGATCGGGAGAAAGCCAGAAAATGCGGTGACGTTCACTGACAATCATGACACAGGTTCCACTTAGAAACTGTGGCCATTCCCTTCAGACAAAGTCATGCAGGGATTCGCGTACATTCTAACTCATCCTGGAACACCATTCCCTATTTACTTAATATCTTTTTGAAGAAGGGATGGTTCCTGGCATGCATGCATGTTCATTCAACGCTTCATTGACTTTTCTAGTGGAGGCAAGCCTAACCTATGAAGAAAGAACAGGGCTGCAAAATAGATGAACATAAAGGGAAGAAGAAGATATATTGGGAGCACAATGACTTGACTTTTGCCATCCTCTCCCTCAATCACTCCATGATTTCACGCCATTTGTTCATCTCTACGCACTCGTCGTTTGGATAACTATTGTTTCTTCGTTGTGGGTCGTAGCCAGCCAGCTAGCCGCAGCCGCCTCAAACAATTTCAATTCTACAGCTTTCTCTGTTCATCTCCTGGAGATGATTCATCATTGAGGGAGAAAAATGAAAGGAGAGTTCTTATCCATTTCCGCGTTCATTCAAGTTGTAAGAAAGGTAGCAAGCACCTTTTACAAGTTGCTTCTCCCATCCTTAAATATAACTATATAAAAGACGCTGATATTTATCTCATACAAAATCGATAAAATCAATTAAACTTGGTTAATTAAACTAACTAAATTAATAATAAATTTTTTTTAATATTGTTTGCCCTTAATTAATGGAGAGTTTTGGGAAAGCTAAAGGATGGTAATTAATTGAAAACCCGTGCTTAGTTTTTGGTTCAACAATATTAATGAGGGGCAATCCAGAAAGAATATATTTCGTGGTATAAAGAGCATGTGACTTATATTTTAGGTTGATTGCCAAAAGCCCAAAACATTCCAAAAACAACAATCTCTGATACTAAGGACCGGACTGGTATATTTTTGTTCCTTGGTTATATTAAGGATCGGAACTAGTATATTTTTTTAGATTACTTATTTTAATTTAGAGAGTTATCTAAAACACTTGCTAAAATCAAATCGTGAGATTATATATGTTTTATATACACACATGCAGTTAATCTTAAGTGGAACTCCGCGTTCATAATTAATGAATAACAGTATAATATAGACAGATTATAGATTGAAAAAGGAATATTTTTAAATTTTTATTTTAATTGACCATTTTTATGGAATGCTTGCCGCAGAGCGTAGGAAATATTTAGTGCTTTGGTCAAAGCTTGAAAGTTATTGTTTTCCGCGTATTGACGTAATCTCATAAGAGGACACACATACGTCATTTGAATTTTCAAGGAAGATAGGCGCCGTGGTTGATGCCTATAAGGCGTCTCAGAATCAGCCTCGTCCTCACCAGGCCACAACATCTAATAAGAAACATGAAATCTCTCGCTTCTTTCTGTTTCGCCTTCCTCTGCATTTCGCTTCTCCCTTTCTTCTCCTCTTCTACCATACTGTTCCAGGTACGTACGTATCACCCCATGTATTCATTTCCTTGATCACTCATCCTTCACTCTTAATACACACACACAAACAAATGAGTTTAACACATTCGCTGTGTACCTGTAGGGTTTCAACTGGGTATCCCTTGAGAAAGCAGGAGGATTTTACAACTATCTCAAGACCCAGGTGCCTTTAATTGCAGATCTTGGAGTCGAATATGTCTGGCTTCCTCCTCCCTCCAACTCTCACCCTGATGGTCCTCAAGGTTGGGAGTCTTACAATACTTGTAACTCTTTTCAGTTCGTGCAGCGACTTTGTTGTGAATTTTTGTTTATTTTAATATGTGTGTGTGTGTGTGTGCGCGCGCATTTGCATTCAACGTGCAGGCTACCTGCCGAAAAGATTATATGATCTTGACACCTCGAAATACGGTAACAAGGAGGAATTGAAGTCACTGATAGCGGCATTTCGCGACAGGGGAGTGAAATGCATAGCCGACATAGTCATCAACCACAGGACTGCAGAGAGGCTGGACGAGAGAGGACTTAGCATCTTCGAAGGTGGCACTCCTGATTCACGTCTCGATTGGGGCCCATCTTTCATTTGCAAAGACGACACTGCTTATTCTGACGGCACCGGAAATCCTGACAGCGGAGAGCCATACGACGCCGCACCGGACATCGACCATCTCAATCCTCAGGTTCAGTCAGAGCTTTCAGATTGGATGAATTGGTTGAAGACCGAGGTAGGATTCGACGGATGGAGATTCGATTTCGTAAAGGGCTATGCCGCCGATATTACCAAGGTTTACATGCAACGAACCTCCCCAGACTTTGCCGTCGGGGAAAAATGGGACTCTCTGTCTTATGGACAGGACGGGAAGCCTCAGAATAATCAAGACGCTCATCGGGATGCGCTGGTGAATTGGGTGGAACAGGCCGGCGGTGCTGTCACCGCCTTTGATTTCACGACGAAAGGGATCCTTCAAGCCGCCGTACAAGGGGAGCTATGGAGGTTGAAGGATTCGAACGGGAAGCCGCCGGGAATGATCGGGAGAAAGCCAGAAAATGCGGTGACGTTCATTGAAAATCATGACACAGGTTCCACTCAGAAAAAATGGCCATTCCCTGATGACAAAGTCATGCAGGGATACGCATACATACTTACTCACCCGGGCCATCCCACCGTTGTACGTACCCTATTTTTTCTGTAGTTTTAATTAGTTGTCTCAGAAGAATACAGATACTTACTGTGTTGTGATGCGTACGTGTGCAGTTCTACGATCACTACATCGATTGGGTAGAACAGCGAGCGCCCATAAAGAATTTGACGGACATAAGGAAGAGGAATGGGATAAACCCAACGAGCAGCGTCAGCATTCTGGCAGCCGATGCTGATCTGTACATGGCTGAGATAGACCAGAAGGTCGTCGTCAAGATTGGACCCAACGGTGATCTCAAGAACCTTCTTCCTCAAAACGCGGTGCTCGCTACCAGTGGACAAGACTTCGCCGTGTGGGAACTCCACTGACTACTGCCATAATATAACGGCCCTCTCCGATAATAAAATTGATGGCGAGTAACAATAATATGTCGATTTTCCATTAATGTAAGAGTGAAATAAATAAATTTCTTATATCTGCGTATGAAAAACGATTAGCCATATGAGTTACTATGTCCATTGGTGTCACTGTACTTGTCAACGCTTTTGCTTTGTCCATTTCTTTTATGTTCTTGTCGTTGTCCCTTCGGGGACATCCGATATTCTTTTCATGTTAATTATGAACGGAGAAGCGGATAAGACAGGCACAGAAGAGAAGTAAGAAAGGAATTACGTTTAATTAAAAAAGCTAATCTTCAAAACCCTATAATTTTACCTAATTTTCAATAATTTTTATGTATAGTTTCACTTACTTATAATCATGTCTTTATACATGTATATAAACACACACACACACACACAAAGTTCTTAGCAGCTGAAGCTGAGCTTTACATGGCAGAGATAGATGAGAAGGTGATAACGAAGATTGGGTCAAAGATGGATCCTGGAGGTGTTGTTCCTTTTAATTTCCGACTCTCTGCCTCCGGCCAAGACTACGCTGTGTGTTTGTGTTTTAGTTTCTTATAAAATAATTTTTTATTTTCTTTAATACGTTTTTAACCTGTTCGTGTCAAACTTTAGCTGTTTGAATTTAGTTATTTATTTCTCATTTTATAATTTAACATTTTGATAATATATAATTTTATAAAAGATAAGATATCGAAGGAGAAAAGGAGGGAATCTTTCCCACGCACTGCATCATATTCCTTGCGTTTATTGTGTACAGAACTACAGGGTCTACCTTATATAGCTTCATCTATTGCATGCTTTCTGACCGTAGATGCAATGCAAATGCTAATAACGCCCACAGAAAATCCTGGTGGACACTATGAGTGCAAATTACATAGTCCGTATAGGCGTAATTGATTAGGTTAATTATCTTAAAACATGATCATAAGTAATGGACGTACCCATATGGCATATATAAGATTAGCTATCCTATTTACTTGATATCTTTTTGAAGAAGGGATGGTTCCTAGCATGCAAGCATGTTCATTCAACGCTTCATTATGTAGATCCTGACTTTTCCAGTGCAGGCAAGCCGCAAGCCTAACTTATGAAGAAAGAACAGATGAATATAAATGGAAGAAGATATATTGGGAGGCACAATGACTTGACTTTTGCCATCCTCTCCCTCAATCACTCCATGATTTCACGCCATTTGTTCATCTCTACGCACTCGTCGTTTGGATAACTATTGTTTCTTCGTTGTGGGTCGTAGCCAGCTAGCTACCCACAGCCGCCTAAAAAAATTTCAATTCTACAGCTTTCTCTGTTCATCTCCTGGAGATGATTTATCACTGAGGGAGAAAAATGAAAGGAGAGTTCTTATCCATTTCCGCGTTCATTCAAGTTGTCACTGTTTAATTAGAAAGACAAGGTAGCACAGTTGCTTCTCGCATCCTTAAATATAACTATATAAAAGGCACTGATATTTATCTCATACGAAACCGATAAAATCAATTAAACTTGATTAATTAAACTAACTAAATTTATAATAAAAACATGTTTTTTTAATATTGTTTGCCCTTAATTAATGGAGAGTTTTGGGGAAGCTAAAGGATGGTTAATAATTGAAAACCCATGCTTAGTGTTTGGTTCAACAATATTAATGAGGGGCATTCCAGAAAGAATATTTCATGGTATAAAGAGCATGTGACTTATATTTTAGGTGCCACGACAACAATCTCTGGTACTAAATATAAAAATTAGTTTGTAGTATAAATTAAATTATAAATTAATTCTTATATTTAAGAACGGAAGTATTATAATAAACATAATTCAAATTGTTATTCTTGTAAACTAATTGGTCCTTCTCATCCCCACAAACGCATCGCCGCCGCAAACGCAAAAAAAGAAAAGGTCCTTTCTATTACGAAATATTTTTACAGTGTTTATAATTATTTTGTAAAATTATTGTTTAAATATTTTAGCTTTTATTATTTTAAAAATATAATATAGTCATTATTTTCTCCATGGATTTATTAATTATTTTTTTAGTTACGTCCGTTGATTTATTGTTTTATTATGTGTGTTAAATAGATTTTAATGAAATTTTTATTTTGAAATTAAGTACAGACCTTTTTAAATTTCTAATTTTGTGCAACATGTAGGAATGTGAAGACATATAGAAATGCATGTTTCTTAATTCAAATTAATGACACTTTAATGGAACATGGTTAAGATATGTTACCTTTGGTGATTAATATGAGAGCCAGATAATTAATCTGGTGAGATTAAAAAAATTAATTAAGTTAGTTAATTGTAACAAATATGTATCGATTTTTCTAAGCTATTTTTTTTAATCATGTACATTGTAACTACCCTTTGGTCGTGGAGACCTTTGCGATCTTGGAAATATTTTGGAGAGATCATTATTATAAATTTGAGAGACAGAATAGATTAAGTCTTATATCTAATCTCCATGTGGCTGTTATATTAGTATATTTGTTTAGATTGCTTATTTTAAGTTAGGGAGTTATCCAAAACACTTGCTAAAATCAAATCGTGAGATTATGTATGTTTTATATGTACAGAGTTAATCTTAAGTAGGCCTCTGCGTTCATAATTAATGAATAATAGTATGATATAGACAGATTATAGATTGAAAAAGGTACATTTTTAGATTTTTACTTTAATATAAAAAGGCATCAATGAGAAGGCCATGAACTCTTAATTAAACATTTTTATGGAATGCTTGCCGTGGAGCGTAGGAAATATTTAGTTTTCTGGTCAAAGCTTGAAAGTTATTGTTTTCCGCGTACTGAAGTGATCTCATATTTCATGCCTAACAGTACATGAGAGGACACACATACGTCCTTTGAAATTTCAAAGAAGATAGGCGCCGCGGTTGATGCCTATAAGATGTCTCAGAATCAGCCTCATCCTCAGCAGGCCACAACATCTAATGAGAAACATGAAGTCTCTCGCTTCTTTCTGTTTCGCCTTCCTCTGCATTTCACTTCTCCCTTTCTTCTCCTCTTCTACCATACTGTTCCAGGTACGTACGTATCACCCCATATATTCATTTCCTTGATCACTCATCCTTCACTCTTAATACAGACACCCATACAAATGAGTTTAACACGTTCGGTGTGCACCTGTAGGGCTTCAACTGGGCATCCCTTGAGAAAGCAGGAGGATTTTACAACTATCTCAAGACCCAGGTGCCTTTAATTGCAGATCTTGGAGTCGAATATGTCTGGCTTCCTCCTCCCTCCAACTCTCACCCTGATGGTCCTCAAGGTTGGGAGTCTTACAATACTTGTAACTCTTTTCGGTTCGTGCAGCGACTTTGTTGTGAATTTTTGTTTATTTTAAAATATACACACACACACACACATATATTTGCATTCAACGTGCAGGATACTTGCCGAAAAGATTATATGATCTTGACACCTCAAAATACGGTAACAAGGAGGAATTGAAGTCACTGATAGCGGCATTTCGCGACAGGGGAGTGAAATGTATAGCCGACATAGTCATCAACCACAGAACTGCAGAGAGACTGGACGAGAGAGGACTTAGCATCTTCGAAGGCGGTACTCCCGACGACCGTCTCGACTGGAATGTGTCGGAAATCTGCTCCACAGATACACGGTTTAAGGGCGCCGGAAATCCCGACACCGGCATGGACTGGGGGGACGCACCAGACGTCGACCACACCAACCCCAGGGTGCAGCGAGAGCTCTCTGACTGGATGAACTGGTTGAAGTCGGACGTTGGATTCGTAGGATGGAGGTTCGACATGGTGTTAGGCTACGCCCCGAGGTTCACAAAAATCTACATGGACCAGACCAAACCGGAATTCGCTGTGGGAGAGCTTTTTGAGAGCGTGACCATGGGCTCAGACGGAAGACCCTTGGCGAACCAAGATCCGCATCGTGCTAGACTGGTGCAGTGGGTGCGAGACGCTGGTGGCGCCGTCACAACGTTCGACTTCACAACCAAAATGGTGCTGGGAGCCGCCGTACAAGGTGAACTCTGGAGGATGAAGGACGCGAACGGGAAGCCACCGGGGATGATCGGAACCAAGCCATCCAACGCCGTCACCTTCGTCGACAACCACGACACCTGGTCCCAGAAAACCTGGCCCTTCCCGCAGGACAAAGTCACGCTTGGATACGCGTACATATTTACTCACCCAGGCCATCCCACAATTGTACGTACCCTCTTTTTCTGTAGTTTTAATTACTTGTTTCGGAAGAATACAGATGCTTACTGTGTTATGCTGCGTGTGCAGTTCTACGATCACTACATCGATTGGGTAGAACAGCGAGCGCCCATAAAGAATTTGACGGACATAAGGAAGAGGAATGGGATAAACCCAACGAGCAGCGTCAGCATTCTGGCAGCCGATGCTGATCTGTACATGGCTGAGATAGACCAGAAGTCGTCGTCAAGATTGGACCCAACGGTGATCTCAAGAACCTTCTTCCTCAAAACGCAGTGCTCGCCACCAGTGGACAAGACTTCGCCGTGTGGGAACTCCACTACTACTGCCATAATATAACGGCCCTCTCCAATAATCAAATTGATGGGAATAACAATAATATGTCGATTTTCCATTAATATAAGCATGAAATAAAAAATTTTCTTATGGCTGCGCATGAAAAACGATTGGCCATATTAGTTACTATGTCCATTGGCGTCATTGCGCTTGTCAATGCTTTTGACTTGTCCATCTCTTTAATGTTCTTTTCGTTGTTCCTTCGGGGACATCCGATATTCTTTTCATGTTAATTATGAACGGAGAAGCGGATGAGACGGGCACAGAAGTGAAGTAAAAAGGGAATTATGTTTAATTAAAAAAAGTAATCTTCAAAACCCTATAATTCTACCTAATTTTCAATAATTTTTATGTATAGTTTCACTTACTTATAATCATGCCTTTATGCACGTATATAAATACACACAAAAGTTCTTACAGTTTTATTTGATTTTCAGTAAGATCGTTATCATTTTTGTATTAGGTCACTTGGAATTACAAAGTTTTGATTAAAAATTATATTAGGTAAGACTATAAAGATTTAATTAAAAAAACATAAACTTGATTAAAAACAGGTGAAACCATAAAAAATTATTAAACATATGGTAAAACTATATGGACTTCTGGATTAATTTTTACTTTTTTTGGTCAATTGTTTGCTTAATAAATTAAAAAAAGCAAATATGATAATTTTGTGAAGTGCAAATTAAACAGTACCAATAACTAGTTAATACTACCACAAATTTTTAATATAAGACCGAATTTATAATTCAATTTAAACTATAAATTAGATCTTATATTAAAAACAAGAAGTGGTATTAACAGATACGAGTTAATTATGAAAAATCATGAATGCAAATATTATAATATATTGAGAACACCTTGTCATAATTTTAAAAGCAATTAACTTGTAAATTCAGCAAAAAATTTAACTCGTAAATTTAAAAAGCGACCTATGTGACAAATGTGAGCTTGTGTTTCTTTTTCTTTTTTTTTTAATAGCTTCATTCAAGGATATTAAGAAAATTTTATTACAATGTTAAAAGCACGATGAAAGCAACCCGTGAAACCATTATTATGAATTGATTTTTATCATCTTATCTAAAGTTAATAATGAATTCAAAAGTCAAAACACTACATAACAAAAAAAATGCATTGGCAAAAAAAACAAAAAAAAAGGCATAGCTAAGCTTCAAGAAATGTTAGGACCATTTGTATCAAAAAAAAAAAAAGAAATGTTAGGACCATAATTAGAAGATCTAAGTCCTAATTAAAAATAATCAAGCTGCAATTGCGACCTAAAATTGCTGCAACATACTAATTTTAGATTGCATTTAAATTGCTTCCACAAAATTACCTAATAAATAGCAATAAATAGCACTCAAGGAACGAGCATAATCATGATCCATTGGATTTCTTTGTACAGATGATTTGTGAGGGATGTGAACAGAATCGATATCATTTTCACTGAACCCGTCACTGGAAAGCCATTGGATCGTTTGGGGTGATCCGGGTGGGCCGCGAGCAACCAATCGGGCATGCCGCGGAGCCGGTGAATCCGTATGGGGTTTCCTACTTTCCTACTCTCCTATTGTCCCATTTCAAAATTCGCCGATTTCAAATTTCGAACTCGCGCTCAACCCCTTCTGCAACTTCTCTCTCCAATCCAGCAATCCTGAGATCCCATCTTTCGGATCTTCCAATCCTTCACTTATCAATCCAAAGCAGCAAGCATGGGTGGGTCTCACAGCCGTGAAGATTTAGAAATTTCCGATTCTGACGAAGACAGTTATTCTCCGAACCACAGCGATGGAGAAGCAAGCTACCACGATGCCGAAGAAGAGCACAAAAATTCTGCGGACCGGAGAATAGGCACTCCGTCATCACTCGATGACGTGGAGGCGAAGCTTAAGGCCTTGAAGCTCAAATACTCATCTTCTCAGAATCCTAATCTAAAGCATGCCGTGAAGCTCTACCTTCATGTCGGTGGAACCACCCCGAAGGCTAAATGGGTAACTTCTGAAAAACTCACTACTTACAATTTTGTTAGGACCTCCCGAGTTGACGATGGTGATGGAGGTATTGATGAAGATGAAGGTGACGAGGCAGGAGAGTCATGGTGGGTTTTGAAGGTCGGTTCAAAAATTCGAGCGAAGGTGGATACCGAGATGCAATTGAAAACTTTTGGGGACCAGCGTCGCGCTGACTTCGTTGCTCGGGGCGTTTGGGCTATGAAATTCTTTTCTGAAGAAGATTATAAGGCGTTTGTCGTTCAGTTCGAGAACTGTTTGTTTGAGAACACGTATGGTGTTGAGGCAACGGAAGAAAGCAAGCTTAAGATTTACGGCAAGGATTTTATTGGATGGGCCAAACCAGAGGCTGCTGACGATTCTATGTGGGAGGATGCCGAGGATAGCCTTTCCAAAAGCCCTGGTTCTGCAACGCCAACGCCAACAAGAGCAAACCAAGACTTGATGGAGGAGTTTGAGGAAGCAGCAAACAGTGGGATACAGAGCTTGGCGTTGGGTGCGTTGGACAACAGTTTTTTGGTTGGTGATTCTGGCATTCAGGTTGTGAAGAATTTTTCTCATGGAATTCATGGAAAAGGTGCTTTTGTGAATTTTGGCAGTGGATATAAAAGTAACGGTTCATCTTTGGTACATGCTACGCCCAAAAAGACTCTTCTGATGAAGGCCGAGACTAACATGCTCCTCATGAATCCAGTTGGAGCTGGGAAGCTTCATTCAACCAACCTTCACCAGCTTGATATTGAAACTGGGAAAATTGTGACACAGTGGCAGTTTGGAAAGGACGGGGTTGACATTACAATGAGAGATATCGTCAATGATAGCAAGGGAGCTCAGTTGGATCCTTCAGGATCTACTTTTCTAGGATTGGATGACAATAGGCTTTGTAGGTGGGATATGCGTGACCGCCATGGAGTTGTTCAGGATCTGGCTAACTCTAATACTCCTGTTTTAAATTGGACCCAGGGGCATCAGTTCTCACGGGGGACCAACTTTCAATGCTTTGCCACTACTGGTGATGGTTCCATAGTTGTAGGATCTCTTGATGGGAAGATCCGTTTGTATTCAATCAATTCAATGAGACAAGCCAAAACAGCTTTTCCTGGCCTTGGCTCACCCATTACACATGTGGATGTAACGTTCGATGGGAAGTGGGTTGTGGGTACTACTGACACCTACTTGGTCCTTATTTGTACTCTTTTCACTGACAAAGACGGGAAGACAAAAACTGGTTTCAGCGGACGCATGGGAAATAGGATCGCCGCTCCAAGGTTGCTGAAGCTGACTCCTCTGGATTCACATTTAGCTGGAACAAATAATAAGTTCCGCAATGCTCAGTTTTCATGGGTAAGGACAAAGTATTTTTCTGTTATTGCTCAGTTATGATATAATATATACCGTGTTGGGAATATTAAATTCTTCAATCTTGAATTGCCGTCTTGTGTTTCTTGAATTCGAAATGCCAACTAGTGTTTCATGTCCAACTGTCTCTCAGAGTTGCCTTGCGTCTTCGAATTTTTAACTGGTCCATGGAAAAGTTTAGATATACTAATGCCGATGTTTATGGAAACTGCTTAGTCAATTGAAATTATGCTACATTTGTGGATGTTGCACTGGCTAGGGCCAAGGCCCTTGCATGCAACTTTTTGTATGCTTGTTTCGCTATGGGAGTTATATAGAAACTTCCATGAAATTGGGAATTCTATCGCATGCTTACTTTCATTAGCAGATAAGCTAGTCTGACCGGGATTTAGATCATTTTCAATGAAGTAATCTACTTCTAATATGCTTCCACTTGGCCAATCAAGTTGCGTGGTTTTATTTTCAAGAGATAATAGCTTGCTTCCAATCGTTAGAAATTGCTTCTGTGCTTATCCTTTTGGCGTTGAGAAAAAAATGACTCCTGACTTGCTCCAGTTAAACTTTTGAAAATTGAGACGCAGGTGTAGAATTTTATTATGTCAGTTGGATTTCTATGATCATGTTCACATGTACTGATGCATTCCATCTCACTGGTTATTCAGGTCACAGAGAATGGAAAGCAGGAGCGCCATATAGTGGCCACAGTGGGGAAGTTCAGTGTGATATGGAACTTCCAACAGGTGAAGGACGGTTCTCATGAATGCTACCGTAATCAGCAGGGTCTTAAGAGCTGTTATTGCTATAAGATTATCCTCAAGGAAGATTCCATTGTTGATAGCCGTTTCATGCATGACAAATTTGCGGTCACTGATTCTCCTGAGGCTCCATTGGTTATTGCGACCCCAATGAAAGTTAGCTCACTCAGCATATCCAGCAGGCGATGATACCCTTGATACGCGTTTTATTTTTAGTCAGCTTTTTCGTAGCATAACTGCTTAAGTAGCGACATAAACATTCTAGAGTTTTCTAAACGTTTTATTTTGCACTTCGCAATTGTATGTATGATGTCTGTTTGAATGGGAAATTAGATGTAGTTGTCAAGTTGTACCGGTGTATTCATTCTCAGTTCTGTTAATTTGTAATGTTGGACCTGAAAGCTTGGAATATCAGTCATCTCCTTTGTTTCTGCTCGGATCTTTCCTTTTCGTTATTTCTAATCTCGTTAGGTGTGAAAAATGAGTGTGCAAATAAGTGAGGAATCGAATGTCAATCGCAATATGTTGATCACGGAATATGTTGTAACAACTGGCTTTATTATAATCTTGAATCCCGTATAGTCGGATCTCATTTCTGAAGAGTTAGGCGCTAAGGAGTTGGTATGGTGGCGTCCAGGAGACCAGGCCTCAGAAACAGACATTTCTTATCCTTTTGTCCAATGTCCATGGATAAGTGGGGCCACGTTTTTTCCTTGTATGTTCTTTCAACCGATACAAACAGTGCCTATGATGATGTGGTATCTGTGGTGGTGAAAGTGGAAATTCTGAGTCCTCAATTTGACGTCCCTGAGTACGAGAGAAGATAAAGAAGAATGGCCTTAGCAACTGGAGGAAGCTTCCCTTTGCAGCCATGCTCTTTATTGAAAAACGCGAGCATTAATAAATCTCCAGCAGGCGGCACATCCTCGTGGCTCAGGCATGCTGGTGCAGAGATTACAAGGCCTTGTAGGCGAACTTGTATTGCAGCTCAACAACGACCTACGTGGCTCCCAGGACTCGATCCTCCCCCTTATCTTGATGGAACGTGAGCCCTTCAACCTTCTGCTTTATCGCTTCTACTTGTAATTCATCATCTTCTCCAAAATCTGCTTCCACGTGATTTGAATTCAATGTAACACCACGGTAAGTTTTACAGTCTGGCTGGAGATTTTGGGTTCGATCCACTGGGACTTGGAGAAGACCCGGCAAGCTTGAGGTGGTATGTGCAAGCAGAGCTGGTTCATGCTCGCTTTGCAATGATTGGGGTCTCTGGAATTCTGCTCACAGATGTGAGTCATATCACTCCAACTTTCATTTTTCCTTTTGGGTTTTGGCATTAATCTGTAATCCTTATGCTTTGAAAGGATTCATAATTTAATTTAATCATTTATTTTCAAATTCTTGCGCTCTACCTTTAGTTGCAACGGTGATTTTATGTTCTTCCTGCGATCTCTAACACTGTTGTGCAGACGCTTCGCTTCGCAGGACTTAAAACGATACCAGTTTGGTATGAGGCCGGTGCAGAAAAATATTTTGCTGATGCTAAGACTCTGCTCATTATCCAGCTATTTTTGATGGGGTAGAATTTTATTCGCTGACAACTTAGGCGAGAAAAAGAGAGGGAACTCTTGTATGTTTTTCCTGTTTCGGATAATGCATCAATTAGTCATCTTTTCCTGCGCAGCTTTGTTGAAACAAAAAGGTACATGGATTTCGTTAGTCCAGGATCTCAAGCTAAAGAGGGATCCTTCTTTGGACTGGAAGCTGCATTTGAAGGTCTAGAACCAGGGTATACTTGATGAACTAAAACTTCTTATCCATCTTTATCTAATCATCTCTTTTTCAATTTTGATTCCGTCGATTTGTTCTTTACTGATTGTACTGAGCATGAATTAGGCCTCCTTTGTACTTACCATGGTGGACATAAGGTTGATGGTTTATGTTTCAAAAAACCAGGTACCCTGGAGGTCCTTTGCTAAATCCTCTTGGCCTAGCTAAAGATATAAAGAACGCTCACGAATTGAAACTTAAAGAGATCAAGAACGGTATGCTTCTCACAATTTGCATATGCATGTTTTTAGATTGATCCTTTTTTTTTTTTTGTTTCCCTTCCCAATTTAACATACACGTGGAGGCTTAATTCCATACTGGTGACTCTCGTGCTTTCAGGGAGACTTGCTATGGTCGCAATGCTTGGAATCTTTGTGCAAGCTTCAGTGACTCATGTTGGACCAATTGATAACCTCGTGGCACATCTTTCCAATCCATGGCACAAAACTATTGTTCAGACCCTTGGCAGCTCTAGTTAAGGGGTGCTCTTCTCTGCTGTGTAACATCACGAATTGATTAAATTATGAAAGAAATTATTTCCTCTACAGCCAGTCAACTACTAGTATACAGACGAATGGTGAATTGTATAACAATAACAAGGTTTTTAATTACCTGTGCCTATAAAAAAACGTGGTCTTTAATACATTCACCAAAAGTATAATATCAAAGTGATACAGACAATAGAATAAAAACTTCTATGGTTCTTGCAATCGAAGATAATCTCAGAATTCACATCCCTCTCACTTTATCAGTTTGACGGTTTTCCAATATGCACACATCATGACATTGAAAGAAAATTGGATTCGGAAATAAATGACCTCCAATTTCTAGACCAGCCACTGCAAAAGAAAACCTCTTTCACTTCATCAAATCTCACACAGCTTTACAAAAAGCATATTTCAGCGTATCAAAAGGGGCCTATACACAAATCAGATCCGTCTTATTCTCTCTTTTTCACCAAGAATGGCGAACTTATCCTTATAAAGAACCAACCAAGCGACCACTCGTAGATCCTTTTACCAAGACACAGTATAAACCAATCAACCATACATACAATAATCATCCAAAATATACAGGTTCAACATAATTTGATTAGTCTGAGCAGTTCTAGGGGGCTTCAAGATCTCCAGAAGGATGATAGGCAAAATAACTGCAGGGTGACCCCGCAAGATTTCAATTAGGGATTACCCTGACTTGGTCGCATTTGATCTCTTCCTGGCAAAGAGCATTAAAACACGTGGGAAAATTGATTTCTTTTTCTTCTTTCCAGCTCCTGCGTCTGGGAATGATCCATTTTCAGCGCTGTTTTCATGCGCAAAATCATTTGGGCTTGGCAAGTAATGTCCAGAATTATCTGAACTGGGAGCTCGGTGCAGGTTATTTGCTCCCTTATTGCCCTCCATACTAGCTCTTGGGCTTTTATTCTGGTTCACTACTCCCTGGTCAATTTCACCAGCCTTTCTTCGTTGCTCATGCTCAGCCCTCCACTTTCTTAATTCTTGTTCTGCACCTAATTTCCCTTCCTTTGCTTTCTCAGCTTTACCCATTGCTATCTTCAAAGATTCCCTTCCGGCAAGCATCTCCTTATTAGCTTCATCCAATTTTTCCAAGGTTTTCAATTCAGACTCCCTAGCTATCGCAATTTGAGAATTAGCATCTGCAATCCACACATTGGCTTGCCCTTCTGCTTCCTGGGCCCTTCTGCTAAGCTCATAGTACTCTTCTAGAGAGAGTGTCACGCCAGAAACTGAATCTGATTCGTTGCTGGTTCTAGTTGATTCACTCTCTTGCAATGCTTTAATCGCTGCTATTGCCAACCTTTCAGAAGCCCTAGCAGCCTCTATCTCCTTTTGAGCTGCAAGTAATCTACTTTCCATGGTAGTTGCTCCAGCTTTAGCTTGTTCCGCCTCCTCCTTCACCTTCCGAAGCTCTTCACGAGCTGCTTGGGCAAGCAAGTTGGCCTGATTAGCTTCTTCAGCTGCTTGTTGTAGTTTTTTGGGCAGCTCAATCATTCTCTCCCTGGCTTCCTTCTCTTTCATCTGGGTCAAAGCTATTTCTGATCTAGTATTGTCCAGTTCAGCCTTGAGAGACGCAACTGCAATGGAGGCCATCCCCTCTCTTTGCCCAATGTTCGCAAGATCTGACTTCCCTTGTTCAAGTTCTGATTTTAATGATGAGGCAGCCACTTTCAAGCAATTAGTCTCAGCAGTTGCTTTCTCTATGTTGAGCTTTACTTCCTCGAGTTCCTTTTTCGCTGATGCTACTGCTACTTGTATTTCATTGTGATTCTTCTTCTCTGGTTCTTCTAGGTCTCCTTTTGATATTCCTTCTTCACTGCCTTCCTGCTTTAATTGAGTTTCCATATATGCAGCTAATTCAGCTTTCAAATCAAGAAGCAAAGCTGAGGCAGTGTCCAGTTTAGATTTCAGATCCTTGGTGGACAAAATTTGCTGGTTTAGTCTCTGGAGTTCCTCTTCTGCCTGTTTGAGTTCTTTTTCCCAGTTGAGAGAATCTTGATCCCTTGCCATGACTGTTCCTATTCTTTGTTCCTCTGCTTCCAAGTGTGCTGCATGAGCAGACTCCAATGACTCCTTTGTAGCGATCAGCTCAATAGTCAAATCCTCCACCGTCTTCTCTACTTCCTTGGATTCAGCAACAGCCTCTTCAGCCTTCTTAATAGCCACATCCTTTTCAGTCACTAAGGAAGCATATTCCTTATGCAGCACATCCAGCTCCTCTTTGACTGATTGTAGGTCTGAAACAGCAGCTGCATGCCTAGCTTTAGCAACCTCAAGTTGTGCCTTGGCTGCAATGCTAGATTCATCTGCAATACCCTGCTCCATCTCTTCCACTCTAAGTTTTGCAAGTTCTGAATCTTGTCGTGCCTGATGCTCTTCTGTCTGTGCCCTCTCTAGGTTGAGTTTTAGTTCTTCTATTAGTCTCTTAGCCCTGTCCAACTCCATCAGTACTTCTGTTTTTCCCTTTTCAGCAGCCTCTGACTGTTGTCTGAGCTCAGGGATCTCCTCATAAGCCTTTTCAAGTTCTTGTTCGACAAGCTTGCGTCTCTGTATATTCAAAACTAAAATAATTTAATAGGGGCTCTGGGAGGCAAAGAGGCTATTTCTGGTAAAGAGTGGGATATCCTAAATATTTCCATCTGACTATGCAAACAAAACCGGTGCTAGACATCAGAAGTAACAACTTGGCAAACATGGATAAAACATGCCCAGAAGAGAAAAAAGAAAGACATACACACTACAACTCAGTTGTTGTGATGTTGTCCAAATTTACTTGATAAACAAGGAAATCATAATGCAAATTGCAGAGCACACATATATAGTAGCAAACACTGCTATTGTCACTAATTGAATCCGAAGTATTTACTGGCTGTATACAATCAGGAGCATAAACAATTAATTCCCCTAGAAATGAGGCATCAAAGTGACAATCCCCAGCATTCATTTAACCATCACAACTGAGGCTAATAATCAAAATGGTGTCGGACAACTATGAAAATAATTTTGCTGCCATAGTAAGGCATTTGGCTTTTAGATACCTTGTAATGGATGCTAGGATTTTTCTTAGAAAAAGTAAGTAAAACGGTCAAAAGATTATTTACCTGATAAGGCAGAAATAGTATTGGTAAATGAATTTTAATGCAAAACATGCAATTAAAGGAAACTTATTAAGGCAATTGATCATGGAAAACATGCAAATAATGGTAAAAAACAGAGCAACAGACATACCTCCACAGTCTGGATTCTATGAGCCTTCCAATCCACAATCCCTCCAAACTTAGAGACAGCTTCCTTGACAGATTCAAAGGGGGCTGCTGTATCGATAAGGCCTCTTTTAGCATTGGGCTGCACAGCATGAACAGTAGCAGGAGCAGAGTGGATAATCTGATTATCGACATCAGTGTCAACAGAGACAGTCAAACAGCCATCTTGGGATTCCTGCAAGTCAGAAATATTCTCCACAGCTTCTGGTTTAGAATTTTCAGTCACAGTCCCATTGTTGCTTCTTTCAGTCATGCCAACCATACCATTTGATTTTGATGCTGAACCATCGACAGGAAGAATTTCCTCTTGTCCTATAGCTTGACCATCAGAAGCATTTTGTGGTGCTGCAACTTCTGAGTGTTTAGTAACCAGCAAATTAGTCCCAGATTCCTCTCTTCCATTACTGATTGAGGTTGAAGCTGGTTCATCTTGTCCTACAGTTTGGCTGTCAGAGTCATCTCGTGGTGTTGCTAATTTGGAGAACTCACTCACTGGCAAATGAGTCTTGGGTTCCTTATCCCCATTACTGATTGAGGTTGTGGCTGAATCAATTTCAGGAAGATTTCGATCTTTTCCTACAGTCTGACCTTTACAAGCATCTTGTGGAGCTGATAATTTAGAAGATTCAGTCACAGGCAAATGAGTCCCAGCTTCCCCCTTTCCATCACCAAGCGAGTTGATTGGAGTTTCAGCATAAGAACGATTATCAATCAAGTTTATTGTTTCATTATTTTCTTTCGGCAGATCCGCCAATGACATCCGTTCAGCATTTTTCGAGGATGATTCTGGGAGAGATGGCTTCTCTTCAGCATCCTCCATCCAAAAAAGCAGTTCAGAGTGTCAAGCAAGTGCCTAAAATTCAAGTGATAAATGAAATCGGCGAAAAATGAAAGCATAGACAAGAAAAATTTTCCAAATGTTTCAGCAACACCATTAGAACTAAAACTAGAAATACAAAATCGCCATGAATGAATTCAAAAATAAGAGGGATCAGTGCTCCCCAGGATTAGGCACAGAATATCTCCATATATCAATAAAGTTGTTTCTTCTATTCATCTCTGCCCAACAGTTCGAAGAGATAAGGAAAACGGTATTGAAACAAGTTTTGGACTCTCAGTGAATTGCCTGAAATTCTACAACGAAGCTCTTTTTTTTAATTAAAAAAACAAATTAGACCAATATCGTACACCATCTGTATTGGTTAACCTTTTCAAAGCAAAGATGTCAGTTTTAACTTGTCAACATAAAGGTTCAGTAAGTGCTTTCTGGAAAAATATATCACGGAATTCTGCTGATATTTGTACACCGAGGGAGGAAATAAAAACAATTTTGTGAAACCCCCACTTACAGCAGAGCCACTATCTCCCAAGCAAGCTCTGTCTTCTTTTCTATAATTACAGACAATCACAAGACCAGAAGAGAAATATATTATATCCTGCTCCAGTCAACAGTAATTCAACTTAAAAGAGTCACTATCCTCAATAAGGAAAATTGCCAAAGCTCAAATTTAAAGCTACAACAAAGAATGAACCCACTGATTACATCAAGACAAAAAGGATGAAGTAACTAGGTGCGCGGAAAAGGGGAAAGGAAAGTCTAAGAAAGAGGAAAAATGAAATCAAAGAAGAACGTACCCAGATTTAGCAGAGACGAATAAGACGATTGAAACTTAGCAGAGATTAGCGACCTCTGAAAATTGAGGCGGAAATACCATGAAAATCGAAATTAGATTCAGCAAAAATAATTAAGGTGGAAAAGTTGCAGCTAAGAATAGAAGCGAGAAAAAAACGGGGAAGGTGCACGCATAGTGGAGCCTACCTCATCACACAGGCGAGATCCATCTGGGTGCTCGCTTATTCTCTCTTACAAGTTTCAACGTCAAGAAATTTTTTTTTATTTTCCGGAAATATATTTTCTTTTTAAATTTTCTTAGGTCCCAGTCATTTTGTTGGATTTTCCACCTACCCTATTTTAATTATTATCCTGCTTGCAATAAAACGGCCGCATTTACATGAACGGTGATCATGATTCATGTCATAAGTCATAACGCAGACCATCGGGAATCCTAGACAAAACTAATGAGTAGATTACTAAATTGCTTCTCGGTCCCCTCCCTAGATTTTGCAGATCTATACAGCTTTTTTTTTTTCCTTTTTATATCCCAAATCTATACGGGCTTATTTTCTTAAAAAAGAAATAGCTATATATGATGTTTTTTATTGAGTTAGATATATAACTCGAATCCCCTCGTTGAGATCAACAAAACGAAGTGGATTTTTAATGATGAAGAACTCTGTTGTCTGAAAGTCAGAATCATACTTAAAACAGTGTAAAAAGTGAAGTCATAAATAAATCAAATATCTTAAAACTATCATTTTTTTCCCTTTCTAAATGGAAGGTAAATGGTTCACTAATTGATAGTACTTAATAAATAATGATCAGCTTCAATCTAGTTAAATTGAATGAAAGTAACATCATTTTTCATTAATTTGACCCTGAAGAATGATGAAGATGGGATTATATGAGCTCTCAAACTATAGTTAAGTTAATGAATAATATCTTAGTAAAGAATCAAAATGAATATGTAATATATAAACTATGAATCATATAACCTGTCTCAGATTCCGTAAGAAAAGCGCTAGGGGTGGTAATACGGGCCAACTCGTAAGTTAGAAATAACAAATTGGACTCATATAGATCGGGTCAGAAATGGTTGTTTAAACCAACCCTAACCTGTCAAAATGGGGCCCAACCCCAAACAATTATTTACTCTTTTTTTTTAAATTTCTATCTGTTAATATTTTTTTCTTATTCAATATCTCAAAAAAAATATAATGAGATTTTTGTTTTTTCTATGGAATATTTGATTGAAAATATCCAATAAATTATATAGATATCTTTAAAAAATTTTTAGATATAATATAATATATAATAACATAATTATAATAATTTTAAAAATAAAAAATAAGTGCACGTTCGCTTTTAGGTTGACAGGCTAACTCATAGAAAATTACAGGCTTGGTAGTGCGAGTTAAAAAAATTTGTTAATTAATTGTTATTGGACCCATATATTTAACTTATATTTTCATTTCTAAAAGGCGCCTCGCTGTATTCCCCCCCCCCCCTCACCAAAAGCTCACTGTGGTATGAGGAGAAATAGCACGCACATACGTTTCGGAGGTGAGGAGGACTTAAAAAATAGAGGAAAATTTAGGGGCACGGGTAAATTAAGGAAAAACAAAAAAATAAAAGTTGTGTTGACTGCAATATCACAGCTTGGGAGCTCTGCTCTACTTGCCAAGATGGCCCTCTTTTATTCTTTTATTCAACCTGGTAGTTTCTCCTTTTGCTTTTCCCTCTCGAAGTTAATGACAGAATATAATGTAAGATTACAAAAGCCTCCTTAGAAAACTGTAGGTGGTCACAGTGATTGCCACGTCACCGCATTAACATGTTCATTCACTGGCATGCTTGGTCAATCCGGCCCCAATAAAGGAAACAAAAATAAATAAATAATAAAAAGTCCCCAATTCCCTTCTCTGGGGGAGCGGTGACGAGAGGTTGGTCATTTAAAAGGTCACCGCCACCCCTAATTTCTGGGGAAAAAGTACAAGTGGTGGGAGTCACATTACACGTTATGGGAGCTGCCAAATTTTATATATTTATATTATCTGTAAAATAATTAACAGTAAATATAATTAATTTTTTTCAAAAACAAATTTTCTAAAATGTTGGCTTTTTTTAAAACAAAAAATAAATTGTAACCTTTCCTGTTTTTTTATGTCTGGAAATTCGCCAAATAGCTGCTACAACGTAATCCACTGAATTCGATGGATGTTAAGTGACCGAAAAGACCCTACTTCCATTTGTCATTTTGGCTTGCGGCTGTGGCCCTGTGGATTTATATCACCCTGGGGACCGCAGGCCACTTGGCAGCGGAAGGACCGTCCAGTTGGCAGATGAGAGGATCATAAATTGTGGATGAACGATGCGGACCATGAGGGAGGGGCAAATCGGCTGCTGTCGATTCAAAAAAATGTCAATGGGACCTCTCTGCGTTTTCATTTCTCCATTCTCAAATTGCTATTGGACGACTCTCCCACTTTTGTAATTTTCAGGTTATACTTGGTGACGACACTAAATCACTGACCATTCCAAGAGTGCCACGTACAAGCCTCCCTCGACGCTAAAGCTGAGTACATATATAATATCACAGGTTTCCTTTTTGTTTTTAATTTCTCACCTGACTACAAATTATTTCCCTTATATTTTGGCTTTTGGAATGGATCGCTTTTTGTTGGGGTTAAGTAAAGCTTACGTTAAAAGGGAGAGAGAGAGGGAGAGAGAGAGAGAGAGGAGAGAAGAGAGGAAAAGGAAAGAAATAGAATAATCCTTGAAACACCGCACTTAGCCCGGGGAAAAAAAAAAGAAGAGTAAAAGCGCTTACTTGATGGCCCGAAGACTCTAATGTGATTTGATAGTTTTTATGAAAATAAAAAAGATAATAAGTAAATATCTGATGTGGACATTAACTTTAGAATAATCATATTCATCGCAGTCGTATGTTTAATTGTCATAATGCAATTATCAAACATGCCACGTTGAATTATAGTGTTTGTACTCGCATGTTTGCGTGACGTCTACTTCAAACGGCTCATTCATCAATGAACAGCCCATGATTGGACTGGGCTCTTATACGCTGAAAAGATTATTTCATTCCAGAAACTATTAAAAGGCCACGCAGCCCATAACCTACAAGTCGAAGCCCAGTAGTTCAAATAATGGGCCGGCTGTCACTAGCCCAGACGAGTTACTTCCCTTCCCAGGATTTTCTCGTCCTTCACTTTCCTACTATCTTCAAATTAAGGAAGAAAGTGTAAGGGGCAAAAAAATTTTTTTAATAGATGCGAATCAAATTTTTTTTTCTATTTTTTATGTCACAAGTGTTAATTATTTTTCAAACTACATTAAACGTATGCATTTTGTCCGCGCATTGATGTTTCGAGGTAGGACCACGCGTGAGAGAAACAGACACTTGTTTGGTTAGTTTTATCTTTGCACCATTTTTTAAAAGTTCGTGAGAATAATAGTTGGTGAGAATAAAGTCAAACTCACAAACTAATGTCACGAGCTGGTCCAAAAGTCTCCTTATGATAGTTGCCTAAAGAGAAGGGTGTACCTGACGTATTAAGATAAAAAGAACCCAAAAGAAAAAAATGGAGTTGTTTGTAGCTTCCTTGATCATGACTCTACCATGCGAAACCTTTAACAAAATGATGAATTGAAAGAACAATGATGATTAATGATGATGATTAATGCTATCTAATTACATATGACTTATTTCCTATATATAAGTCTATTGGTAGTACTTTGAATAATGTTCTTATCAAGTAGAAGAATTATTTATTTATTTGACAATATACAATTCAATTTAGGAAAAATCTAAAAAAGTTCTAAAATTTCACTGCATTTCGTTGCCTCAAATTTTTTGAGTGAAAAAGACAAAAACACCCTTACTTTAGTTGAATTGCTAATCACCAAATTTATGTTGCAAATCGTCGAATTCCTATTATAAATCGCCGAATTTGAGTTATTCATTTATTTACCCATAAAATTTACAGCAGAAATTTAGCTATTTACCACAAGAATTCCGCAATTTATAATACAAATTTGATAATTTACAACTCAAATAAAATAAGAATGCTTTTGTCTTCTCAAAAAAAAAAAATTCGGTCAAGAGGGTGCAGCAAATTTCAGAATTTTTTGATGGTTAGCTGATATTAATTGGCTATTGATGAGGTTTAGTGAAATTCTCCCTTGAATTTACATAAGGCGATAAAATTAAAACCGAATAATAAAAAATAATACCACTAACAAACAACAATAATAATATAAAGGTTCGTTGATTGGGTTGGTGCACCTGTGCAGGGGTTTGCTCAACCATCGCTGTACTGGTCAATTTGTTCTCTCTGATGGAGTCTTGCATTCCACCCAATCATTTTATGCAGTTGCTGCTTCAGAAATTTCTGGGATTTTAGTACTCTACGTGACACTGACCCCTCACCTCACATTAATTAAACCCTAAAATATGTCCATTATGTAACCAAAACACCTGATTAATAAGTTAATATATACTTACATATACCTGATTAAGGGTAGTTGCTGAAAATATGATTCTTATGATAATCCTACTTCTGCTGAACTTCCTAATCAGTCAGACTTGGTAAGTACCATATACCAGTTTCGTTGTATGTCATCATGACCTCCTTTTATAAGAAGAAGGCAAAAAAAGAAAAATCATCGACCGCTTTTTATTGCAGGGCCTATAACAGGTAATAAATTCAAAAAGAGAAAAAGTTCTGCTTCTGGCATTGCATGCTCTTATCCAGCATGAACGTAATTTTAAGTAGGATATACTTCTGTGTTCAGCCAAAGCAAATCATCATGCTCATTAATGCATGAAGACAACTATAAAGTTCTGTCATGAAAAAAAATTGAAAAAAGGATAAAATTGTGGACAGAAAAATAAGGCCTGATCTTTTAAAATTGTTTTTTTATATTCTTAATGACGTTTCTTTCATGTTAGCTAGAAGCCACATCATATAAATACATAAATTGATATTATTTTCGTTATTACAATGTTGACGTTCATATTCATAGGTGACAATTTATAGAGTTTATAGAAGCTACATACTCTATTATATTATAATGAGTATAAACTCAAAAAAAGAGTCCAATCCCAAAAGACTAGCATGTTAAAAAAGAAAACTTTTCAAATTTATAAATCTCATAATACTCATGAGATTTCTCAACGTGGGACTCACAATATATGTGTTTGAAATCATAGATAAACCTTGAATTCAATGAAGAATCATTTCATATTTTTTTAATCTTTTATTTACTTTTCATCCTTCTTGTGGCCAACATTTATTTTACATTTCATTCGGCTGGCTTGTTATGCGTATATGCATGTACAGTTTTTAATTTTATTGTACCATCTATATGTATATATATGTATCAATATTCAATGCTAAATACATAGAGAATCTATAACATTGTTATCTTCAAGTCATGAACACCACAGTTTATATTCTTACAGAGAAAAGGGCAAAATTCATTTTAGACTTAATAAGATGCGAGGACCCTGTCAACTGTTTTTACTTTTTTCATAGCCACAACACAATAAAATAGTTTACTAGCATTATATAACATGATTTTGAGATACAGAAATGACAACAGTAAATATATTTTCATTTGAGAGTCTGGGGAGATGGAAGATGTTTGAT
The DNA here is from genome assembly GCF_004799145.2 of Neltuma alba. Lineage (NCBI taxonomy): Eukaryota > Viridiplantae > Streptophyta > Magnoliopsida > Fabales > Fabaceae > Neltuma > Neltuma alba. The sequence goes on along the minus strand of NW_021635862.1, from coordinate 269,664 downwards.
CTTAAAATGAACAATAACCATGTTCTATTTTGTTTATTAAAAAAATGAGAATAGCGTATTGATATCGGTATAGAATATACAGAAAAGAGTAGTGCAAATTATTGTCTCTCTCAGCCCGACGCTAATAGCCTAATACACAAAACGGTTCTATCTAGTTTGGAAAGGAATACTCAAGAATTGGGGAATTGAAGGTGTAACTATTCACACATAAATAAACTATGCATGGAAGAGCATGTAACATTGAAATGGAAGTGAAGCACGCATAAATGCGCCGGGAAAAGAAGAAGATAAAGAAAACAAAGATGGCATAATACAAAAATTGAGAACTCTACTCCATCAGAAGAGAGCCGGCTCGTCTGGGATCTGTAACATTGATTTTCCAGTGCCCATCTGGAAATCCTTTCTTTCCAGCTTTTCTCCTTTCCCAATTCAACTCCGTCCGACGTCGCCTTGTCAGTCTACAGTAACTCTGCAACTTCTCATCCATTTCATCGTAGAGCCTCCACCACCTCCGGTGAGCCACATCGCTCGCATACACCCGTTGATCCTCCACATCCCAGTTACAGTCATAGTCCCTGTAACAATGCCACGGCTTCATCCCTAGATAGTGAATCGCATACAGCCTCGGCGGATCTGCCCCGAACATCCCGTTCTTTACGCTCGTTTCTAACGTCGTATTGGCCCAGAAATTCTTCAGGAAATTCACCCTCCTCGGCAATCTATGCCACCAGACGAAGATCTCGTTCAGGAACCCCTGGTCTCCTCCATTATAAGAAATGATGTCGTCCGTGCGGTCCATCAATACACGGAAGGTACAATTGGAAGGCTCGATGACCATTATGCCGGAGTTGAAGATGAACTGGTCGTTGCCGGTGGCGGACATTTGGGGGAAGTGGAAGAGGATGTCGAGGTTGCGCAGAACGATGATATCGGAGTCGATGAAGATGACCTTGTCGTAGTCGGTAAGCTGCCAGAGGCGGAACTTGCTGTAGTTGTACTCGTTGTAAGTGCGATTCGCGGCTTTGGGATTCCTGATCCGGGTGATGATCCGGATCTTCCAACCCGCATCGGCGAGGGCCTGGCGCTTGGGAGCGGAGATAGATTTGTCTATGAGGAGGATAAGGTCGCGTTTGGTTCCGGTTTGAAGAAGGCTTTGGGCTAGCGTTATTGCCCCGCAAACGTAGGATTCAGAAGAGTGGAGCACGGTGGCGTAGGCTTCGCGTTTCACTCTTGCTCCGCTCGCCACGCTTTTCCGAATCTTTGTCAAGTCATACACTTCGTCAATTCCTGAAATGAATATTATATTTCTAAATAAAAAATAAATCATTAATAATTTTTTTTAATTGTCTTCTAGGCTTATCTACTTTCTTCATTTGTTCCTTGGGTTATTCCCATTTTTATCCAATTCAGTACTTTTTAGTAACTGTAGTTGACATGGTAACAGAATTAGATTGATTTAGGCTTAAAAATGAAAAGACCATATTAAACAATCTAATAATTTAACGGATGATTGATTGATAGTCTCATAATTGATTTTGGGTTTGAGGATATAGTACTAGGGTGGGAATTGTCAAAACCGTGATTTAAATTTGTGATTGATTTTCTAATTGATTCCCAAACATAAGTTAAACATATTTTTCTAAAGATGAGCAAACCGTTAGTTAAGATAATAAGCTATATCATCCTTATATAGAGGATAACATAAGTTTGCATATGAAAAGTGTATTTATCACTTTAAAACTTTAACTTTAATGTTCCTGACTTGACAGATATTAGCTTTAAATCCAAAATAACTTGAACATACTTTGAGTTATAATAAAAAGAAAACATATTTTTCTAAGGAAGTGGGAGAACGTTTTGTTAAAACTTAAGCTAAAGGGCATTAGAACATGAAGAGAGCGTCGGTGAGTTGGTCTGAAGCAAACATCTCATTTCTGTTTGTATGGCATAAGAATCACGAAAACCATGTTTGCTTCTAAAAGAAACTAAATAATACTAAAAAAAAAATTAATATTAGTAATTGGTGGCTGCTCTGTAATGATGTTACTGTTGTACCATTAATTCATAAAGAATGCTCTATGATGAATAAATCATATAGTTGTTGCAATTGTCTGAAAATTCGATGTATCGACTTCAATTATAGTTGTCCTAAAATAGTCCGACTCCTTGATTATTCAATGTATCGATTTATTTTGAAAATTTTCTCTGTAGTTTAAATCATTGTACTTTTAAAAACTCATAATTACCAGCTATTTTTATTTATTGATTTTTAAAAAATAAATTAAAATCTGGACGACATAAAATATACTTTTTTATAAAAATACTAGTATACTGGAAGACTTTGCAAATTCTCAGCGAGAAAAATAAAAGAAGATGCCAAGAGTCCAGCCAAGCGCCTGTAGCTCAGTGGATAGAGCGTCTGTTTCCTAAGCAGAAAGTCGTAGGTTCGACCCCTACCTGGCGCGTATTGTGAGTACAAGGATTCTTTATGTTTTGGGCGCGTTTCTCTAATTACCTGAAGGAGAAAAAGTAAAAGAAAGGGAAGTTGAAATTGAGATGTGAAGGCTTACCTTGTTCCCAGAGGGGCAGGGCCAACTTACAGGAACCAACAGGCAATGACATTTTGTTCTCTCCAGCCTCTTCACCTCTGCTTCATAATACCACCAGTCACCTTCCTGCGTCACCAAATCGTCACATCGAAACAGCTCCATCATTGGCCTACATTTGCTCCAGAATACCACCTTCGTCTTCCAATCCCAGTCCTTTTTCCCTTTCTTCACTGCCAGATTTGCTGCTATCAGATGAACTTGCAGTCGAAACACGTTCCTTGCCCATCCCTCCTCTGGATACTTGCATGGCAATTTAGCCACGATCACGTCCATGTTTTCGTACGCTTCGAACTCCGGCATCGGTATCTCCGGGCACGACGGAACATCGCTCTCTTCTTCCTCGTCTATCCACTCAGGGAACAGATCTGTCCAGTTGAACATCTGGGATACCCTGTCGTAATAAACATGTATTACTTCTCCCTTTGATCTCCAATCCTCCACATCATCTTCTTCCATGTTCACCATTCCTATCTTCATCCCTTTCCCCATTTCTCCAAAGAAGTTTGGTACCTCCACCTTACTCGCAATACCCTTCGGCTTCCGTGAATTTACCTGAGGCCGCTCCAACACTGCTTTCATTTTAATGCTATTTTCTGCCTAGAATTTTCACAGCACAATGACCCATCAGAGAACACGTTTCTTATGTTTGCCAAACAAACGGAGGACACAGAATTAAAGAAGAAGGTTGAAGACTCAATCATATATTACGCGGTTTCCGAATAAAGAGAATATCCACAAGATAGTAAACAGTTGTATCTAAATGTTGTCGGAAGCGAAGAGACCCATCAAAGCAGGCTCACCTTACCTTATGATGGCATTCACGCAAGGAACACCTCACGACAGAGGCTGCATTATCAAAGTAGATTGAAGAAGATGGCCGAAGAAGAAAGGCTGCGTAGGCGATCAGAAAGAAGGCAAGGAAAACCAAGTTGATTCTGATGACTAACGCTTTCGATGGTGTGCTCTTCACCATCTTTTGGAGGGCCGAACTTTCCATCCCTTTGAGTAATTTTTGCAATGCCTGGGACGGGGACTAATGTATATATCTGAATAGTTTTCCAACTTTTCAAGTTTAAAAGCAGTAGTTCAGCATGATGATTAAAATAAGAAGGAAGGATTTAGAGGTAGTTGTTAGAGAATTAGAGCCAACCTTTAAGCAATGCGGACCATTTATATATCTCCATGTGTCTTCCCTTCTTCTGGAAATCCTTATAAAATTACCAAAATATCCTCATGTTTTCCGCTTCTTGGCTTCATTAATTTGGCCCGACCAACCAGTTTCAACGAATGGGAGCTCAGTTCAGATCTGAGAAATAACAGGGAAGGGCAGAAAAGTAAAAGCAGAAGATAAATAACCGATTAAGATCGGTGTTAAGGGCAGGTAAGCCGGCACGCCCAACAACTATTTGGTTGGGACGTCAACTTCTAACATGCAAAGGAAGGATACTTGCATTCCATACTGAATGGCGAGGCTCCACCAATTCCCGATAGACGATAATAAGTCCTTTTTTAAAGTTCATCCTGTTCATTATTTAAATAAAATAAGTTTGAGGGTTGCGCGTCAGCATTCAAGAAGTTGTCAAAATGCTTGCATTACATGTTTTGCACGAACACAGCCCACAAGAAAGGTAAACCATCACATATCTCTGATAGCAAAGCCATCCTTCCTTGCGATGATTAGACTAACTGAGAAAGGGGCCAACATAAAAAAGAGCTGAGGACTATAAGCCTACGAGGAGATTGGTGCGAGAGTAGGTCAACCATGACTTTTAGTAGTTTGGTGAAATCACCTAGGTGCTGAACCCATTATTCTGACAATAGCTGCCTTTCCGGGGGCATGAAAAATGCCAGATAACAGCAACGACAACAATGGTAAACACAAAATTTAAGTCTTCAAAACAAAATGTACATCAATATCACCATCATCCCTGAGTCTATTCAACTATAATTCAAGGTCTAAGGTACAGCTGTTTCGGAAATAAATATTGAGCTATACATATACGAGTAGAAGCTAGAAGCACCTTTCATAGATGAAATACATAATACACACAATGTAAGCATTCTTGCGACCTCTTATTGAAATGGATGTTAGCAGTATGCTCGCTCACATACACAAATATCTTGTATTCCGAGAATCTCTGCATCAGAAAGACTTTCTTTTAGGAAATGAGAGTAGAAGAACGCAACAATTGATGGGAAGAGAGAGGTCCAGCCATCTTACCCGCTGAAAGGTGAGAACAAAAACACCCAATTTGCTCGGGAAACAACATAAAACTTTGGTTAGCTTAAGTTGCACCCTGGATTCAAGCAGTAATTTCTTGTATATGTTGAGAATAGCTTTTTCCGGGAGGAACAAAAATCAAATCTTCCCACCCAGAATTCCTTTCACTCATCTGCATTGGAGAGGTTAAAAACTTGGTAAGACTCAAATTATTTCATAAAATTTAAGAAACTTAATTGTTGCCAGACAAAGTACCTCCATTTTTTTCAGTACATCTTCCAAGCTGCCAACCTATTAAAAGAAAAGGGAAAATACACTTCAAATGAATGATAAAAAAAAACACACACACACACACACAACTGAAATAGCCGCTGTAAAAAATCTACTACACCAAGTTAATTCCCGTAGACATCAATTTTTTCTCCCGCAAGGTCTGATTTCAGCTCTATCAAATTGCTGGAAAATTATACTTTTGGAAAACACAATTCTCATGATGTATCTGTAATGCGCGATTCATTGGGTAGGGGCTCATTCACTTGCCAAAACACCATATAAGTATTGTTAGAAAGTATAGTTTGATATATATTACTTTGTTTAGTCGGCTAATCCAGAGATTCCCAAAAAAAAAAAAAAAGAAGGGGGAAAAAAAAAAAGGCTCCAACCTGATCCCAATTCAGCAACCAATTGGATTGGGATACTTGGGCTAAACCTAATTATCAATATGACCAAGGGCATATCACCGATTACAAAAGTGCGATGTATGTACATGAATGCTTGTGTGCATGGTTATGATAGAACATCTACGATCAAGGGAAGAAGATTGGGGAATAAAAGTAAAGATCAAATGGCACATCATGATGATCAAATCCAAGAAAGAACCCCAAGGCTAAATTTTATTCAAGACGGTTAAAGATGCAGAATCAGCTTCTTCTCTTTTTTTTTTTTAATTCTTTAAGCAATGTGAATAAACCATTCCACTTTTTCAAAGATAAAATTTGTACGGACTTGTGATGATGATAAAAAAACATGATGCAAATTTTGTCAGCATGCTAGAAAATCATGTCAATCATTTCTTAGAATTAATTTAATAACTATTTCCAAGCTTCTGATAGTCTAACATACTCATTACTCAAGGAAACAAGGAAGTGGAAAGGCAGAATTTATACCATAATATGCTGAGAAATTCCTGGTCCTCTAGATGCCCTAGACACCTTAGATAGCTCCTTCTCAATATCTTCCTGTACGGTTAATCAGTAAGAGACAACATCTGTATGATAAAATTCCATAAACCCACGTACCAATTAATGTCAAAACAATTTAAGCGAATCCATAAAGAGATTAATGGGTGAAAAAAAACCTTTGAGAAGTATACAGGACAGTATCGCTTGTTCTTCTTCTTCACAACCAAAAGATCAGACTGTAAGAGTGCAAGGATATTCGTCAAATAAGCAAAAGGGTTTATTAAGAACCACTAAAGAGTACAGATTTAGTTACTAAAAGGATACTATGCGTTTTAGAGGTTATTGGATGGGAAAAATATACCAATTACATGCTATAGGTGGGCTAAAGTTAATTAGCTAACTAGAGGCTGAGTGGAATGAAGATGCATTGGAATCATTAGTGATACAATTGTGTGCGCGCGCACGCGTGTGTGAGAGAGAGAGAGAGAGAGAGAGATGCTCACTTGTATTATATATGCATTATAAACATCACACCATTCCCTCTTTTTCTCCAATTCAGGAGAAACAATTTTTTTTCCAAACAAAAAGACGCCAACCATATGATGCAAGAAGAGAGTGTAGGCTTTTTTACTTTGTAAATATAAACAATCTTACACTATATTTGCACCAATATAACTATGTTTAGAGATCTTAAATTTAACAAGATAATATACCTGAAAAACAGGAACTCCATCAAAACCACTTTTACTGGCTGCTCTCAGCTGTTAAAGATGAAGAACACTATGAGACACAAACTTAAGCTCAGCAATCCAAGACTAAACTTATAATTTCTTCAAGTACAATTGAGTATTAATTGTGTGACAGCGCCAACTAACATGAAGATTGGAAGCTTATCAGATTGAAGCTTCTTTATTCTTATAATTTATATTCTTGTCAATTGGCTTTACTTTAAAGTATTGTTACTGTCTGTGAATAAAAATACAGGTGAGGGCTCATGGATCAGAGTGAGTGAAACTTGTACAATAATCATAGAGATTCTGACCTCTAAAGCATTCTTTATCTGAACAGGATCTGGCAGAAATCGGAATGCGATGCCTTCAACCTTCAACATATATACCTACATGGCAAAAAAGTATACCATTATGTAAAAAGAGGCTTGAAAAGGTAATAACCATTAGAAGGCGCATTTCACTTGTAGTGACTGGCATGGGGTCCCCTGTTTAGAAGGGAGGACCTCTAAAAACTAGACATAAGTTCATGGGCGCATAAAGCATAAACCACAGGTATATGTTCAAAGAACATGACTAATTGGTTACGAGTAAATATATTAAATAGGAAAAAGGATAAATTACTCTAGCTCCCCTCAGAGATGCCTCATACAACACTCCCCCTTTATTATAAAAAGATTAACTAATTCTCCTGAAGCCAAAGTATGAGCATAATATCCTCAATAATAATATTGATTTCTTTGATTAAAAATGTAATGCTCTTGAAACAATATTTTGGTTTACCTTTATTGTTAATGTTATATATTTTGTATTGGGAACCATAAAGTTAATTTACTCTAAATTTTTGAAACAGATTGTCTTTACATCGGTCAATAACATCTTTACCACTTGCTATATAATGTATTAATACGATATTTTGGTTAAAAAAAAAAAGAAAGTGCAATCGCAACATGTTTGGTGCTTGGAGATGTATAATGCATTTTTTAATTTCAAGCATGGGAGTTTAGATTTTCAAAGTAGTTTGGTGAGACTCAATGCTTAACGTATAAACAAACTGTACCCCTAGCGTCAACACAATAATCCAGGCATGAGGAATCCCTTATATGCCTTTGAGACTTTCCAACTAAGAACAGTAATTGATGCAAATGTCGAATATAGTGTGGCTGCTGAACATGGTCTCTTAAAAATAAAATGTTATACCAGAAGTGGTACAGTATTGACAGTAAAAAAAATGCCACTAAGCTAATGCATTCGGAATCTAATTGCAACAAGTAAAATGCTCTATCATACAGATACCCTGGGAAGTCATGTTTACAGATGACTTACTAGCTCTAACCCAATCTAAAAGTAATCAGCATAGTGAAGTAACCAGTATCCTACAACTCTGCAAAGCAATCTACTGTGGAAATTTTGCTTAATACGACTGACTCACAAAAGCATAATTGGCACGAGATAGATATGACAGTGAGATGACCTGGTCAAGAGTTATGGGGACAACCCTAGGCTGGCCTCGCAGGTCTCTTTTCCGCGACCGAACCTTAAAAACCGAGCAACAAGTTAGCATGCAAAAGAACGGGTCTTGGAATAAACAGAGTAGTGTGTGCATGACTCCAGTTTCGAATCATAAATGCAGAAGACAAATTCAACAGAAAGGCGACCCTTCATACAGCAGAATGCAGATGCAACGAATTCTTAAGGCAAGAAAAGATAATAGCATTTCCACTCAGCAAGGAAGAACTTTGCATAAGCGTTTCCCATTTAATATTTCAATGGAAAAAGAAAAAAGGAAGATACAAACTTGCGCAAGAAAAGCTTCAGCGTCCTCCTGGCGAAAGCAGAGCAATCCAATAGACTTGGCTCCATCAGGATCAGAAATTAGAACAAACTCATTGTTGGAATTGCTAACTGTGTAGACAGATGTGCCGGAAAGGGACTTAGCGACGTGGTCTGAACTCAGAGTAGCAGCGAGGGCGTGTTTGGTGTGTGCCAGAGAGGCGAAGGGAGGCGGGAACGCCAGGGAAATAGAAGGTCGCGGCCAACTGCCAGCGAGCCGCTTGGTTTCTTCGAATCGGCTCGAAAGCTCAGCGCCTAGACGGACAAAGTGCTGATGGATGAAGGTGGAAAACGATAGGAGAGGGCTCGTTGAGGACTCCATGTTCAAGCTTGAAGACATGGAAGTCTGGAACGCCAGAGAGTGCAAGCAGCCCCTGTCTTGCCTCCTCCGCCCGGTGCTAGATTGCTTTTGGATAGCTTGGGTCGAAATGAGTCCGGCCCGCGTCACGTGTTCCATTGAATGAGAATGTTCAGAAAGGGCCAATACGGGCCACCAAAGATTGGGCCTTGATGTTCTTTTCTCTCTCTCTCTCTCTCTTTGCCAAACAAAAATATACCAATTTACATTGAGTTTTGAATTTTGACCAAACCAAATCCGATGTTATGCTTTTCTTGCAACAGTCTTCTCCATCCGTAAATTCTAAACTCCATGCTTTGCTTGAAGGAAAACCAAATCGCCTGAACCGATTGCTTTGTCGAGTCTCACATTCATGCACCAACTTCCTAGCAAGGGCAGGGGCCCGGCTTCTGTCTGGGGGTAACCCTCGCTATTCTCGTAAGGGCACCTTAGCTTTAGTAGGCCCTATTGTTTTTTTTTTTTTAATTTAATGTAAATGCCCCAATGTTTTCAATGTAATGGGAAGGGCATCTTTTTCCTTGACCACAAAAATAAAAAGAAGGGCATCCTTTTCAACATACATGCACGGGACAGGGGGAGCCGCGTCTCGTGAATAATTCCTCAGATGATCTTATATTAGATTTTCGGCAAAATCAAAGTTATCCACATTAGATACGAGGGAAATATTTTCTAAAGAAATTCGATTTTTCTTAATTTAAAAATTCTGACCATGCTTACTGTTTAAATATTTTAAAAAGACAATAAAATAAAAAAATTTCTTTAAATTAAAGATTACCGTTAAAAAAAAATGAAGGGCGTGTCTTTTAAAATGATAAGAAGCTTTTTTTTTTAAAGGGAGTTGTAAGCTAGCTAGTTTGACCATGCTATAAATTACACGGTTAATTCATCTAAAATGATAAGAAGCTTCTTTTATGTATTTCCCCTCTGGCCTACGATTATATTCTAGTTGTTTATAATATCAGTATAGTATATGGGATGGCGATGGGACTATGATTCTGTGGAATGCCATATAAATAGGAAAGACGTTTATGGGAAGCAGGTAGCAACGCAAAGGAGGAAGGGAGGGAGAGGGAGTAGAACGAAAAAGAATATGGCGTTCATAGAACGCAGTATGGCGAGCGATGGGAAGAGAGTGATGAGTCTGGAGGAGTTCAAGCGGTGGCTCAGGAGATTTGATTCTAACGGCGACGGCAGAATCAGCTGTTCTGAACTGAGAGAGGCCGTGCGCCTGAGCAGAGGGCGTTTTGCTTCCTGGAAGAGCAAAAGAGGCGTCAAAGCGGCAGACACAAATCGCAATGGTTTCATTGACGACAACGAATTCAGAAATCTTACCCACTTTGCTGATAAGTACTTGAACATTAGAATTACTGATTAACTTCTGAACTTTCCTTCTTTCTTTCCATGCTTTTGCTTTCGGGCCGTCTGTCCTTCTCATCAGGAAGTCTCTGGGATCTGGTTAGTTGAAAATAGATCCGGTGAATCAGAGGCACTTCTTATAATATTATTATTAAAAGGTCCTTACAGACAAGGATTGGTCCTTATAGTTTGTCTTTATTTTGTTTTTGATCTTAAGTTTTAAACCGAAGTTTTTGGTCTCTCAATTTGTTCCATTTAAAACTATTAGTTCGATCTTCTAATTTAAAAAGGATTTAGTGCTTGTGTTAACAGTGTTAATAATGCTGATGTGTCGTTAACACGGTTAGTTCTCAAATATATATATATATAAAAGAACTAGTCTTCTCAAATACATTTTTGAAAACTAGTCTTTGATCGAATACATATTTAGGCTGCTCCCTATGTTTTGTTAAATTATCTTTCTTTGAACTATTTTTCTCTAATATATATTGGAGGACTGGTCCTCTTGAATATATATTCGAGAACTGGTCTTTGGTTTTCTCAAGTACATATTCAGGCCGCTCCCTATATTTTGTTAAGTTACCTTTCTCTGAACTGTATTTTTCTAATATATATTCGAGAACTGGTCTTTAGTCTTCTCAAGTATATATTTTGGGCTGCTCCTTACGTTTTGCTCAATTACTTTTCTTTGAACTGTTTTTCTCAAATACATATTCAAAAACTAACGATATTATAGACATCATTGACACCATTAACACAAGCATCAAATCCTTTTTAAGTTAGAGGAACTAACAGTTTTAAACGAAGCAAACTTGAGAAGCCAAAAGCTCCAATTTGAAACTTCAAGTACCAAAAGCAAAATGAAGGCAAATTATAAGGACCAATCATTATATTAACCCTTATTAAAATATGATATAAAAGATTATAAATAATATCTATGATCGATATCTCCTTGTTAATTGATATGGTAAGAAAAATATACTTATTCTAATTTTGTAGCAGTTAAATTACATGCTTCACGTACATATTCACATGCCCCGCTGGCTCAAGATACGTAAACGTGTTTATTTAGGCGAAAAACGTTTTAAATACCGAGCAAATATGTTCAGAACCCTATGATTTAATCCTTCAATCGATAATCTTGTAAACTCACTTCTAATAATAATTAAATCAATATAGAAAAAGCAATAAATTATTATTTAGTAATCTTTTGCACTCCTTCGTGAAGCAACATTTTCGTAACTTTGAAATAAGTTGAGTTTCATGAAATTCAGCTATTCAAATCTCAAATGTCCTATTAACAAGGGTTGGTTCAGTTAGTAAGAGTCAGCTCATAATTTATAAATTTGTAAGTTCGAATCCTGCTGTCGATTTAAGAACCTTGTTAGTGAGCGATCTGTAAATATATTTGTAAACGCTATATGAGTCTGGAGGCGTGCATTGACCCTGGTGAGCTCCCAGGACCAACTGACCTAAACTTTTATTGTACCCAAAAAAAAAAAATCTCAAGTGTCCTACACTGCTTTATGTCCACGTACCTCTGCCTTCTCACGCTTCTTCTGCCCATAAACATCTGGCTCCACCCTCCGATGTACGATGACAGAGACCACCATTTTCTCCATCCCATCTTCACGATCTCAACCACCATCAGAGTTGGGCCTTCGGCGTCGTAACTCCTTCACTCTTCGCACCTTCACCTTTGTTCTTTAATTCCACCTCTTCGTTCTTCTTTCGCTGTATTTCTTTTTTCTCCGTTCACCTTGGTTGGACATCATTATTATGGTTTGGGTATGTGAAATTAACTATTATACTACCTCTAGTAATGAGAACTGGTTGACTAATTTAAGTATATTAAGAAAATTAGTCAAGTTGATTATTTGTAATAAGTAGATTTTGTCTTTTCTAAAATACCCTTAGTAATCATGTGTATTAACTTGAATTATCATTTGATATAACCTTTAATATGTGCAACTACAAAGACTGCTTTTAAAAAAATAAATAAATATAAAAAATAAAGTGAATAAATAGTACTTTCGCTTCTTCTTATGCTTATCAAAAGGCTAAAACTTTTCTAAACTAATTAGACTCACATATAGATAATCTCTTTAACATTTAAAAGTTAATAATGCATTTCCTGTAAACTTTTGAATCTACGCAACTAATCTCAAATTATTATTTGAAAAAAAATACTAAATTTATACCATCCACTATTTCATATATAATTAGCTAGGGGGTCAAACTAAAGCAAAATACTTTTTCTAGGTAGGTGTGATCCATTGGACATATATCCAATTTTTAAATTTTTTTGGATTCCATAGAATTTTTTTTTACTGTTCTGAGTGGTATCAAGATGTAGCTGTGTCGGGATAGGAAGTTATTACACATATCATCTTCATATAAACAAATCTTTGAAATCCAATTCCATTTCATTTATTTTTCTCATTCTGATTTCATTTCCTATTCAACTTCTATCATGCCAAACAGGCAAAAGTAAAAATGATGAATTGCAATTCATGCATCATTTTGCAGGAAAGTCGCCATGCCCAACAAGTCATGCCATCACCAGTGGAAATGTTACTATGCTGTCTGAAGTCAGAGTAAAATTAGGAAATTGCCTAAGCTCCTTTGCAGAATTGAAGCCACGTTCTTCATTATTATTCGCCTTGAATGATGGGCATGCATCACGTTGTGCTATATTATTCTTTCTTCTAGATGCCTTCTTTCTCGAGAAACAAAAGAAAGAGAAAACCTTAATTAATTCTCAGTTGGAGGTTGTTATTTCTGACAAGAAAGGTTTGGTAGAACAAAGAGGTGAAAGAAAAACGACAGCAAGTCATGTAAGGATAGTGGCAATATGGAACGGATATTGCCTTCATCCACCAATTCTTTTTTTCCTTTATTTTTTCCCTCAAAGAAGCAACAAAAGGAATATAGTTGATGGAAACCCTGGTGGTTGGTTTGCTAGGAAAAGACAAAACACTTGACACATGTATAAATCTTAATATAAAATAAAATACTCATGGGAAGCCTAATTCTGAAGAGTAGTTGTTACAAATGACATTTTATTTGTCATTATTTACGGTAAAAAGTATTAATTACTCATCATGCATACTTAACATTTCATTCTGTTATATATTGAAAAGTAATTTTCATTATTAAACTTGTAGTTGTTATTAGTCATAATTAAAAATATTGTTATATGAAATTTGTCATTAAGTTCCATTGCAGTATAATTTTAAATTATAAAAAATATGATAATTTGACAGGAAAAATTAATATATCTAAAAATACTAGACGCCCCGGTATAATTATCTCGTTTCATTAAACTCATATACTACCTCCGATCCTTAATATAAGAACTAATTGACTAATTTGAATAGATTAAGAAAATTTGTTAGGTTAGTTATTTATAATAATTAGATGTTGTCTTTTCTATAATATCCTCGCTAATCATACATATTAGCTGAAACTACCATTTGATGGAACTTTCAATATGTATAATTACTACAAGGACTATTTTTAAAAAAATAGATAAATATGAAAGACAAAATGGATTAGAGCTTTATATTTAGAACTAAATGAAAAGTCAAACTAGTTTTTATATTTAGAATGAGGTAATATTAATTAATTCCCAATTTCTAGTGATTCTCATATGCATGTCATTCTCCCTGCAAATATTGACGACAATGTATCTCGAACAACATTTACACCCGACGGTAAGGCAATTATTTACTCTTTTTGGGGAGCGTAAGATTCTTTCTATGAACCAGTGGGTGGATACATAACTTATTGAAGAAGTAACTTCCCATTATCATGGTACGACAGGAAAATCTATTAATAAACAATGCCATATTTAAAGAGAGTAGAAGAGAATTATATGCGCTAAGGTAAAAGAGAGACTAGAATGAGTACAAATCTGAAGTAAGAAATCAAATAAAGGCTAAAAAGGAAGAAAAATCAAAGTCAACAATCCAATCTATTCCCGATAGAGGAATATGTGCTGCAAGAAATCTTTTATAATGTATCCAATCCAAAGTTAGCTCTATATGCATATTAGCCAGGTAAAATAAATGCAATAGCTAAATGATGATTTACAATATTAGTGATCGTGTTATTGACGGAATCCAGCGAGGAAGTTCTAGAATGACAGTTCTTGTTCTTCTGGGGTATCAAAAGAAAGCATCACTACACCTATAGTAATAATACACTAAATACGCAACAAAGGTTGATGAAAAAATATAAATAATATAAGAGAAAAGATGTAAAATATGAAACATCCAGTACTCCCTTATGTTTTAAATGCAGTGATAAGATAATTAATTTGCAGATATTAGAAAAATTAATTAAGTTAGTTATTGCTAATAAATATGTGTTGGTAATTTTAAAATATCCTATTTTATGATTCGTACTGAAACTGCATTTTATGAAAATCTTTTTAATATATATGTAATCAGTAGGAATAGTTTGGACAGTATATTATGAATTTGAATTGAAAGACAAAGTTAGTTAAATTCTTATGTATAAAACCAAAATCAACTCTCTAATAAATTCTCACATTTAGAATGGGGCAGTATTAATAGGAAAACGGACGCTGTAAGATAAATGCATTGAGATCTAAATTACAAAGACCTATATATATGTGGAGTTGCATTGGAAAATTACCTATTATTGTAGGGATGAACAAGGCTGTCAAGCGCAAGACTAACAAGAGAAGCGGAACATCAAATCAAAGCATGAGAAAATGTTGTAAGATGCATGAGAATATTGCTTCAATGGCCCAGCACGGTCATTCATTGAATGAGCCTTAAGGCTGAAAATAAACTAGCATCTTCTTTCTTCCTAAGGCCTCGGGCTTGACTCTGTTTTGGGGCAACCCACACCACATTATTCCCTTTAATTAGCGTATGATGTGATGTTATTAGTTTTTTCTATAAGTGAGTTGGGTCCTGAAAGCTCACCTACCAAGAAATGTCTTCAGGTTCAAAAAATACTTACAAAAATATTTATTTCGGCGATGAGATTTGAACTTACGACCTTGTGAGTTATAAGCTAACTTCTTATCAGCTGTCATAACTTATTGGCCATGTTACTAGTTTTTGGTACATTAGATTAACTGATTTAGGTCATAGTGTTAGTGTATTTACTATTTGATCTCATGTGAAAAAAATAAAGAAAGAAGGCTTTATTTGGGCATACACGCATGAAATGGAAGGGCGAAAGAGTCGTGTGAATGAATCCTAAGATATGCTGGATGATTTATTTATGACAGATAGCATGGAATCGTAAAGGCGCAAGCCAGTTTGTGCTGATGCAACGTACCAGAGACGATTTGTAGTAATCTAATGATAATGCCCTTAGAATTATAATTTCTTAATTCTTAATCGGCAAGCAGCATATACTTTTGCCTTTGAGTTAGGCAAAGGGAGACAAGCAGAAAGCGGCAGCCTGTAATTTGTTTACGCAGTATCGTAGTGGAAAGTCTTACTCTTTCGAATAAGGAATAAGCAAAAAAGACACGTAATATCGAAAGGCAATTAAGTATTGCATATATGCATTGACGCATGTTTATCACCCCAGAAATGCAACTGGGACTATAAATAGGGAAGGCTTAGAAACTAGAAGCATATAATTAACAAGCACTAGCTAGTAGCTAGCGACACGCGAGAGAAGGAGGATACATATACATATATACGTATATATGGCGTTCATAGAACGTGGTGTGGCGAGCGATGGGAAGAGAGTGATGACTCTGGAGGAGTTCAAGCGGTGGCTCAAGAGATTTGATTCTAACGGCGACGGAAGAATCAGCCATTCTGAAGTGAAAGAAGCCGTGAGGCTCAGCGGTGGGCTTATTGCTTCCTGGAAGAGCAAAAGAGGCATCAAATCTGCAGATTCTAATCACAACGGCTTCATCGATGACAGCGAATTCAGAAATCTTGCCCACTTTGCTGACAAGTACTTGAACATCAGGATCACTAAGTTCTGAGTTATTTTTTTTCAATTTCTAATTCTTCGGGTCATCTGCCCCATTTCGGTCCTTCTCTGATGAGCAGCTTCATGCACAGAAACTGATTACGCAAGTTAAAAGCTTTCTATTTTTGTGGGTCAAACATGTCCAAGCGTACGTTTCATCACTGTTCAATCTTAATTACTATCTCTTATCCTTAATATAAGAGTTAATTTGACTTTTAATTTGGTCCTAAATATAAGATTCTAATCCATTTTGTATTTCATGTTTATCTATTTTTCCTAAAGTAATCTTGTAGTAATTGCACATGTTAAGAGTTCTATCAAATAGTAGTTCTAGTTAATACACATGATTAGTAAGGGTATTTTAGAGAAGACAACACCTATTTATTATAATAATTAACTTAATAAATTTTTTTAATTTATTTAAATTAGTTAACTAGTTCTTATATTAAGAACCAAAGATAGTATTCCTCCGGTCTTTATTATAAGACCCAATTTGACTTTTATTTGGTCCTAATTATAAGACCCAATTCATTTTTTCTCTTATATTTATGCATTTTTTTCCAAGATAATCCTTCTAATAATGATAGTTTTAGCCAATATACTTAATTAGCAAGGATATTTTAGGAATAACAACACTTATTTATTATAAATAACCAACTTAACTTACTTCCTTAATCTCCTCAAATAAGTCAATTGGGTCTTATAATTAGGACCGGAGGAGTAATTAAGAAGAGTTGGTTCTTCAATTTCCATTCCATCCCTGTTGGAGGTAAACTGGTCTCTTTGCCAGAGCGTGAAAGTAAATTGTTCAAATTATACATACACAAACAACAATAGCAAGCTTTCGCCGATAACTAGGTTGGCTTTGTGAATCATGATACTATATCAGACTCTATCAAACGACTAACCATATATTATTCATCATGAGATCTAGGAGTGATAATAGCCTCGAGTTGGCCTATGACGGGTTAAGATTAAGCAGTGCGGGTTGAAAAAAAAACTTGTGTAAAAACCAACTCTAACTCGTCATGATGGATTGACGGGTTGACCCATCAACCTGCTAACTATTATTTTCTTTTTTTTAAGTTATTTATTTTTAAAATATTTTTTCTTATACAATATAAAGAAAATATAATGAAATTTTTACTTTTTCTTCAAATATTTGATGGAAAATATCAAATAAATGATATTAGTATTTTTTAACCTTTTTAGATAAGATATAAAATATAATAATATAATTATAATAATTAATAAAATTTAAAAATAAAAAAAAAAAATAAATGCGTAGGCTAGCCAGTGGGTTGTGGGTTATGTGGTGCGGGTTAAAAGTTTCGTTTGCTGGCGAGTTAACTTTTAACCAACCTTAACTTGTCATTTTGGCTAGTTGGCGGGTTAGACCCTCGTGTAACCCATATTACCGGCTCTAATAAGATCTTCTTCTATTAATTAATTTTCTCAAATGTTCTCCTTCACTTCTCTTTGTATATTTTCATACGAATTAAAGATTTTTTTTGGGTCTTCTTTACACATATTTAAACTATAATTTAATCAATTTTCTACCAATCTCTTTTCAATAGGTGTTGTGCTATTTTTTCATATCCAAATTATTCAATCATATAATATGATTTATATGTTTTTATTTCTAGGTTTCCTAAGTTAGACATGAAAGGAAAAAAAGCAAGTCGATTTTGGAACCATTGTGAGAAAGATTCAGATAAGAAATTTTTCTTCGCCCACAATATGCATGAGTTCAAATACCTTGAAATTACCTAAAATCTGACTTGATAGGTATCTCTATTTTCAAATTGGAAAACCCACGGAAAACCTAGGCGGCTGGTTACTTGAATGCAGATGCAACATTGCAACTGAAATATTAACTGCAAATTGGGTCGATAAGATTGAGGGTGCATTTATTTCCCAACAATAATGAAAATTATGATATTTTATTATTAATGTATTATTTTTTGCACATATTATTAATGTATTGTTAATGATTTTTCATATCTATTTATCATAGTTTAATTAAAATTTGAGGATGAAAATATTAAATTGCGCAAACAAACCCTTTTAATTATCAATTTAAGGCGCGGTGAGAAGTCAATTCTAACACTTGGAATATATATGTTCTAAACAGTGGAGGGCTTCGTGTCTAATCAGCTCATATATTTTGAACATGATCAGTTATTGTTTTTTGATCAAACACGATCAACACTGGGGCAGCCAAACAGTAATACAATTCCACACGCTACTAAAGAATCCGAATCTTCTGGCCGTAATTATAGTCAATGCAAAAATCAACGGGCGCTATACCGCAATTGGTCTATCTTGGGGCCCTTGGTTTTGTGCCAAAACCTTATGCTTCTTATTAAAAAAAAAAAAAAAAGGCTATGCTTCTCGATCCTTTTTGGTTTTGCCCTATTCAAACCAAAGAACCGACATTTCCTGGCTCATTTATATTTTGCAGCCAAGACACAAATCCATTTCTTTGGGTAATGGAGGAATGAATCTCAACATACATACGTAGGTACGTATATACATGAAGACTTATGCTTAATTAAGGACCAAAATGTAAGTTTTTTAGTTTATAAAATAAGAATATTAAATTTATGAAATTATTTTGCCGGATCAACATCGATCCTTCTTTGAAAATAAAGAGATGTACAGTATAATGACTGAAATATCCATAAAATAAATTATTTATTATCTCATTTATTAGTCATCATATATAATAAAATTATTAATGGTTGTGCATAAATAATTTAATTACTAAAACAAAGGTGCGTTTCATAGTCTTATATAAAGAATTTTCAAAGTATATTAAATTACCTATGCATGAATATTCAATCTTCTTTATCTTAGTGTATATATTAAATTTCATATGCATAACTTCTTCTTTTTGGACCAAATATGCATAAGGCGGTTATGTCTCATGGGTATTTAATTTCAATCATTACATATATTTTTTTAATTCCAAAGATACTTGTCCTTTAGAATAATTTCAGAAACTTAAAGTCTTTAGTTTTATATATATATATATATATATATATATATATATAAACTTATCATTTTGGTCCTTAGGCATAATTGTCCCCATAAAACAAGATGCTATTTACAGTATTATATATTGGTATTTATTCAAGTTAGGTTCTCCAAAGCACGTGTTTAAAAAAAATAGAGATCATGCAAGGAATTTTAATTTCTTCATTGGTTTAGAGAACAATAATATTGGTAGTTGCTTTGCCGGTACTTACTCAAGTTATTTTGAATTCACACAATGTATATCAATTACAAAGTTAACCGCAGATAAATAATAAAACACATATAACATCTGAATTGATATTTATGCTGGACGATAGACATTAAACGTACATGTTGTTAAAAAAAAAAAATAGTTGGCAAAAAAGACATTAGACGTACATGTGCGCGCGCGCGCATAAAATGATTCATTCCCAACATATATATTATTGTATTGATGATAACTTGGAAAGTATAAGGAAACTAATTAAGGTTCTTTACACACTTAAGCTGCAAGGGGGACACGTCATGTGTAATGAATTTAGAAATTCAGAGACAGCTTGGATCTGTTCATCGTAGATACGATACCGACTGGAAGTATAAAGGGGATGGCCGAACTGTCCTAATACAACGGAACCTATTAAAGAGGCATGAATGTCCCAACAGATTACATTTCTTAATTTGCTAATGACATGTCCTTTTTCTTTAGTTTGCTACGTACAGAGGGATAAGATGGACGAGGCGGTGCAACTGCTAATATTATATAGCTAGGTAGTGTATATATATAGGAAACAGATAGAGTATATATATAGGATTCTTATTCTCCAATAGCGAAGGAGCAAATAAACTAAATATGATAACATGGAGTATTTTTATGTTATTGGCGCATGTTTGTCACACTAGAAATGGGTGCTATAAACAGGGAAGGCTTATAAGAGGCAAAATATATGTATAGCAGATCAGTAGGAACACATCAGAGGCGAATCAGAAGAGGAGCAATATAACAGAATGGCGTTCATAGAACGGAGCGTAATGACGAGCGATGGGAAGAGAGTGATGAGTCTGGAGGAGTTCAAGCGGTGGCTCAAGAGATTCGATTCTAACGGCGACGGCAGAATCAGCCATTCTGAACTGAGAGAGGCCGTGCGACTCTGCGATGGGATTTTCGCTTCCTGGAAGAGCAAAAGGGAGATCGAATCTGCAGACGCCAACCACGATGGCTTCATTGATGACAGCGAATTCAGAAATCTTGCCCACTTGGCTGACAAGTATTTAAACATCAGGATCAGTAGGTCCTGAAGTTTCTCACTTCTTTGTTTCTTGTCGTAATTCATTTGTTCTTCAGGACGCACTTCCGCAATTTTCAGCTGGCAATCGCATATATTTACTTCATGAAGCTGACCAAACTCCAAAGTGATATTTCGATCAATTCCATTTTTCCCGAGCCTATACGTACGTACTTGTTCAATCCGTCGCAAATTAAAGAATCTAGCAAGTGGAGTATACGGACTACAATACTAATTTAACTTAATAGGAAAAATGAAACGTGCAATCGGATAAAAGAAACCGAAGAAGAGACAAGCAGATGAAAATGTCTTACTAGGGACTACGAATGAGAAACGATGCTGCATTTTTAAAAATTTATCATGCCCAGGAATTTCCAGCGACCTCTTCCTCATTTATCTGTTAAGTGTGTGTTCACACAGACAAGTGATTGTGCTCACTTCACAGCATGAACAAGGGAAGAAGATGACTTTGAACCAGGAGGGGAGGAAAACTTATCCTGCTCTTTTACAAATTTCCATTAATCGCCTTTCGCGCTCCAATAAATCAATCCATCTGCTGCATGTTATGTACAGAACGAGAGTCTTGTGGCTACCCGACAGATCACCCTGAATTAGTCCCAGTAGTTTATAATGCTGGAGTACAAACGTGGATCTAAACAACATCTTCTGTTAAGGTTAGCCGAATTAGTATTAACAGCATCTCAAAGAACAAAACCAAGTTATATGAGAAAACTTTGAAGAGATTAGAAATTAATAAAGTTTCTGACTAGAGTGGACACGGCCAGTGCGAATGTTTAAGACGATGTGTTGTAAGATTTGTATATATCTGACAAATTGGAGTCGAAAATTCCTCCTAGTAAAGTTTTTGAAGACAAGGATAACTCAGGAGGTAATAAGGAGATGCATTCGCGGAAAAACGTAGCTGATCAGCCTTGTGCAGAGATGGGGATATAAATGGACATGGAAGGAACGCTTGTTAGAGGCTCACCGGACCAAGGGGAATGAATAATGATGCTTGATGATAAAGCACCGCGGCGTGAGCTCGTGACTAGTGAGGGGACGACTTGGCCAATTGGATCGGTGGATTTAATTGCGACTTGGGCTTTTATCATTGTAAGATCGCGGAACTGTGGACTATCCAGTTGGGCCTCCAGATATGTTGGCCCAAAATCATTAAGAAGACGCGAGTTTGTTGTGATGCAAATTGAACGCTACCAACAAGCGTTCAGATTAGCGAAAGAAATTAGACCTTGGTAATACAATGAACTAAGATTTAGATTTTTACCAAAAAAGATGCCTATATTTAACACCCAACAGTACCTTAAACAGAATTGCTTTTAATAGGAAGGTGCTTATGCATAGTTTGAAAAAAAACACTAAAGGCTGAAGCTTTGGATTGTAACATAAAAAAGGCCTGGCGCCTTGGAACTCATAGCTAGGGAAAATAAGTCATACCACTTGTGAGATTAGAGACTTGATGGTCCAAGAGTGGAATGCCCATATGACTGAATTTTCCAATAGATTTAAATAAATACGTGATTGAAGAATTTTTGTATATATTGTTTTTTTTTGTCATCTAAATTTGGTTCATCATCTTTTTATGGAAATATAATCCCATCTGATATTTTTATAAGGGTGCCGGCAACTCAATGAATTTCAGTTAATAGAGGCATCTGGATAATTAAAACAACTTTTGATATATGTGTGTGTGTGTGTGTGTAAATGCCGCCTAATACAGCTAAAACGTTTGGCCGAAAAAAATACAGCTAAAATGACTCCCGGCCATTTGGTTGGTGCACTGTCATTTAAAGTTTAAACCAATGAGTAGGGGTGTGCATGAGGCCCGCATGCCCAATAAGCCCATCCAAGCCCGCAAGAAAAGCGCCCAGCCCAGCCCAGTAAAAAGATGCCCAAGCAAAAATGGGCATCTTCGGGCTGGGCTGATTCACGGGCAGGGCAGGGCCGCGGGCAGGGTATGCTGCCCTGCCCATTTGGCCCTGCCCGAAAAAATATATAATTATATATATAAGATAATATTATTTTAAGCAATTATCTCTTTTGTTTTGGCCAAAAAAATTAGGTAAAATTAGAAAAAATGAAAGGAACATAAAATTATAATTATATAAAAGAGCTAAATATCAAAATATAAGATTCAATATGCTAAATTACTCCAAGTCAAATTTCTTTCTTTTTCTCTTACATCCAATTTTTTAAAACAAAAAAAAAAAGAAAAATAAAACCACCTTTCAAATTTTGTGCTTTCACATGATTATAAAAATCTGCCAACTATATGAATAAACTAAGGAATTGAACTACTGATTTAGCTTGATTATTAAATGTTCTAATTATTAAATTTTTTTTTTACCTCCCATAAGAAATTGAAAGTTGAAGAACAATACTACATAGGCCTTATATATATATGAGTGATAGACTCATTCGTGATAATTTTTTTCCTCTCACTTGTCTCAAAACACGATAATTGAATTTTTTTTCTACATATGATATAAGGCATGGTGTCATTACGCTGGGCAGAAAAGCCCGCCCTGCCCAGCCCGTCCTTGCCCTGCCCAAAATGGTTAGGGCTTCTACTGGGCAGGGCCGGGCAGCTGGCTGCAAAACGCAGCCCGCTCATCTTTCGGGCTGGGCATCGGGCAAGGGGTTTGCCCTGCCCAGCCCTACCCATGTGCAGCCCTACCAATGAGTATGTTCGAATTGCCAAAAATAAAAAATAAAAAAATCGCCTAATACAAAATATTATATGATATGAATTGAAATAAAGTCATAAAACTTTGTAGTCTCCAAACATAAAAGCAAATTAAAAATCAATTAAGAACAGTGACCAAGTTGAATATAATATATATATTGTGATTTTTTTTAAAATGGATTCCTTTGCTTTTATTTTTTTCCTAAATTCTCTTGTGCTTTAACTTTAAGAGTCAAATACCATAGTTTCCAGTAATATATTTTGCTAGCCTATACCTAAGCTTTGATGGGGCAAATAACAACAGACAAGTCACATGAGATGAGATGGAGAGCAAGTGGGTAAATAAATATGCTGAGGCCTCCACGTAAATACTTGAATATAAAAAATTTAATATATATATTATTTAAAGGAATGAATATTACAATATGCTCTTTTGGTTTTATTTATAGGGCAGAAAGAGAAGATATTTTTTGTTCATATTTATAGGGCAATGAAAGAAATTTTTTGTATGGATGTATAATTTTATCTTTTATTTATTATTGTGTAGATTTTATTTATATCAAGTATAGTATATATTAAATAGAAAAAAATTAAAAAATTATTGAATTTTAAATAAGAGTTAATGAAATTTAAGATTTTTTTTAATTTATATTAAATATATTAAAAATAATTTATAAATAAAACAAGAAAATTAATATTCAACGCTTGACCTTTCACACGCAAACTTTCATGTCACTGGGTAACGCAAGTCAGACAGTACCGTTCGGCTTGGACAAGACGTTGAAGGTCTGGGAAGGGGGATCTTCATTAGTTTGATTTTTTTTAAAAAAAACAAAGAACTAAAGTTACAAAATTTTAATTAAAAAAATTTTGCAAGATAAATAATAAGAAAAATAAATTAAAAGTTTTTTAATTTTACTTTTTCAAATTTTTAAGTCAAATTCATTAAAAAAATTTCTTCTCTTCATTTCTCTCGTTATAAAAGATTCTTGATAACCGATCTTAAAATGCTGTTTGGTTCAACTCTTAAATCCCATAAACGATAATGACCCTATATAAGAAGTTGGGTTCTAACATATTTTTGTATGTCAAAAAATGCATTAAATTAACATAAAATTTTAATTTTATTCTTATTAAAAGTTTTTCTCTTTCTATTTACATTTATAAATCTTTCTCGTTTTTCTTCCTTCTATTTCTGTTTTCAATAAAAACTAAATAAGAATAAAATTAAAAATAGGCATTAAATAAATAAAAATAAAATTAAAAAATAGGTATTAAATATATTATAAGTGACTAATATTTAGGTCTAAAACTTCTCTCACTTATATCTATAACCAGGGTGGTAATTCGTACAGCTCAGTGGAATGAAGACGAGAGACAAGAATCGCACCCCTACATGGATTGGGATTCTCCCGTCTAGGGCAATTGCGCCGCTTAGTGGTCCTCGAACGCATCTTTCTATATATCTCATTATTGTTATTATTATCTTTTTCATTAATTTATTCGTAAATAATCACTCCTATAATCTTTATGGCTTCCTCACTAACCCCTCCCTCTCCCCACTCCAGAAAATAGCACCCTGGCTGGGTCAACCCAGTAATTTCTGTGCTTGTTATTTACCCAGTTCTATTTTATATGTTTATGCAGCTATATATGTGCCCACATATATATCCATCACATCCAGTTTTGAGACCCACATGGTGCAGACCACGCCTTCTTTCTGTGCGCCCTACCATCTTTACAGGTTTCACGATTCAAAATGCTTCTACTTTCTCCTTCTCCTTTTCCAATGCATCTGACACCAGAGATTTCTTGACCTTTTTGTCTCTATTCTCTTTGTTTGGTATCAATCAGTGTATTGAGCTGCCATTATTTTGATCTCAACTGATGTAATCCACCCGAGCTTCGATGTGTTTAGGTTGGTATATGGTATACTGTGGATACATTGGATTGAGCTTCGATTTCCTTGCAATCTTAAAAAAGATGTGTGATCATTGATGAACAAGTTGGCGCTTCTTTGCGTGTATATCACTGACAGTTGTAGCCTTACCCATTTCTTAGAATTCTGACGTGATTGCGACAAGATAGAACCATTATTTGGCATGGAATCTGATATATATGGCCCAATTTGTCTCAGTTCGACTTGTGTTGGATGTAATTTTGAAAAAAATACACATGAAAAGGAAAAAGAAATTTAAGGTGAAAAAATAAGGAAGCATAAACTCTCGGACACTATGGGTCGTCTACAGTACAATGTCAGAATTAACATCGGCACTCACAGTTCAATAAACTCTGACATATATATGGTCGTTGTGTGTTTATTACCGGTATGTCAGAGAATCCATGTAGATAAGTACGGTAAAATAACAACAAAAAACACTACAGTAACTTGTACTGACAATGTGTCGTCTCCCAACCTAAATTCTTTTTCTTTCAAGTTATATAAAAACCGTTAGTGAGATGAATATTTCAAAATCTGTATGTACTATTGCTAGATACTGCTTCAACCCATTTTTCCCCCTTGTTTGAACTGAAGGTAATAAAATCCTCCGAGATAGAGAATTGAGATGATGTAACAATTACAGTGGTGCTTCCATGTTGGATCTGGATAGAAGTACATTATCATTTATGTATCTAAATATGCACAAAATATCAAATAAGGGAACAACATATAATTATTAATGAATAGGAAAAGCATATGCAAAAACTTTCCATTTGAATCTACCCTTGAATCAGCATTTGATTTTATCATCTTTCGCAATTGAGTTTTTGCAGTGGGCAATTGCAGCTTGAATGGCGGCCTGGAGGTCTTCCATGGTACTATCACTTGGAGGAGGGAATGTTGAGGTTGGAAGCAATAGGCCACTATTTGTAGGCGAAGTCCTCATTGAAGCCGGCGCTGAATACTCTCCTCTTCTTCCTTTGACCACATCTCGCTTCTTTATGGCACTTAGATTACCTGAATATGAACAAGATTGTCTAATTTTCTCTCTTCTCCCTCGGAAAATCACAAGTGGCTGCACCATTCTCAAGTATTTCTTCACAACATGGACCAAATCCAACCTCACCTTCCTCTTGTGCTTCTCTTTATCGTCTTTCTCTGTAACCTGAAACTCTTTACGCCCTCTTGTAAATCCGAAGATTGAGAAAGACTTGGCCTTGCTTGCTCCCTTTCTGGACCCACTATTCCTCCTGCTTTCTTGGCTGCTATTACTGCTACTATTACTACCGCTGTTGTTCTTGCTGATGTCGTCCATGGCGAAGTTGCTCTTATTACTGCTAGTGATGCTTCCATAGTCCCTAACAGGGAGGCTGATGCTGTCCATGGAAGTGGTGGAAGAGCGAGGAGAAACAGGGAGGTGAGAGAGAAGGTGAAGAGGAAGCAAGTGGCCATGGAAAAAGATGTCATCTGCAGGAGATAGATCAACAGCAAATGAAGGTGGAGGTTTGGATTTATCAGGGGTTGTGGCTGAGGAAGTGTTATGCAGAGAGATTGTGAAGGAGAAGTCATGAGCTGGGGAAGAGGATGTTGATGATGCTTGTGCTTGCTTTCCACTCTGGCCTTCTTTACTCTCTTCCTTTTCTAGCTTGGATCCTTCAGTTCTCTTTTCCACATCGTTTTCTTCAAACTTTTGTTGTTGATGCCTTTCCATCATTATAAGATTCTGCTCAAAGCTAACAAGATTGGAGATAATATATATGAAATTCTTGATCTGCAACTTTTCTCAGTGGTGAAGAGAGTGGGGGGTCTACAATCTTTTCATGCTCTATGAATTTCAACAAAGCTATGCCTGCCTGTGGGAGGGATAAAGGAATCCTGGAGCAGAGAGTGAGAGAGATGGAGAGAGAGTTTGTGAAATTAACTGTTCATATAATGAATTGAGGGAGATGATATTGATGGATTTCACTCGTGTGTTAAGAAAAGTTGGTGCTTTTGTGGGGCCATGGGAAAGCACAAGTGTCCAACAGCAATTTCGGTAGTGATATTGGAAATGAGGCCAGAAGGATCCAAATTTGGCCATTAAAGCAAAAATGGGATTGGCGTGGCTTGGCAAACTTGGCCTTTGCAGTGAGAAAGGTCCCCTCGGGGAAGAAATCGTCGTATGTACAAATACATAAAACCCCTCATATCAAAATGGAATCTTTTGAATCCATTGCTCAAGAAATTATCTGCTTCTTTCACTGTCACTGGTTCTTTCCTCTTCTGCCAAGAAAACACAATGTTACTATTTTATGGGGTTAATCTGATATGAAAAAGGTGATCTATTACAATACGTATGGGTAATAATATGTGGCCGATAGAGTAGTAAAATGAAAGCATGTTGACCCCCATTATTGATGAACACGAAAGCTCAAGGAAGCAGGAGGACTAATGTCTCATGTGAAGGTAGCCCCCTGCTATAGGGACACGACGATGGGGACGAAAACTGCATCAAATCAATTTAAATTTGAATCTCGTATATTTATAAACATTTATGCATATCATAAAGGATGAATTTTTACATACAATCATATTATAAATATAAAATTTAGAATCAAAACGTGTAGTGCAAGTCGAGAACGAACTACGAACTGACACGGAAAGAGAGAGGGGGGTAGAAAACAGAGAGGTAGGGGAGAGACCCACATACAAGTGCATGCAGTGGTCCACATGCAGCATAAAGGAATTTTGTACGCATGGTTCAGGTCAACATCTTAATCATGAAGGCATTATTTGGTTGGACTGTTTCATCAACCCCACTTTTCACCACTTAAAATCCCATATTTGAGAATTCCTTATTTTAATCAGTTTTTCAAGATAAAAGATGAAGAAAATTGCAGAATAGAAACAGACACTTGACATTTCATACAGCGATGCTTTTTTTTTTGGGGGGGGGGGGGTGGGGAAGCCCTATCTTCTCTGCATCTGATATGAGCCATTCGATTGAATATCCATCCTTTCTCTATCTAAAGTTCAAACTAATAGGCAGGGAGGTCGTAGGACTAAAAGCCAACAAGAAAACATTGTTACAGTCTGTGTTTCTGTGTTCCAATTCAAGCAGCCAGAGGGGGCAGTCACACCCAATTTAAATACCGAGACAGGAGTGAAATTGACTGTTAAGATTAGCTTCATTTAATTGTCTTATGATGAGGTAATCTGGTTGTGGTGGTAATTAATTCAGAGGGAAAGGCGTAAGAAAATTAAATGCGAGTCCAATGCATTTATATCCAGTGACTTGTAATCCGAAAGCAAGATGTACATAATGGCTATCGCCTCTGCTTGTCGTCCGTTGTTCAATTACCTGACAGCTATCTGGGACTCCAACTGCGAAACTTCAGCATTCCTTTGACAGCAAGATGGAGAAGAAAAGAAAAAACAAACAGAGCAAACATATTTTGATTAGCATGTCATTTGGATGCCGCCAAACACGACACTAGCATACTCCTCTGGTCCTATTTATAGGGCAGAAAGAGAAGTTTTTTTTGGTCCTATTTATAAGTCATTTCATTAACTTTTCAGTGTCAATGTACTATTTTGTCCTTCATTTATTATAGTGTAAGTAGTTATCTTTTTTTAAAGGAGTATATATTAAATAGGGGTAAAGTTGAAAAGTTGCTATATTTTAATGGAGAGTTAATACAGTTTAAGGTTTTTCTTGGTCTGTGTGAAACATGTTGGAAGTGCCTTATAAATAGGACTAGAGGAGTATAACATAAGATTGTGTGCTTTTATTACCTTTTAGAATTTTATCCTTACTAAAAATATTTCCATTAAAATTATGCTGCTTATTAATTTTAAGTGGTGTGTAATTTTTTAAAGTGTATAAAAAATATCACTAAAGACTATAAAATTATGCTGCTTTTACAAAATGTTTTAATATTGTATTTCACTCTTTTCATCTAAAAACCATTCCTTCCAAATAATCGAGGGGGGATGATAAAAATCAAATGACTCCAAGAACAACGGACAACTGGACTATTGAAGTTAGATTGTTAGAAGTGGGTTTTATGACAGGCAATTAAAAGGAATTATGTTGTTCATAAATCACAATCACATTCGATATTACATTTGAAAAAAACAGCAAACTTTTCCTTTATTTTGTTTGAACTGTCTATTTCATTTTTCTTAAAAAAATGATGACATTACATGCACACAAATAGAGGGGCATAGTTAATTAGATCACTTCTAGAAAGGGCTCATAATTTTCTTTAGTTATTGCATCAAAACAATACAATAATAAGAAAAGGCTGAATAAATAAGGATCACCCTCATTTTATGCAAATAGTAAAATAGCCATTTATTTCATGGTAGTGACAATTATGGTGGTAATGTCGACAATGGCGTTGCAAAGCTGACAAGGTGGTGACAAAGAAACACAATGAATTTCAGCACATAGGCAAAGGGAGTTCTTTCTTTCCTTCTTTCTTCTGTCTTTTATCTCCCTTCTTTTTCTTTTGAATTTTTTTTTTTTTTTTGGGGCCAATGTTGCTAACAGAGAAGATTCTACAATTTCATTCCTTCGCCTAACTCCCAAAGTAATCTGGTCTTTTTCACAGAAAGTAAAGGAGATGGATTTCAGCAACCAAACTGCTTGCTTAAGCATAAGGATTTTGCCTCCCTTTCTAGGAGTGCCCTTGCATGCAATCGGGTGAAGAAATAATTCCCACACCTCCAATCCTTAATTTTCGCCTGCCACGCATCTAACAAGCGTAGAAAGCATGCGAAAAAAATTTATATATACTTCACTTTCCAAGTATGTCTATTACATTTAATGTTTGTTTGGTGAAAGGAATGACCAAAATCAAATGCTACAAGAATAAATAATTCACAATGCTGAACATATCTCTAACCTATTGTGGAATCGAGCTCTAGGAAGTCTAATTAAACTCCGTATATCACATTACAACGCAAGTCAACTTTTGATATATGAATTTGAAAATACAGTACCTCCGCCATACTCTTGTATACTATACCACATGTAACACAACCTCTCACAACACATGGATGGTTGCAATATCACTCCCCCAAGTCAGATTTCTTCTAACAAGCTGCTATTGGTAGTCTACATTTGCAGCCTTAAAAAATGAGAGAAAAATCCATATGGATTTTCATGTGGAATAAATAAATAAATCGAAATTCAGAGACGCTCCCATGATAATAGAAGGGAACTACTGTGGCTTGGAGGTTTGACCTCCCTGTTATCCGAACCTTCTTTAGCACTCTCATTAAGCAAATATACACGAGAATTTGTCAGTCACTTCCACTGCTCAGTCTATCTGAAAGCGAAAAATCAAAAGAGTTAATGGACAAATGAATCTCCAGATAGACAGATAAATAGTAGTGTTGAGCTTATTCAAAACCTGATGTTCTTTTCCCTTCCATTGCTTCTTTCTTTTCCTGGCAACTTAAACAAAGAAAAGGTCCATCCCAGGGACGCAATTTTCCTGGGTTGGATACACCCGCATGGATTGAAATACCCTCTCCAGGTTTGATCTCCTTTTGACATACCGCACAAACAAACAACTTGAACATGTTGCAGAGTGGGTATTTTGTATCTAACCTGCAGTTCGGATAAAAAAAATTTCATGTCAGGAGGCACAGAGCTTCAGAGCTGCTGCAAAATTTAACAAGCACTTATTACAAACCGGACCTCTCTGAAAGCATAGCAGATCCTTCCTCGTAAAGTTCCTCTATCACATCTGGTTCCACATACTCTTTGTCATTACAAGAAGATGATTCAGAGGACTTTTTGCGAAACATTGCCTTAAACATTTTTCCTGCCTTTTTCGGTTGTTGCACAGGAGCAGGTGGCTTCTCCTGAGGTAATATATCAACAACAATGCAGGTAGTATCATCTCTAAGTCCCTTTGCTTGTAAAGCTTCCTGAAAGTAGAACAATACATTAAAAGAGTTAAGATAACAATCACACCACAAAATGGCAATACCACGTGAGACTAGAATCTACACCGCACAGACGGTTTCATTTTGGGATGCAAATGGATATGTTTTTAGTGAGTATTTATCCTTTTGGGAAGCAAGAAAAGAAAAATGCTCAAAACATCTAGTTGCGGTATGCCTTATTCAGGCATGGATTTAATTTAACTATATGTTGAGATCACATCATGACCCAGCCGCCCAAATTCTGCATAATGTTAAAGAAAGGTAAAAAAATTAAACTTATTACTCTAATATAATATTTGGGTATTCAGTCTAGGTATAATGAAAAAAGATGCCATTACCCCTGATCCATTTACGTCCCAAGTGGTTTGTGGAGAAGTCATAATATAGTATTATATCCAATGTGAAAACTAGCCACAAAACCCATTTTGTTAAATGATTCAAAAGATCTAAGCATACTCTAACAAGAAGGGATGCTGCAACATCTGCTGCCATGCCACGACAACAATCAAGGGCTGCTTCTGCAGTCAAAGCATCCCAAACACCATCACTGCAGATAATAAGCCTGCCTCCAGCGGTGGACAGCTGCATAAAATGATGCTAAAGGTTAAAAACCAGGATTTTTTTTTTTTTTTTTTTACTTTGCCATCACCAGGATCAAGATCACTGGAGAAGAGGCATACAGGATTTACAGTAATAAATAAAGAAAACGTAAGTTTTTATGGCACAGTAACATGGAGAGCTCAACCACTCATCCACTGCCGGATTTTAGCAAGATTTGCATCAAATGATTTTTACTATCATACCAAGGTAGTCACAGACACACACACACACACACTTATGTACATATGTATATAACGTTAATCAATAAAAGGTCAAGCTTTTGTCAGAGTAAAAGATGGTAAAGACCAACCT
This sequence comes from Neltuma alba, assembly GCF_004799145.2. NCBI lineage: Eukaryota > Viridiplantae > Streptophyta > Magnoliopsida > Fabales > Fabaceae > Neltuma > Neltuma alba. The sequence goes on along the minus strand of NW_021635862.1, from coordinate 237,606 downwards.
TCACTTGCTTCACATAAGGTACAGGGACAATATATTCACCAATATCCATATCACCAATGGATCTCGAAAGACACAAGCCGCCAGGCCAACACCTCAAAGGACCAACCTACAAAAACAACTATGAAAGTCAAGCAAAATAGCATTAAACGGTCAATTTTTTTAAAAGAAAGATAATTGGTAGTTGACATGAAAATTAATTTATCTATCATCACATATGGTCACTAAAACTTTATAGTGAAAACAACAAGCCCTTGGAAGATCGTTAAGTTTTGTTGATCCCTTATACTGATGGTCCTACGCATAGCATCAAGCATTGTCCAGCGACCAGTGTATCAACAAGAGTGTATTTGCATTTCCATTGACCGCGGTATGATTAACCAGTTTACTTCTTACTCTCTTGTCATGTAGCTTAACTAAAAACATCATGTCTAAAACATAACATAACTAGATGCATAGGATTTGCGCACAAGGCAACATGCAGACCCCCTTTCTTTTGGCTGTGAACAGGTAGGTAAATAATGCTTTTTAGCACAGCCAGTAGCTTATGGGGTAAAAGGGGGATAGTATGATTAAAAGAGGGTGTACCTGTGCACCTCCACCAGTATTTAGACGACCAACCTCACCCCCGCTAGCAGTTATACGTTCCCTCCTAACAGAAGGAAAACAAAGTGTCAAGCTACGCTGGAAAAAAAGGAAACGCAAAAGGCCATGCAACAAAAACATTGATAACAACTTACTCCTCTTCATTAGTTTCTAGCCTATGATCTGCTGACAAGTAATATATCCCACCTTCAGAAGGCTCAAGTATGCAACGAGAATCACCAACTGATGCAACTGTAACAACCCATCCTTCAATAATCACAAAGGTTGCTGTTGTTCCTGATTTTTGTCCTGCGAATGTGAAGGTAACAATATATAAAAGTCATGCATGTAACCAAACTGATCAAAAATAATCAGAAAGAACATTATACAAGAAGGATAAGAACTACTTAACAAAGTAAAAGTTTGGTCACAGCTCAATAACACGGGACTATAAACCAGCGTTAATCCAGAAATTATGGGGGGAAAAAAACTCAACATGAATGCTCAAGCCAAATCAATTTCGCAATTAAGGTAGTTGAAGCTGCGGTTGAAAAAAAGCCTAGATTTATATTTAGCGTCTAAAAAGAGTTGCAATGTCATTCCCATATCAAATGCCAAAAAACTTACATGGCCATGAGAGGAAAAGCTAGACATTCTCATTTCTGATTGCAAACTTCCTCATCCGTGAGCATTCAAAGTACAACAAAGTTGAAAATATTGCTATGGTTAAACAAACAAGAGATTCATGTTCATCAACCAGCATATATCCCTACAAAGCCTTTCATTTGATTTTCAATATTTTAAGTTTTCAGACTACGAGCATTGACAAGCCCTTAAAACTGGCATAACTTTGGATGACTTTTAGTGGTAATTAAAATGAAGATTCATGCTGGAGTACATAAATTTGCCTCTTCCAATCAAATAGTTAACATAGAGGCCAGAGTAAATGATATGATATGAATATCTATCCATACCTTTCTCTTGAAAATCTTTATCAGTTTTGACAAAGCCTGCAACCAGAGCCCTAGGCATTGCTGACACCCACTCCTCTCTGTTAAGATCTGGGGGAACCGCACTTAAAACATTATTTAAGAGATTCTCCTTAGCATAAATCGCAGCAGCAGATCCATTGTGCCCATCAAACAACTGTAAATCTTTGAGGTAAGAATTCATAGCAAATAACAGAAACAGAAGAAACTAGGGAACAAAGCGTAGCACATTGAGAAAAAAATGAATAGTCCAATCCATCAGTGGCTGAAATTCTTGTGATCAAACTGATATGATTGAATAAGAAAGGAAAACATAAACAAATCTACGGCAATCAAGTACACGATGAAGTAACAACATAAACCCACAAAAGGAGAAGGAAAAGGGGAAGAAAAAAAAAAGATACACCCCTTCCTAATTAACTAAACTAAAACTACCATTCAGCAAGCAGCACGCCTAAAATCATTATGTTCATTGGAAGCTTCTACTGTCAATAAAATCATCCTGTTACATCCTACCCATGGCAAAATAAGATACTTAAACGGTGTACGTGTACCATTCATTATGTCATGTCATAAAGTAATAACCATCACATATTAACTCCAGATGTATTGCATCAATATCCGTGATAAGTTATAAACTTATAATCCAGGAAATCCCAATACAAAAGTCAACATGCTTTACATTCAAGGAATAAAATTTCAATGACGCACCCCAAAAACAGAATAAGTAGACACCCCATCTCCCACCACCCTTTGGCATTCCGTCTTTACTAGCGTGAAATCTTCGCCTTTTTTGCTCTGGCTGGCTTGACCATGCATAATTTCTGGTTTCTCAATTTTCTCGTTTGCCAATTCCCGCTTCAGAAGCACCGAAAGGGGGACGGTATGGTGTTCATTCCTTGCAGACATTTTTCGATCCCCTCAACCTTACAACTCTACTAAGACCTACCGCAGAAGAATGCGCACAAGATTAATCCTCCATGCGTTAACAGAGCGTGACCCTGAATAAACACAAATTTGCACACATAAGTAACATCTCAATATTCTTTCCTTTTCCCCAATTTCTATTTAAATGCTGATCGAACATTTATATTCATTTACTCAGATGAAAAACATAACAACACAATGATGGAACATATGCAAATCGTCCGGAATGGTGAAACACTGAACATAGTCGATCGATCAGAAATGAAATTGCAAGCGTACAAGAATGAGGAGAAGTTCAGAAAAATGCAGGAAATTTGATTAGGATATAAAAAGCTCAGGATTTAATTATAAAACCGAATACTAATGAATGAGTTCAACAAAATTGTAAAGCACGGCAGAAAGCAAAAACGTGAACGATGGGAGGATAAAGGGATGGGAAGACAGGAAAGGAAAAAGAAGAAGAATTTACAGGAAGGAGAAAACAGAAAGAACGACGATCAGGCGCGAAAAGAAGGAACCACGCTGAATTGCACTACTCTGGGTGATGGAAAAACGCGGATCCCGGCGCCCAGCGAAAATTCCATTGTCGATGGACAAAGACTTTAACGAAAGACGGAGAGAGATAGAAATATAAAGCGCCAATGAGCCATCGTCTAGCTTTTTCCTTTTCATTTTTTGGGAAGGAAGAAAAATGACCGAAGCTGATGACGTGGCAAATGCTTCGTTTCCTTCGCACCTAGCCATTCACGAAACGAGCTACCTACATTCGATGCACGTCGTTCTTGCTTGCGCCCGGCTGCGAATTTGGACTTTATTATTCATGTCTTAATTTTCTCTTCCAAGTTCCAACCCTCATGTACGTTATTTGAAGTCAATCTGAGTCTGAATAATAATGTTATCTCCGGTAGTAATTATAAGATCTTATTTATAATTTAATTATAAAACTTTGTTAACAAAATCTTATAATTAACACAAAAAATAATAACATCTGTCGTATACGTTGTTGTCTTGTACTATTAAATTTTACATCTTTTTTGTTTTGAAAATTAACATTAACCCGTCGGATTAATTTTTTTTAGTAAATTACATTTTTTAAAAAAGATTTTACTAAATTACTAATGTATTTTTAGAAGAGTTTATTCGAGCTTCTAAAAATTATTTAAAAACAGTAGATTTGAATTTTTGTAAAACAATAGGATATTGGTCAGTTATCTCTGGATCACAGTAGATTTGAGTTGAGCAGTCGCGGTTCTCTTATTGAGAGAAGCGTTAACACTGATGGCGTGTTTGGGGGTCGTACTACTTGGATAGGAGTCACAGACCGAAATAGGATGGCCCACATGTTGACATGAAAAAGCGTCCCATGATAATCATTTTTCGGATTTTCCTTAACCAGAGAAGCGATTGGTTCATTATCTGAGACAACTCTTTTATAGGCGTGCTTTTAATATTAATTTCTTGCCCCCTTTCATACGCGCTGATTAAGGACGGACAGATAGACCCAGTCTGGTCAAACGACAACCTGGTCATGCATCACTGGGCGGGAAATGGCCACGCCGAGCCGTGAGCATTGCGTCCCAGACTACTGCTAGTGAAAGTGGGCCCTGGGCTGGGCCCGTTATTAACTGTGACAACCCAATCCAATTATATTTAATCTACACCATTGACCCCGATTCGGAGACCCCGTAGTCACCGCACCAATCATCGCTCCCACAGGTGTCCGCTCACCTCACCGCTTAAGGTCAATAGTAGTAATATGATACATCGAAATTAAAAATTATCTTTCATTCTTTCACTGATTAATTAATTGTCGGCCTTTTTTATTAATAATAAATCTCAACATGCTTGGTACTGTACGATGAGGCGTTCGAGTGCGGTTGTTACGTGGCAAGCTCCGCGTGAAAGGACACGAACATCAATTATGCTGCGTCTGTCGTCATGGACGCACCAAAATGATCACAATCCATATTTCGGGTCTGGATCCATTTTTTTAATGAAAAATTCCGCTAAAAAGCGAAACTTCTTCGAAGGGTCTCTGCTTTTATGTAATGTTCACAAGAGGCCATATCCAAAACAAGAGAATGAGTAGTGGTAGTATTATTATTTATTTTTTTAAATGATTTTATGCGTTTAGCGTATAAGATGCTCCACTAAGAATTATGCTTTCTTTTTGCAAGCTGTGAACATCGAACATCCATCGACCACGGCATCGGATATTAAATTTTAAAAAAAAAAAATCCGTGTAGTCCCATACAGCTCATCACACCCTTAAGGGGCCCCACGATTAACTTGCTCCAGTGAGAAGGACAATGTAATCCAAATCGAATCGCCAATTCAGACACGTAGAAACCAGGTTTTGGGGCCGAAAATGTCAACCGAAGCACGAGCCTAATAAAATTTCCCAACTTTCTCCGTTGTCTTGTACTGCTGCCAACACATATCTGACACGTGGCAATTCCTGATCGCACCCCCATCTACGCACGGCTCATGGGTCTTGAGGGGTCGTCGCATGCAATATTCTTATTCTTCTCTTTAAATCTCGAGTTTCTGGGTTATAATTTTCATTGGAAAGATTCATCTATGGAGGTAAGAAAGGATAATAGAAAATAATCAAGAATAAGAAGATATGCATAAACTAAACGACGTTGCTTTATGCTCTTGTCTGAGTGGAGATATACAAAACAAGCTCAGTCTTCACACGTAGCAGACCAGCCGAAACTACTATAGTCGGTAGACTCTACTCAAAATCTTGATCTCGTACATAAGTATTTGAGCCAAAAACAAAATATAACCACATCAGCTAGTTCGTACCTGTGGAGAAAAAAACTGGATACCTTTATGACTGGGAGACAATAAAAATTGCTGCCGTGTAGTCAAGTAATTCAGCAGCAAAAATCAGGATTAAAATTTAAAACTAGTGCTAACTTGAGTAACTTCGAGTGCTTAAAAAGCAGACGTAAAGATAATGTTCATTTGAAGACAAAATGGACCTACTTCTTCTTCTTCCTCTTATTTTTTTTTTTTGGCCCAACTAAAATGGACCCACTATGCCTTTTAGACCCATACCCTTAGTGATTAGTATAGTCCCTGCAATATTTTCAGTATAATCATAAAAAAGATTTAGACAGCATCTGCCCAAAAAATAATAAATAAATAAAATAAAATAGCAGCAAAGGAACTGAGGGGAGAACTTAAATGAAGCCAGACCCAATTTAAGAGTCCACTTAACCCGCACATGCGACTAGGGATATCATTGATCTGAGAAGCAATATTAATATTTATGCCACTAAAGAGTGAACTAGCCAAGATTATACATGCAGTATAAGAGACAGCAAGTAGCCAATGAACAGAACCTGTTCAGAAATTTACATTTTCATTCCAACCAGGAGAAATTTCTGAGCCGACTAAGAGGGAGAGACAAAAAAAATGACATTGGCACCAGTAACATCATATCCCACTGAAGGCACAATTTAAGATTCAATATGTTCACCAAGTAAAGGAAATACCTAGATTGATTTGAAAAGCTCCATGTGGAATTCATTTACAGCCAATTGCCCTCTGTAGGAGTAGGACTCTTCACTCTAATAATGTACACCTGGCAGAAAATATAATCAACTCCTGTATGTCATAGTCTATAATGGTGAAGATAGAGGAGTATATTAATTCAGTAACTGAACAAACAAGAACAACATTGAGTAACTACAACTGTATAAAAATCAGCACTAGGGCAGTTCGAAAGGGAGAAAACAGCGGCAAAAATAAGTCAGTAAGCTAGCCAAGTAAGAAGCTATAACCGTGAGTAAACAGTAACCACAAAAGTATGTGGCTTTTTAGAAAAAAGAAAAAAGAAAAAAAAATGAACTATATCTTTAGAATAATTGATAAGATCAAGCTCAAAGGAAGGTCTGAATGAATCAAAAGTCAATCTTACATCACCTTGAATGCCGTAGGTCTGATTAGCTGAAACACTAATGCGTCCCCATGAGCTAGGTTATGAGCAACCGCAAAACCCTTCCATCCACCGCTAAGTCCATTTTTACGGGCCAAATATACCGTGGGATACTCATCCCCATCTTCATCTATCAAAGTAATCATTTCGTCCTGCTTTGGCAGATTAGTCTTGCAGAACTGGACTGAAAGACCCTATTGTCCAATATTGCCACTTTAATTAGCGCTTTATAGACTGCAGGACGTGTATAATAAACGAAACAATTTTTCTAAGCATTCAAAGAAACTAATTCTCTTATGCAGTACAGTGCAGAGGTCACAATTGTTGCTGATGCTGAGCATAGAGGATTTTGGGTGTTTTCGTACCAAGACATAAGTTGTCATATAGAAGGCAACACATGCTAAGATGCTCTATCTGAAAGAAGAACGTCTTTTGAAGGTGAGAAAACAAAGTTTGAGTGACCAAACAGAGTCAAACAACAAATACATTTCGGTTTTCAACTACCTTGTTATGATTTAAGCGCTTTCTACTTGACAAGGAATACAAAATTAAGAAAGGGAACATAGATTACCCTAAACTAACATAGAATGCCAGAATATTACAACTTACCAGCCAAAACCCCCCGCTCACATGCGACGGAAGCATTGGCTTTATGAATGTCGGATATTCAGATTCTAAATCCGAGAGTAACTTCTCTGCTTTTGCCAAAGCTTCCTCCCTCGCTTCCTCTGATGCTTGTCCGCGGTTTGATAAATTTCTTCGGGTCCCATAAACTCTACACACGTAAAGTATGTTAATTATTTTCTATTAAAAAAGATCATAGTGGTCATATATCTCTGACTCGCGAAACTTGAGACCACGAGTACCTTCTAGGTACTGCCACGCGATCAATAACCACCTGTCCAGGATGAAAGACCACAATGCAATCAAATGCAAGGTAAAGTAGAAACCATAAATGGGAAATGGAATCATGAAAAAGCTCACTTCTTTGTAAACAGGAGCGGGCATGTTTGCCACACGGCCAGACCTCCTTACAACAACAATCTGCTTCTCCACTGAACGAGTTTTGGTGTGCTTCATCTGTGGTAAAACGAACAAGGAAATAAGATATAATGATTTTGATACAGGACAATGTACAAATGCTAGAGGGTAAAGAGTACAGGAGAGGGCTTGGGAGAAGGGGAATTTCGTAGGGCTTGAGAAAGCTGGTGCAAATTAAGGGCTTCGATTCTCTTCTTGTTTTCCTCCAATCTTTTGCGGCGACTCTCCTCGTAGGATAGTTTAGTCGCCACCATTTTTTCAACACAATCTTCGATCACACTGTGCTTTCTTGTGTTCTTCAGCCAAGCTTTTGAGCTTAGAGAGCACGGCAATGGGAGCTCCCGTTCAAATGACCGTTGGCTTCCCACTCCCCGGAGTATGGGCACGGGCCTCGAGGTGTTTTCTCTGTATACACCATACTCCTACTTTGCCTATTGATTCATGACTGAAAATTTGAATCGCCCATTATTGATTAATTAATATTTATAGCAGTACTATATTCTTTTTAAAGAAGTGTTTTAACGCAAATTACTCTTCTTTTAAAAAAAATTAAATTGTATCTTGATCCGCCTAAATTGTAGTCCAGGACATGTGCGAAAACATCAGAGGACCTATAAACAGATGTAAAGAGGGTAAAAGAATTGCCTCACAGATACAGTTCTAAGTTTTTGATCTCATGCAATTACATCATTTTAGGGAGTGTTTGGGAATGTCTGTAAAACGAGTTAAACTCCTTCACATATTTATTTCGTAAACTGTAAAAGTACTTTTAAAACCATAGTTTGGTTTCTATTTAAATACTCCCTTAGACAAAATGAAGAACGTAATATTTTGCAAAATTTATTATTACCGATTCTTAATATAAAACCTCATTTGATTTTTATTTTGATTCTAAATATAAGACTTCAATTCACTTTATCTATCATATTTATCTTTTTTTTTAAAGTAACCCTTCTAATAATAATAATTCTGGCTAATAAATTTAATTAACAAAGATATTTTAAAAAAATAACACATATTTATTACAAATAACCAACTTAACTTATTTTCTTAATTTACTCAAATTAGTCAACTGTCTCTTATATTTAAAACCGGAAGCCCGGAAGTAATAGATGTTATAGATAGGTATGCTATTATTAGTCATCAAAGCCTCACAATATCTTAACAAGCCATATTATTCACAGGTTATGAATAATACGACTTATTTTTAGGGCTTATGAATATAATGCGTTCAAGATTTATGAATCCCACCCAAAGGGGGGGGGGGGACAGCCCTATGTATAGTCCTCTCTCTTTTCGTCCCTTGTTCTACTACCATTCCGAAACACGCACAAAATTTCAAATTTTAAGGTCCGAAGCTACTGTTTCCATTCACCTAGCTTCGCTAGATACACAATAAAATCCAGATTACTGTTCCATCAGTCTATCCACAACATTTGCATGACGAAACGCGAGAGGATGGCCCAGAGCCCAGAAAGAATAGCGGGTGACATAAATGAGCCTGTTAAACTTTTTCCTCGGCTCGTGAGCGTGGGATAGATTTAACGACCATGTAATACTTGTTATGCCCAATTTGACCCCTCCACAAATCTAGGAGGTAATGAGCTGTGCATCTGGTTGAGAATCCGATAGTGACAGATGAAAATGAAAATTAACATTGCATAAGCAACTTCTTTCACTAATGCCATTTGGTTTCATTCTAGTCAAAATCAACACTATTGATTGATCTCCAGCAACACCTTCTGGAGTGCTTCAGCCGCCAGAGGAATGAATAAGCAATCTTGACCATCGGAATGCCTCCTAACCTTGATCAATTCATGGTCTTTAAACTCAGTCAAGTGGGAATTCAGTGTAACCTGACTGCTTACAAGGAAGCGTTCTCGACAGACCGAGTAAAGATCACTGATTGGCATGCCTGGATGATAAGGGCAAAAAATTAGCAAATATACATGCATATGCTGTTAAATGAAGAACAGCATATCCAAGGAAAAATTGAAGTAACTTGCCTTCCTCATCAAGATGAGAGAGTTGATGTTCTGCAAGAACCTTAAATACACTCTGGGCATTGGGTGTCAAACTTTGCAATACTATTGCAGCTGTTTTAACACTTTGATTGGAACCACCCTGAGCGAGAATCAAAGGATAATACATCCCTTCAACCTTGTATGGGGCAAAGGTGGGGACGTGATACCAGCACCAATTAAATTGCTTGTGAAACATATTCTTGTCCCAGACTACAAACAGAACCCAGATGGAGATCCTTAGGCAGTAGACGCAGCTGAGAACAATTTTAAGGTACTAGTGCATACAGCATATATATAGCAGCATATTAGCCTCAAGAAAAATTTTAGATATTGGGGTTCCTGAGGGGCCACAAGTTAGCACGTAATCCCATAGTCCATTTTAAACCAGACTACCAGATATGATAACATATAAAGTTATAAACAAATACAGCAAATATTTCTTTATAAGATAACAACTGAAATAGCAAATATACTTACGAAGAGGAGCATTTAAATGGTCAATTGAGGCAACAACACGAATGTGGGAACAAGTAGCTAGTCTAGCAAGATACTGTTGGGTTTCAGAGTCTCTCAATCCAGGCCCATCAATATTGTGAATGACAACACAAACAAAACAATCTTCCTCTTCTGTTTCTGCTCCATCCAAAAATGCAAGAAGGTCTTCCATGGATTGAGAACTGAATGGTTGCTCACTTTTGAGAACCTTCTGTTTAGTTTTTACTTGATCTGATAACAATTCAGCTAAAGCTATCACAACCTATATTCAGAAACATTAACATTTGTCATGCATCATGAGGAGGATGAGTTCTTAAAATGTGATTGTATCTGCTTACAGATGAACATTTACTTTTCTCCGGTTTGCATTTTCTATTCTGGTTCTGTTAAAACACACATTTTTGGAAATGCAAATGCTGAAAGGTACCTGTTTTAAGTTTATGGCTGGAAGATAACCATTGATAACAATTACAGAATATTCAGCCAATGCCGTCGAAGCAAAATCTTCAAGTAAAGCCTTCTTAGACCCAAAGCCATACATTAGTAAGGAAAAATCACACCTGGCTCGTGAATTGTGGGGAAAAGTGAGAATCCAATCTACAATATGGTACAATTTATCTAATTGGAAGTCTCAACAAATTAAAAGCTATGCCGCTAAGAAGCAACAATGGACGTTGACAGAAGACGCCAGCATTACTTTAGGTAGCATAAAGCTTTGTGCCCTTGTTTAAAGATTATTCTTGATAAAGGATCCCGTTAACCGGCAATCTTGAGGAACGCAATACATCTCTGTTCATACAGAAAATAGGGTTGTCTAAATTGTTATACAGTAATTTCAAGTGAAGTGCTCCTATAGCAGTTGATTAATACTGTGGAGTTATCCAAGGCATTTCAACAAAATTGCTGGCAAACACATTGCGGTATAACTAGAAAGATAAGAGATACATTTGCTTTTGTATCAAATTAGCAACAAGCGGGAGAACCATACCTTAGGGCAAAAACCCATGCAGAATATATATTTTTATAACCATCAATTAATGTGGCAATCTCCTTCTCATGCTTCGGCTCGATATTGGCTGCTGCAGCCCTCAATTCCTATATATAGGAAAAATTTAGATATAGCAGCAACAAACGTGTATAGAATGAAGGGGAATGAGTCCTAGTGGTTAAAATACCTGTTCATCGACAACGTCAATGTCGGAAAGCTTGTGAGTTGATTTCTTGCTCGAGGAGCCCAATTCCTTTGCCAAAAAATAGTTTCTCGAGAATCCCAATTCTCCATCTTCCTCTTCACTGTTGATGTCCATACCTCTAAACCCAGCTAAATTTCAAGAGGCTTTTAGTTTTCCCGATCCCTACCTCAAGCCAGATACGCTCACTAGGTTTATCGGGTTAACAAAAATATAGCCAAAAGAGAATGAACCAAAAAAAAAAAAAAAGGAAAGTCAAAATGCTTGAAAAATGGAGTTCTGCGACTGGTTATGACGGTTGGTGACAACGGCGGCAGGGAGCTGGGTTCCGAAGAGGGGGCAGAGAGTGGAATCATGCGAATGAGAGAGAAAAAAATAGGCGGGAAGGAATAAGCGGGCTTTTATCTTATCTATAAAACAGGGGAAAATTTTTTTTTTTAATCTTATTTGTAAATTATTTCATTAAATTTTAACGTCAATGCATTATTTATTATAGTGTATTTTTTATTATAGATAGTGATTGTTTTTAAAAGTGTATATATTAAATTAGGTAAAGTTGAAAATTTATATTTTAATAGAGAATTAATACATTTTAAAATTTTTTTATCTATATAAAATATAACAGAAGTGCTTTATAAATAAAATCAGAAGAATATCATGGTTTGTATTTTTTTAAAAGAAAAAAATTATATCCAATCTTTAATATAAGAGCTAATTTGATATTCAATTTAGTCCTAAATATAATATTTTAATTCATTTTGTCTCTCATATTTATCTATTTTTTCAAAATAGTCCTTATATGAGTTACACATATTAAATGTTTCATCAAATAATAGTTCTAACTAATACATTTGTTAGTAAATATATTTTGAAAAAGATAATACCTATTTATTACAAATAACTAAATTAATTAATTTTTTTATCTACTTAAATTAGCTAAATAGCTCTTATACTACTTTTGGTCTTAATTATAAGTCTACAAACAAAGATTTTATAAGTAGGACCAGATGTAGTATTAAGAGGTGGGAGAAGTAGTATATTGCTACCCTAAATTTTGGAGAGGGCGAGCAATTTGCACACATAATATAGGGACATTCCACAAGGACCATCTTAGAGAAACAGGGATTGTTTTAAGACATAATAAATAATCGCAAGTATAAGAGATTGTTTTAAGAATATTATTATATTGAAAAAAATCAGTTAGCCCACCAATTAAGTGATAGAAAACTAAATTAATGTTTTTATTGAGTATTAGATTGAAAAATATATATTAGATAAACTATTGCAGGAACTAACATAATATTTTAAAACAAAAAATGCTTTTGATGTCATATTCATTAAAAAAAATTTTATCCCTAAAAAAATATTGAGATACTTGTGCATGGACTCTCTGACTTCTGGTCTAAACACCGCCGCTTCAGCTTGAGATGACACATAATATTAAGATCTCACAAACTAGGAGAAGATGAAGCTGTTACGTGAACCGTACAAGAGGAAGAGAAATCACGAATAAGGTCAGAGGAGAGAGGTCGCCTGAATTCCATTTTCGTCTCAGGTAATTCTTCTTGACTAGGGGGTGTTTGGCATTCTCAAAACTGCGGTTTCAGAAGCACTTTTCTGCAAAACGAGGTAACCTCCTCTATATATTTACTTCGTAATCCGTAAAAGCATTTCTAAAACCATGATTTGATTTCTATCCAAATACTCCCTAAGTAATAACGAAAAGGTAGTAGGTAAAGCTTTTTGCAATTTGGAAGATTGCGAGGATGACAAGTCTGGAGGCTGAAAATAGTTTTTTGGCTTTCTGCCTGTGACTCTTTAGGCATCATAATGGTTCCATTTGGACGGCAAACTAAAGACAATCGCATGCATTGATATATCCGTCACATCTTGATCCCAAAAAAGTCACATTTGATTTTTTGGCGATAAAGATAATGCATGTTTGTCTGTTTGTTTTAAAATATGTTTCACATACTTGTTCTACTAAGAGCTAGACATGACTAAGTTTGTCCCATGGGCCAAATGAACCGATTAGGCTTGAAGTCGCTTCTTTCAAGGTAGTGCATGATCAATTTTTCATTTAATAATTTCATCAAGTAACAACATCGTCAATGATCATGCCTCCAACAGAGTCTTCTGCTTTTGAAACAGAGAAGCACCCTGTGAGATATGCCCACACGGTTTCAGAGGGAGGTCGCCTTCTGCCTTCAGCTAGCCGCTGGAACTCCACAGCCCTTGACTGTAACCTTGCCCCTAACTCTTCCACTACTTATCATCCTATCCCCTCCAGTTACACAAAATCCGTTGATTACAGTCTTGCTATCACTGACAGGAAACACTTCTATCGTTTCCTTTTTATAGTAGTATCAATCATTTTTCTTGTCATAGCAGCTGTTCTGCTGGTGCACTTCTTGTCTCAGTCTCACAAGCATAGGCACCAAAGATCTTCAGGGAATCTCAAACTTGCAATCAACCAAGCACTAACATTTTATGATGCCCAAAAGTGTACTAATTTGTGTCTCTATGTATTTCCCATTGACCATGTCAAAATTTTTATTTTCTTCTAGATGTTATCTAAAGAGAAACTTTATATTTGCAGCTGGACACTATCCAAGGAATAGTCCGGTGAAATTTCGAGGAGACTCAGGGCTGGAAGACGGGCTGAACACACCTGAAAATCTTATTGGTGGATTTTATGATTCTGGCAATAACATTAAGTTCACCTTCACCACAGCCTACACAGTGACCTTGTTGAGTTGGACTGTGATAGAATATCAGGGTAAATATGCTGATATTGGTGAGCTTGATCATGTCAGGGACATAATCAGATGGGGTAGTGACTACTTGCTCAAGGTGTTTGTTCTCCCAAATGTAACTGCTCAAACCCCCTTGATACTGTATTCTCAGGCAAGTGATGTGGAATTTTGTGTCCCATAATTCATATTTACAAATTAGGAAATATAAATTACGCACTTTTTTTAAATTAAATTTCACCAGGTTGGAAGTACTGTTGTGAATAATAATGGTGAGCGTAATGATATAACGTGCTGGCAAAGACCTGAAGACATGGCTTATGCGAGACCAGTTTCACAGTGTAATAGCTCTGACTCAGACTTAGCCGGTGAACTTATTGCAGCACTATCTGCTGCGTCGTTAGTATTTCAAGAGGACAAGGACTATTCAGCAAGACTAGTCAAAGCAGCAAAAAGCCTTTATGATATAGTTACTACTGAGGATCCTTCATTGCAAGGGAAGTACACGACCAATGATGTTTGTGGAAGAGAAGCAAGAATGTTTTACAACTCATCTGGTTATGAAGATGAATTAGCATGGGGAGGAACTTGGCTGTACATCGCCACTAGAAACATATCTTATCTTCAGTTCGCTGCTGACACTTTCAAGTCAGCCAAGAACAATGAAACAGATTTGGACAGAGGGGTCTTCTATTGGAATAATAAGCTCAGTGCTACTGGGGTAATTTCTGTCGCACCTGTGTATAGAATTTAAGTGTCGACTTTCTGCTTTTTATTCCATTAAAAAAAAAAAAACGATTTTTGTAGGTTTTACTATCGCGCATTCTGTACTTTCAAGACCCCGGCTCGTCTCAAGATGCTTTGATATTGTCATCAAACTTGACAGAATCCCTCATGTGTTCTTTTTTATTTAACAAATATTCCAGCAGGACACCGGGTAAACTCTTATCAATCATGATTCTGTTGTTTCATCTGGAATTATTAAGTTTAATTAATGGAAGCTTATAGATGGTTGGTTTATAAGTATATGAACGTGCTATATATTACACTTGTAGGTGGGTTGATCATCTTAAAACCTGCTGATGAGCCATTACTCCAATACGCTGTAACATCCTCTTTTCTCAGTAAACTGTATAGCGATTATCTTGATCATCAGAAACTATCTGGCGCAAGTTGCGACACAGATGTATACTCTTTGCAGATGCTCCATGATTTTGCCAATTCTCAGGTATTTGCCCACTCTTTAGTCCTTAATTGTAATATCAACCAGTGTAAATAGAGGCTGACTTAGTTTCGGTCTATTCTGTGTGCTGTGTTCAGGTTAAGTACATCCTGGGACAGAACCCGATGAAGATGAGCTATATGGTTGGTTATGGAGACAAGTTTCCATTGCAGGTTCATCATAGAAGTGCATCAATCCCGTGGGATGGTCAGCAATATAGTTGTGATGGGGGGAAAAGATGGTTGAACTCAGAAAGCCCAAATCCACAAGTTCTTTTGGGAGCCATGGTAGGAGGACCGGGCCTACGTGATAATTTCCTAGATGATAGGAAACAACCAAGGTTCACTGAACCGACCATAGCAAACAATGCTGGTTTAGTTGCAGCACTTATTGCTCTTCAAGATCCTCCGCTCTCAAATTCAAAAGATGTGAAGGACTCAATTTTGGGATGGAAATGATGGGTATAATTGAAATGCTTCTGATTATTCCTCTTGATTCCTCCATTATCTTTAAAGTCTTGTTCCAATGCTTTCGTAAGATTATGAAAGTTTAGGAAAAAGAAAGGTTTGTAAAGCGAGTACTATAATTAAAGAGCTTCATTCGAATATCAACAATTGGAGTATAGGAGGATGGAGCAAGATGTGAGGCTGTCCTTTTTCCTTTGCTTTACACGGCTGAAAATTATACATCTGTTTGCAATATTTTTGTGTGAATTCCTCTATTCTCTTTATGGATCTTTCTGATTCTTAAGAAAACATTTGGCGAACATGATGCCAAATGCAAGATTCTGTTAACAAGATTACTATACAAGATATTTACATGTTTACATGAAGAGTCGATAAGAAACAGATACATGTGCAACAAGAAACTGTGCATTAGCTATTAACTTCATGCGGCCTTGAGGTTGTTCAAGTCGTAGGCTTTCTGCAGAATGAACATACATCAGGCAATTAGAGCCACAGGCAATTAACTGCACCAACAAGTAATATTTTGTTGCGAAGCATAAAATTGAGCTTACCAGAATACAATGGATACCCTCAAGAAATGGCGCAAGCAAAGAAACCAAAATCTTAATTTTCTCCGTTTGGGTATCATAGCTTTCATCGTTTGCCTTGAGGAGATCTATAAAGCTTTTACTATCGGGCACTAGTTTCAAAGCTACCTGCAAAAGTATGCACGTTACCTTAGCAGATGGTGAAGATTCAGAAGCAAGACAAGCACAATAAACGTCAGGGTTATAATATTTAGTGGTGAAATGTATAATGGAGGTACATTCATTCAAGAGATGAAGAAATGTGTGTTATACTCTGAAAGCAGCTGATGAAATCCATCCATGCCATGGTTTCAAAGTGATGTTATAAGCCTCTTGCACTGCTTCCTCCATATTTATCCCAGAATCTCTCGACAGTGTCAGTAATAATGCTGAGGCGAAATCCAAAGATCTGCAGAGCAGATACTTCTAAGTGAACATCACCCAATTTTTACGAGGGAATAAGATATTAATATATAGCATATTATCACCTAGTAAGCCAAACAAAGGCCTTGCTGCAGCTGGCCCCCTTCTTTGCGTTGCCTTCCCTCGTCTCGGTTTTCAAAATCTCGACCAAATTTGAACTCAGTGAGGAATTTGATTCAAGAACCATTTCCAGTCTCTGCAACGAAGTAGTTTCAATGGTTGCTCTGTGGATTTACCTGAAGCGTAGGGAAAGTAATAGAGACCTGTAAATTTGATTGTGCCTCACCTTAATATTCTGTTGAACGTCTTGTCTCAAAACAGTCATTGTTGGTCCTATCTTATCTGCAGAAGCATGGATCATAGACAAGTAGTAAAACTTGTTAGGCAAACATTTGGGGTTGAGAAGACAGAGATCAAGCAAGTAAACCAACCCAGGACTTGTAAAACCAAGTAACATAGAGATAGGAAAGGTTTCGTGGGGATTAGCGCAGCTTCATGATTATCTCCAGGTTTAACGAGAACCAACACCGAAAGCTCTTCAATGGCAGAGCTTATCTCTGAGCTCGACCTAATCTCTGTACTCTTCTCTGCTTCATTTCTCTCACTTTCCCTCCTTCCTCCTCTTCGTGTTTTGTCCCGACTCTGACTATATATATTGCTCACAATTAGTGGGGTTACCATGTCCGTATAATAAATTAAACACCTTTACTTCGACTTGCTTACTGTAATCAATTGCTCCAGAATAATACACAAGCACAGAGAAAAGACTCCCATGAAGATGACACAACTACTAAATAAAATCAAGTGGCAGCCTCGTCCTTGTTGAGCGAGTCGCTTTATTTTTTAATTATATTTATTCTTAATATATTTGCTATGAATTTTCTGGTGTCAGCCATTGATGGTGACCTTAAATTTGACCTTAGAGTTATCGACTCTAATCCTCCTCCCCCCTTACGTCAGTCCAGAACATTATCACTGAATAAACTAAACCCACGTAGGTCCCATACCGGAAAGCGATATAAGCCAGCACAATCTAGCCGTTGATCTCAGGGAAGACTGGGCTCGTGGGTTTGGGAGTGACACGTGGAAGAACATGATGGATAGGGGAGAGCTGGCTTGCGTCATGATGTGGGCTCCACAATTGGGTTGAATACGACAATCATGAGGCCCATGGCATATGGTGAACAGTCAAAAGCAGTTTTTACCAAAAGAATAAAGCTAAATAATTAAATAAAGTAGCCCTTACTTTCACCATTGATTTGAGGACATGAAGATTAGCTTCTGTGACAGTAATCCACACTATAATTAAGTATTCTTTTAAATAAGTACACTTTCATGTAGAACACGCAAGTACGTTTACGTGTATAAAGCGATAACTGGGGAAGGCATTATTATTTAAATAATTATATAAACCAACCAAGATTAATTATTAGTCCGGAGTGGGAGTTTAAGACAAACTTATTTTCTAGTGGCTTCGGTTCAACTTGCTCTCAGCATGAAGAATTTGTTAATGGATAATCTGTGTTGACTAATAATACATATTTTTACGATTATTTTTTGTATGCACTGGGTTGTTATTTTTATGTTTTGGTTGAGTGTTGTACGGTTCCATGATGATAAAATATCCGAGAAGGAGTTTTGCTCAAGCACATCATAGTTTGTATAATCGTTCTTAAAAAGTATTTTTTACAAAAAAATAATACTTATTTATTATAAATAATCAATTAAATCAAATTTTAAATTTATTTAAATAAATAAATTAGTTTTATATTTGAAATTGAAGATAGTAAAACAATAGGATGATAGCAAGGAAGTTTAAATAATGCGACCAATACGCGCATGCAGGGATTGATAAGCGTGCACCCACGTATATACTACTTTTGTTTTTAATAATAAAACCTCGTTTTTAGATTATAAACAGGGTTTTATAATTAGAATCGGAGGTAATATATCAACAATGATCATCCGTGACATCAAAATTCCATTTAATATAGAAGGAAAAAGAAAAGACAAGAAACACAATCTTGTTTGAGGTTTTATTTAACGCCTTTGCTTGCTAATAGACGTGATTAGTTCTCATTTATATTGGCCATTAAATATCAGTACTAATTACTAGCTAATACTCCCAATCAGTGGTCGGGTTTAGTTTGTATATAAAAAAAATGGTCGGGTTTAGTAATTTTTCTAATAACTAAGCTATTTTCATCTGTTACATTCAAGTCACAATTTTCTTGCTGCCCATTGCACTTGAATTCCAATGAAAACTCGCCATCCACGAATGTACGCACACAGAGATAAAGAGACACATGTATATATTAGTTTTTATATTTGAAATTGAAGATAGTAAACAATGGGATGATAGCAAAGAAACTTAAATAATTTCAGTTCTCGTTATGAGATTTTATTTTCAACTATAAACAGGGTTTTATAATTAAAATGGGAACTAATATACACCAATGATCATCCGTGACGTCACAATTTTCTTGCTGCCCGTTGCACTTGAATCCCAATGAAACGCGCCATCCACGAATGTACGCACACAGAGATAAAGAGACACGTATATACAGGCCAATCATTAATAGATGTCAGCTTATTTTCTATACTATTTTTATATTTAACATAAGAAGTTCAACGTTAATTTAATCTTAACACATAACATTTTAATTTACGTTGTCTCTTAAATTTATTTATTTTTTAGAATACTTCTTGTTATAGTTATACATATTAAAAATTTCATAAAATAATAGTTTTAGTTAATATATATTATTAGTAAGAATATAATAAAAAATAATACTATTTATTACTATTAACTAATTTGACAAGTTTTGTTAGTTTACTCAAAAGTATATATACTGTATAGAGAGTGCCTCTCCCCACCCGCACAAACCAGGCATGCATCAAGCCTTGCCTCTTTAATTTGCTTCGTAAACTGCTATTCCACTTTTTTGTCTAAGGACGCGGAATGCACAAATGTATGGCAGCATAATGAATAGAATAGATGATATGGTAAGGAGGAGAAATTAATCGATCATTATTTTTTCTCCATTTTAATTAGATTTTAGTTTTTTTTTAATTTCTAATAGCTTTTTATATTTTTCTCAATTATAAGCATTAGTTCATATATTCATAATCCATTTAAGTAGAGCTGACTTAAATGCTAGCTCAGTTAAAAAAATATTTTTTAAAAAAAAGTAAAATTAGGGAATTAAATTTATTAATTATCAATGTAAAAATTAAAAAATATATAGTAGTTTGTTCATAAAAGTGTATGTCAGTTGAAATTTGTGTCGTCAGCTACTAACTTAGTTTTTCTTACAAATTAACAAACTATGAGTATAATTAAGAAAATTACGAAGATCCAATAACAAAACTAAAAAAACTTGATCAAAAATAAAATAAAATTATATGGACTTTGTATGCTAATTTTCCATGATAACAAAGCCAATTCTTACACGTAAAGGACTCGCAAGACTGCTAGTTTTACGAGAAATTAAAAATAACAATATACCCCTTTCTGATGCTATTTATAACGTCCTTTAAATATTTTTCATATAAATTAAAAAAAATCTTAAACTTTATTAATTCTATATTAAAATATAATAACTTTTCCATTCTTTCCCTATTTGATATATACAACTTTTAAAAAACAGTAATTATCTACACTACTTATTTGGTCCTATTTATAAGACAGAATAAGAAGACATTTTTTAGTCATATTTACAAAGCATTAAGAGAAATCTTTTATAAGGACCTACAATCTTACCTTTTATTTTATTGTATTGATTTTGTTTACATGGGGTATAATATATATTAAATAAGGATGAAATTAGAAAGTTATTGAATTTTAAATGAGAACTAATGAAATTTAAGATTTTCTTCATTTGTTTGAAACACGTTAAAAGTGACTTATAAATAAAAAAAAGAGAAGTTTAATAAATAAAGGGAAAAAATACATTTATAGAAAAATTTAATAAAATGACTTATAAATAAGGAAAAAAAAAACCTTCTCTTTCTATTCTATATGAGAAACAAAGTAGATTGAAATTTTATATTATGACTAAAATAAAAGCTAAACGAGCTCTTGTACTAAGGATAGAAAGTGTTATTATTTAAAAAGAGAGGAAAAGATATCACCCTATCGCTGAACTTTTTTGTTCTTGATCATGCCTTGTGTTGTTCAACGAATCTGGTAAATGAATTATGTTGTTTATGACTTATAAATAATAAATTTTATAATTATATTTTGTTTGGTTGAAAAAAGGGGTTAAGCCCAGTACAATTAATTGATGATTATTCTTCTAGGAATTTCAAAACCAGCAGCGTCCTGCTTAACCAAGACTTCTACCATATGAGGAGGTGTTGTCCATATAATTATATTGAGCATTGATATGACTGGTATCGAATCAGAATTAATCGATCGAATTATTTGATTTACTTTTCAATAATAATATGATTTAACACTTTAACTAAAACGAAGGAATTTAATTATCGCAATATGGACCTTACACTAGATTGTTCGGTGGCAATGGCGTACATGCACACACACACACACATGTATGTATGTATATATTAATAGTGAGGAAGGAATATAAAAGGTACCAGCAGAGTGGCAAGTTCCATGCATAGCTGAAAAAAAAAAAAAAAAAATAATGGATGCAGCCAAAATTAAAAATGAAGAGCTAATTAATTTAGTGGCAGAGAGAGGAGAGGATTATTGACATGGGATCTCTCTGGATCCCGAAATTTTAATACCTAACTTTTGTATTGTATGTGTTTTTCAACCCAACCTTCCTAATAACTAAATCTTGGCTTCTTCCCCGAGTTAATGAAAAGCAATATGCTCTCTCAAACTCTTTTATTTTTTATTTTATTTTATACAATTAAGAGCTCAGTGTGTTTAACCGGTTGAGCAATAATAAGCAAAGACTTCATAAGGTGAGTTAAACTTAATTTTAGTTGGCCCATAAAAAGTCCAATAAGAAAAACACCAATCTATACCACACAGTGCACACAATATGACTCGCATTATTTGGGCTCAAAACATCATAACTAATTAATCAATACTGAATCTGTCTTGATAAGATAAATGTGAGAAAAATTGCAAAATTTTCGACAAATGAAAATCACTTTGAAAAAAAATTTATTTAATAAACTTATAAGAATAATAAATTTGTAATTTTACGAATAACAATATTTGTTTCGAAGGTGCATTTAATAATTAAACATGATTCGTTAGTCATCGCAGTTTTTTCAGATTTCCAAAAAACCACATTTCGTCACTAACCAATGCAACTTTCAACTGAATCAAACCGGCTCCAAAAATTAAACCAAACTAAATATTTGAATATCTGAGTGCCAATATGGGCTCCCTTAGAGCCCAATTAACAATTTTACTTTTGACACTTGAGCTCAATAATTATTGGGGCTCCGGGGGCCTATGGTGGGCTTTGAGTGATTATCTCCCACAGAGGTCATATAAGCCCAGCCCATGAGATTCCCACTAATGATGTTGCAGAGCGGAACGAGGACCAGAAATATTGTTTATCTCCAACGTGATGACGAAGGAGATGGAGAAGGAGAATTGAGCTCGTCATCTTACGGTAGCGTAATCAGCAATGACTGTAGCTCTGGGCGTGTCTTCTTTAGGCTCACTCTTAGCGCATTTACCTCCTCGCAATTAGTTGTTACTTCCCCTGAAGTTTTGCGAGCACGTTCTTTTTCAAAACTGGGCTTTCATTCTTTGCAGTTAAAGAGAGCTTCGTCCCCAAGAAGGTTCGTAATTCGAGCTGCCAGAATGGAGTCCACAAGGGTCACGCTGGGTTTTAGAGCTCCGGAATTTCAGGTAGTTACTGTTCTAGTATTCTGTTCCTGTTTATTTATTTGTTATCCGAGCAAGGGATATACTAGTTCTTAAAAGACGTTGATATCTATTTTCCTCCTGTATTGTTGTTGGATGGATTTAATTAGCTTCCAGAGCCTCTCACTGGGAAAACATGGAAATTAGAAGATTTTGAAGGATATCCAGCCCTTCTGGTAAGATGGCATATGCTAGGTAGAGCCTCCGCTGTCGATTATTTCTGCCTTTTATCATGTCTGCTTTGCCCTTTTGTTAGTATTCGACTTGTTCCGCGGTTCTCTCCTTTTTTGCGGTCCAACGAGTGAGGAAGATTTCAGCGTCCGTACGGAATTAGAAGTTAGCTTCAAATTATATTCACTGGTTTGTCAGTCTAAGATTGGGCACCAGTTTGTCACTGAAACTGGTGATGTTTTAAAATTAACTCATTGACTTGTGAAGAAAATAATTTTGTAGAATGCCAACTAGACGCTGATTCCTGTCTGCTTCATAGTGGGTTTATATCGATCTAGTTAAACCATTTTTTTTCCTTTGTTGCACTGTGCAAACATCCTCATGAGAATTCTTTTTGTTTATTTTCATTAACTGTCCAACCTTATTGTATAAATTTATGAGTGTTTTGGCAATAATTACCTTTCTAGTTGGAGTATTTGCTAATTTAATGAAAGCTTGATCTCCTCCCTTTGCTTTAAATATTGACAAAGTTTCTCTTGTTTTAATATATGTTTTCCCTTCATGTTCACACAGGTTATGTTTATATGCAATCACTGTCCATTTGTCAAACACCTGAAAAAAGATATAGTAAAGCTTACAAATTTCTATATGCAGGTAGTGAATTTACCCACCTTAGAAGAAATTAGTTCTTTCTTTTAGCAGCACTGCAGCAGCATATACTTGCATAAGCAAAATGTTAAAACATTTGTCTTTTGCTTCCCTACAGAAAGGACTTGCAGTCATTGCTATTTCTTCAAATTCTGTGACCACACATCCCCAGGTTCTTGTAACTTCATATTTGATAATAAAGCTTTTTGGAAGCTATACTATTGTTTGTCCAACGTGGGATTGTTCCTCACAGGATGGACCAGAATTTATGGCTGAAGAAGCTAAGCTGTTCAACTATCCTTTCCCATATCTCTATGATGAGGTGCGCTACAGTAAATATCAATGTCTTCATTGTTAATTATTTCCTTTATAGCTGCACAAATGCCTATCTGATTTTATTTGTTTAGCCTAATTATCAACTGACTCCTTTTGATGCAAATCAGCATTGTTCTGTTCATATATTAACGTGATGAAGTTATTTGTTAGGTTCTCTATAGGCCACTTTTACAGCTTAAAATTGAGTTGCTTGTCCTCTTGTGTCACTGGCGCGGAATGAATTTGATACTGATAACTGGTAGACCTATTTCATTCATAAAGTTTATTGAATATTCATTCTGAAGTTTTGAGAAATCTGAGACCTGACATGATCCCTGGGAATATCAATTTCTCAAGATATGAATGGGACACAATGCAACTCGGTTATCATTATATTTAATTAACATGTTTTAAATATTTAGCGTGTTTCTAAGTCATGCTGACAATTTGATGATAATTTCGGAACTCCCTTTTTCTGATAGCATAAACTCATATGAAACAGCAACTGCTGAGGGTTTTTAACTTACAAAGATCACTGAAAACAACTTATTGAAGAATTCGTGAATTCTTCATGTCTTTCTTGAAGCTGGTAAAATCTTACATGATAATGGTGGAATATGTTGGAGTGCAGACCCAAGATGCAGCAAGAGATTTTGGAGCAGTCTGTACACCGGAATTTTACCTTTTTAAAAAGGTAATCACTTCTAGCGTGCCCTGACTCTTGGAAATTGATAGATTAAAAATCAACCTTAAGAACTGGCATATAAGTTGCATTTGCGGTTCAGTGTTAACTGTTAAGCATGAATTTACAAAGGTGTGCGCCGGAGAGCTGGTATCCACTTCTTTCTTTGAAACCTTAAACCAACCCTATGAAATGACAGGATGGTCGGAGGCCGTTTGAGCTAGTTTATCATGGGCAGTTTGATGATTCACGGCCCAATAGCAATGTGCCTGTCACTGGAAGGTTGGCTTCTTTAACTGAGGTTAATTGAACTGTCAGCTGATGGATCTATCTAAACATGCGGTAACCTGTAATTTTTTCTTCTTTTTAAATAAATAAAGGGACCTGAGTCTGGCGATAGATCGAGTTCTTAGTGGCCAGCCAGTACCATCAGACCAAAAGCCCAGGTAATACATGTTGCCATTCCTTTCAAATTGTTCGGGCATCTTTGATTTCCATCATGATCACGTACTTAAGAGTCATCATTTTCTTCTTGTATAAAGTATGGGATGCAGCATAAAGTGGCATCCAGGGAGAGCGTGATAATGTCGAGCTGCGAAAATCTCTCTCAAGATATTTATGTGAGTTCCAGTTCTTATACTCTTCAAGGTGTTCCGGGATTTAGCGATTTCAGCCATTGTGATTTTGAATTATGCGACATTTACTGCTCTTTCCTTTCTTCCAGTGTTCCTGTTTCATTTCATCACCTTGATTCCAAAAAGTGCTGTTTAAAAGGCGAAAATGGTGTGCTGGTTTGGTTTCTCCTGCATACTGTATCTGTATGTAGTGTAACTTATTTAACACGTAAATACTATATGTTAAGGAGATAGGCTTTTAGAGAGTTCCGGGCTCCCGTTCTGTCATGAAACAGTTGTTTCTGCCCCCCGTTTATCAGTACAGGGCTCTATGCTATAACCATGAGTTCTATTTTGTAATTCTTGTGGAAATTGTCCTCTTAATAGTTTTTTTTTTTAACTATGAAAACTTGATGCATGTTGCCTTTAGAGCGCATGCGGGACAGTTGTATCTCTGTTCCGTACAGTCTCTCTAGTTATTAACGTTATATCTTTGTCAAACTCTGGAGTTAAATTAATTTTTAGCGCAAATATAAACTTGTTGTGTAAATTCGTGGGGTAAATTTGTATAAGTTTGCGTGTATTAATGAATAATTATTAAAAGGCTTAATTATACTTTTAAAACTTTAATTTCATACAAGATTTTAATATAGTTCTTTAACTTTTAAATAATATATTTTTAATCTTTTAATCCTGTTAATAAAAATGATGATATTTTGATTTTAAATGTTGGTAAAGTGTTTTTAAATGTTAAAATTAAATTTATTGGATTAAAGGACTAAAAGTATGTGTTTTAATTTTAAGGGATCAAATTGAAATATTATATAAAGTCAAAGAAAAAAATACTCCTCCGGTCCTAATTATAAGACCCAATTGACTTATTTGAGGAGATCAAGGAAGTAAGTTAAGTTGGTTATTTATAATAAATAAGTATTGTCATTCCTAAAATATCCTTACTAATTAAGTATATTGGCTAAAATTATCATTATTTGAAGGATTATCTTGGAAAAAAATGCATAAATATAAGAGACAAAATGGATTTGGGTCTTATAATTAGGACCAAATAAAAAGTCAAATGGGGTCTTATAATAAGGACCGGAGGAGTATTTTAGTTTTATTAAAATATTTAATTATATAATTAAAGTGTAATGTATAGTAACAAATTATATAATTAAAATCTAGCGTATGATAACAAATTTATTTAAATATAAGTCATACTAATTTAAAATGATTTATGCGTAAATCACAGAGAAATGCCGAATGAAAAAAAAAAAAAAAAGGAACTTAATTGTTAGTAGGTTCTTCTTGTGGATTGGTGGTAAAATAACCATAGGATGTCATGTAATTGCCACAAGTTGACATATAAAGGGTATCTTCTTTGTAACTTTATCTGGAAGATTCCAACTATATGAACTTGTTCCCCACACGCCGCTCTGCACATGGTCAAAACGAATCCGTACAGGTCGAGTCTATCCAGGTTTCAGATAACCTAATGGGTTTACTGAATTAATACTATGAACTCAGTGATTGACTCCGATTTGAATATTACTAAAAATGGTCATTATAAAAATATTAAAAATTATCTGCAACAAATTCATGCAGGTCATTAAATCGATTTTTATTTTAAGCATTTAATTATAATATTTTGAACTTGAAGAGCAGATTAAATGATGAGCGAGCTGTGGATTAAAGAATTTACCTTTAGTTTTAGCAAATCCTTATATTAGTGAAAACAATAATGTTTCAGATGATCAAGCACAACACAATCTTGGAAGCATTTAGTACTACTATCTATATGTAGCACTAAAAAAAAATTCAATTTAAAAATTTCATTTGCTTTGCCTATAAGTAAAGACATGCTTTTATTGTTTTTTTTTTTTTGGCTTTCTTTCCATTTTTGTTCACAGCCCGATCATAGAAGGTCAAATGGCTTCCCTGAAGATGTCCTTCCATACAAGTTTATTTGGCGAAGCAATTAACGCTCCAAAAAAACTTGTCTTCTTTGTGGCACAACGCATTCGAATTGTCATGGTCACCGTGACAAGTCCTCCTTCCTGATTTCTGATATGCTCGTCAGGCGAAATCTATTATTAGGAGACACTTCAATAGAAGCCTCCTTTTATTGCCTTTGTCGCTATTATTTCTTCAGTACACTTGTTCTGCTCCTAAAAATCTGTGTGGTAGGTTATGATATTCATCTATTTTGTATCATTGATTCCGCCCAACACTTCAGATTCTGCCTCCAAACTACACGTGTAGTGTCTGATCATGTGTCTCCTGTAGCATAAATTCGCCAAACATGGAAGGTTGGTTGGGGAAAGAAAGAAAGCGATGGGTCACACTTTCTCACATGATTGTAATTTTTTCTTTCTAAATGAATTCAGTTTCATGGCTAATTACAGCACCAAATCCAATGAAAGTACTATTACTGCAGCCTTTTTCTTTTCCCTTTTCCTGCTTTACAGCATGTTGCTTTGATATCAACTGCTGGCAATTCTTGCCTAGTCCTCACTGTAGACTTCATCCATTAACGAAGAAAATAAATCCGCTTATGTGGAGCCCATGTATAGATGGGAAGAATTCTTTAGCTGCAAATCACAAATCAAAAGGAAAGGAAAGCTAACCTAGAGAGAGCCGCTTGACTTATAAATCACACTACATTTGTGAAGCCTTCAGATACGTGACTCATAACATAATACTATTGGGTTATACTTGTAAGTTGACTAGACCATCTTATGTATCTGCTGAAATAGTAATAGTTGCACTTTTCTACAAGTCATTCCACATATCCTCACCTTCCCTTCTTGCTTGTATTGCTATAATCTACACGCCAGTAGATTATTTGATTATATATGATGTGGTTCTAGATGAGCTGAACTACATCTAGATGTACTACCTTACCTTTTAGTTTTGAGGTTCATGTTTCTCGAATGGGAAAATATTGTGATTACTTAACATTGGTGATTACTTGCGTTCTTAACTAGTGGACATCCGATCCATTGCAATATCTGTGGGCCTAGGATGGTCTCCTGGCTACGTATCTTTCAAGAACATGGAGCACCAGCTCTCTCTCTATCTTCACAGAAATTATTGTAGGGACAATTGAGAGGGTGGTGGCCCAGATGCTTCCTATGATTTTTGCCCTCTATAAGCTTACAGCCAAGATAGGCCTCGTCACCTACGCTTTTCTCTGGCCCTTCTCTCCATCCATTTGGATGCTATGTCTGTTTCCTCAGGTTCCTTATCCTATAGCTGCTAAGGTTAATTGAACCCTTAAAGTCTCGTTACTTTACCACACTGTTCAACATGTTTACTTCCTCTGCCATTTGTTGTCGGCAGAAACAGGTTTTAGATTGGTGAGAGACCCGATTCCTCAAAGAATGTTCTTTAGTGGACTGAATTATGCTCTACTCTGTAGCTATATGACAAGGCTTTTACAGCTGCATGCCCGTTTACAGTATAAATTATACAAGGGACTCTTCATTTTTTTTTTTTGGTTACATACAAGGGGTTGTATTTTATTCTTATAAAAAGGATACATAAGATGCACAAAAGAATATTACGAAATGATACGCTCTATGAAATGGAGGACTTGCGAAGGATGGATGGTTCCAGACTTCCAGTATGTATGGTTTGCTTTGAACTGAAGAGTTAGCTTGTATATATAGCTTCCATTCAAAAGGCAGAAATTTGGAATTGCTATTTGAGACTAATCTATACAATTATTTTGTTACTTGAATGAACAAAAAATTAGGAAGAAGATGACGACGACGACGATTCTATTAGTGGTTCACATGATCTGGAGAAACTTGAACAGTGAACTGCGACTTTTTGATTGGTGACTGCCCCTTTTTGGAGAAAACTTGGTTTCTCGAAATTGTCAGTTTCATGCCTGATCTCCTTGAGCATTGCTGTCACATCTTTCATGGTGGGTCGTTCTTCCGGGGATGGATTTACGCACAAGAGAGCCACCCCTAGAACTTGAAGCATCTCTGGCGTTCTAGTACCACATTGCAATACTAGTTGCTGGTCAAGAATTGATGTGAATTCCCTTTTCTTCTCTCTGATTTCCCTGTTAACCCAAGTGACAATGTGGGCACCCTCTGGAATCCTATTATCAGTTGGCTCCATTCCCGTCAAAACCTCCAGCAGCACTACCCCATAACTGTACACATCACTCTTCTCTGTGATCCTTAGGCTGTATCCATATTCTGCAGTTTCAAAGAAAAATCCTCTGATTACTCATAAGTCAAATGGCGTGGAGGATAAGCCAAAATAGTGATTAAAAAAAAGAAGTGTTTTTAACAAATTAATGATACATGACACAGAAAATCAATAACTGGTTTAAAGAGCCTCAGAGCGGATATACTCACCAGGAGCTATGTACCCATAAGAGCCTGCAACTATGGCAGAGGCTTTTGAACACTCAGAGGAATTCACCAGTTTTGCAAGACCAAAATCTGCAATGAAAGCTTCAAATTGCGGTCCTACCAGGATGTTGTTAGCTTTAATGTCCCTGTGGACAATTGGAGGTATACAATCATGATGCAGATATTCTAGACCATGAGCTGCTCCCAGTATGATCTTATACCTTGCATCCCAATCCAAGAACAACCTCTTTTCATGGAGCAACCCACACAAACTCCCATTGCTGATATAATCAAATAGGAGTAATCTTGTTCTTCCATTGTTACAGCATCCGAGAAGCCTGACGATATTTTTATGTCTTATTGATCCTAAGGTCTGAACCTCTGCAGAGAACAAATCTCTCTCTGGTGGCTCGTCATTCTTTATTGGCCAGAGCTTCTTCACTGCAATTATCTGCTTCATTGGAGTCTCTACTTGATAAACAATCCCCGAGCAACCCTTTCCTACAACGTTTGAATCTGATAACTTTGTGACAATGTCATTGATGGAGAAGTTAAGTTTTTGAAATGGAGTAAAAGTCCATTCCATTTCACTTTCTTCATCAAATTTCCTCTCAAATGTGGCCCCGTGAATTCTCAGAGCAAAAATCACTCCAAAAGTCACAAATACAGCCGTTAAAATAACACCAAGAAAAGTGTAAATAATAACATTTCTTACTGACTTAATGCCTTGGTGATTTCGATTCATGTCACACTTGCTAATGCAGAGCTCAGGGTTGCCAGCAAATGCAGCAGCAGGGAGTTCATGAAAGAACTTTGTATCTGGAAGTGAACCAGTGAAACTATTGTAGGAGACATTCAAAGACACTAAATTGTCAAGACTACCCAGTATTCTGAGGCTGCCTGTTAGCTTGTTGTGGGAGAGGTCTAAGTTGGAAAGTTTTGAGAGATTTGAGAAGCTCTCTGGAATGGGACCTGTTATAGTGTTCCAACTCAAGTTCAAGAGGATATCCAGTCCTTGCAATTGTCCGATCTCATCTGGGATGGAACCAGAGATTCTGTTGTTGCTAATATCCAGCAACTGCAAATTCTTACAAAGGCCCAGTGACTGAGGGATCAAACCTGTAATGCTGTTGCCACTGATCATTAGCTTATTTAAAGATGTAAGCTTGCCCAAATTTTGGGGAATACTTCCAGTTATTCTGTTTGCAGAAAGATCCAAGACATTAAGAACAAGTAGGAATTCAAAGGAGGAAGGAATTGCTCCTTGCAGCTGATTCTTGTGCAAGTCAAGCATTTGTAGCTGATTGCAGTTGCCAATTTGGTTGGGAATTTCTCCATTGAGTAGATTATCTGACAATTCAAGAAAGCTCAATCTGCTTAAAAGACCTATTTCTGGTGGAATTGGACCGGTGAGGTTGTTTGATCCCAGCCGCAGCCTGACCAAGTTGGTGCAGCTGCCAATATCTGGGGGAAGTTGACCTGAGAGTCGATTTGAAATCAACAATAGCTGAGTTAAGTTCTCTAGATGAAAGAGAGCACTTGGAATTGACCCAGTGAGGAAATTGTGTGAGAGATCAAGTGCCTCAAGTTTCTCACAGTTGGATAGTTCTGTTGGTATGCTTCCATAGAGTTGGTTCTGCCAAGCAAAGAACAAGGTGAGTTCTTTCAGTTGTCCCATAACAGGTGGAATCTCGCCAGAGAACCTGTTGTTATCTAATTCAAGCTGCTTCAGTCTGGAAAAATTGCCAATAAAGGAAGGTATTTCTCCAGAAATGTTATTATCAGAGAGAAGAAGCTCCTCCAATAAGAGCAAATTTCTAAGAGTCACAGGGAGCTCACCTTCCAAGGAATTCAAAGAAAAATCTACAACCATCAGATTTGTACAGTTGCCCAGACTTTCTGGAATGGTGCCAGTTAAATTGTTCTGCCACAGCATTACTCTCCTTAGGCTTTTCATGGAGCCCAATTCACAAGGAACGTTACCAGAAAGCTGATTTTCATATAGAAACAAATTCTCCAAGGCTGAACAATTATGAATCTCTGGTGGGATATGACCTGTGAGGTTTGCTGTGTAGACAGAAAGCGTCTTGAGATTCTTAAGTTCCCCTATACTTGAAGGAATCTCCCCTGAAATCCCAGTATCTGCAAGACCCAGAAAAGTGAGAGCTTTACAATTTGAAATCTGCATTGGAATTTCACCATGGATTCCCTGATTTCCACCTGCTCGAAACATTTCTAGATCTTTCAAATGGCCTATCTCTCCAGGAATCTTGCCAGAAAGCTGGTTGTCAAACAGTTCCAGCTGACGAAGCTTGGAACAATTCCCAATTTCTGTTGGAATTTCACCATGTAAGGAATTTGAATTTAATTTTAACCACTGCAGATTAGTTAACTTCCCCATTTCTGCAGGAATGGTTCCTGATAAAGCATTGAAGCTGAGGTCCAAAGAAACCAGAGACGACAAGTTCCCTACTGAACTTGGAACCTCACCAGTAAGATTTCCATTTGAGATGACAAGAGTGGTGAGGTGACCAAAAGAAAGGAGTTGCGTTGGGAAGCTGCTACGGAGATTGATAGATGTTATTACAATATCTGAAACAAAACCATCTTTGGAACACCTTATATAATCCCATTTGCAAGGACTTTTGTCGGTTGGATTCCATGAAGAGAAGGAAGTAGCAGAATCAGAGGAATTGAATGTTGAAAGCCATGAAAGCAGGGAGAGACCTTCCTGGTTCAGAGTATAGACGGATGGAAACAAGGAGATATTAAGAAGCAAGATAAAGAGAGTTATTGCATTGCTTGACATGATGAGGTCGGCGTGCTGCTACTGTTGTATCTCATCAAAACTGCACCGCGCTAGTCTCTCAAATTTACTCTGTATGTTCCCTTTATCATTGATAGTTGGATATTGAATTCCCATTACACCATTTAAAGTTCATGACAAGGACGTAGACTTTTCCTTTATTCTCCTTCTTGAAACAGTATTTATTGTTTCCTTTGAAGTAAGTTTACTGCAAAAACAGAACAAACAGACAAATTTGAAAGTTGGCATAGTAAAATTTGGTAAATGGTAATTGAAGGTTGACTTTTTACTTGGTTAAGTAATAAATAGTATTGATCCTTTCTTTCAATAATTTTTTTTTGCATTCAGGATTTAGGACTGAAGTTTCAAAACTGCAAGAACACAATAAATAGCGGCTTCTGTAATGTATTATATACCCAATTTTTGTTATATTAAACAAAATTTTAGTACAGGTTTCAGCATTATGTAATGGAGCTGTTATCCAGATGTAAAGTAAGAGAATATCGGCTGTGAAAATGACTGTATTGGCTTATACTCCTCCGGTCCTTAATATAGGACCCAATTATTGAGTTGGTTTGGATCTTAAATATAAGACCCATTTCTCATATTTGTCAATTTTCTCTAAATTATCCCTATAGATACTCCCTCAACCATAATCAAGTAGAAGAAGAAGAGGGGGTATTAAGAAAGATGATTATGGTATTTTAGGAAAAACGTGTCACATTTCTTATAATTAACTAACTTACCTAACTTTCTTAATTTAATCAAATTAGTTAAATGGGTCTTATATTAAAGAACGGAGGCGTATATTGTTTTCTGGGTGGTAACTTGCCTGATACATAATAGGACAATATAACTGGGAGAGCAGGAGTGCAGTTCTGAACTGTTGCGATTTTTTTAATCCTTTAAGAATATCTTGGTCTCCTCCTCTGTATTTTTCTTCTCTTTTAGCGATAGTGTTCCTTTTATTTATTTGTTATATTTTGCTGTTGTAGCAAAATTGTTCATTTGTTGTGAAGCACATAACAGCAGTTTTTCTTCTTCCTGGTCCTTTTAGGTGCAAGTGACAGTAGTTGCTGCGAGTTCCTGGAGCCACCATGATGATGGTTCATCTAATTCGGCATAACAATCCAAGATCTGAGATGGACCAGGCAACACCCAACAAAGAATAAATAATAGGCTTATTAATGAAAGAAAGTGGTAGAGACCACAAAGCCTCAATTTTTTCTGTTATATATGCATGGTGAGGTCTCAAAATCATGTTATATTGATAAAGTCGTTTCTTATCATGAAAGTCAGCCAGTGATAAAGGTGCATGAACCTTTCTTCCAATGTATGCATGAACCTTCCTCCAATTCTCTGACTCCTCTAATTTCTGATTGTATTGAATTCCCCAAGGTAGAATACTGGAAATAGTACTATTGAAGCCTCCCAGGAAAATGAAAATTGAACAGGAGGCGTGTTGAGATAGATATATGGGTCAGATCGTGGATAAGGGTTGTGAATTCAAATGAGATATTTATCAGTCACTAAATTATTATTACCGAGTGACTTATTCGTCGTATATGATATGATATACAGATGTGTGTGTGTGTGTGGTGCTGGTGGTGGTGGTGTTAGTGTGAAGAGAACATCATAGAGAACTTTGAAACAAAGAAAACATACAAACAGAAAGATTCAGAAGGCAGAAAACGATCTCTCAGGTTCACGGGTCTGATGGAGATGTCAAGCGAGACAGTATGGCCCAAGTTGTGGATTTGGAAGGTGGGGGCAAATCATTCCCCAACCACAACAAGAGGTTACACACTAGCTTCTCCAATTGCTCCTTCAACCTTTCCCTTCCAAGATTGACTCTTTCTATCTCCCTTTGTCTAGACGAAGCGACAAAATAAGGTGGCAAGTTACGCTGTTATACTGTACGCAGAAGGAATCATCATCCTTGTTACAGTATGGTAAGAAATTATTCAAATATGAGTCCTTGTCCATATTGATAGTACTACGCACGGACTGGTATGTACTCTATCAGGGAATGTTAGGTTTCCCATTATACTGAGAAATACAACTGAGATGTTATTATTAGGGTTATGTTTAGGCATTGGGACGATGGAGAGGAGGACACAAATGGTGGTACAGAACAGAGCGATTGGTTGAGAAAGGCAAAGCAAGAGAAATGGAACCATCGATCTTTTGGCTTACCATGGAATGGAAGGGTCCACTGGGTTCTCCAGAGCTGAATTATGGCTGAGGGGGAAAAGTGGGATTGGCCAGCATAGACCACTAGGCAGGCACATGTTAAGTCCTCATCTTTCATGAATTTTAATTATTATTAATATTAAATATTGTTGTTTTAGGCATATGATGTGTAGGGGTGTTCAAGGCCGGCCCGTCCCGGTCGGCCCGTTCCGGTCCCGGTCTTATTGGGACGGGACGGATCCGTCCCGAAATTTTTCGAGACGGGACAAACCGGGACGGGACAAAAAAGGGACCGGGACGGGACGGGACACGGGACGGGGTCGTCCCGTCCCGTCCCGGTTCCATTTTTTAAAAAAAAAATTTTAATTTTTTA
Source organism: Neltuma alba (assembly GCF_004799145.2). Lineage (NCBI taxonomy): Eukaryota > Viridiplantae > Streptophyta > Magnoliopsida > Fabales > Fabaceae > Neltuma > Neltuma alba. Next base: position 202,949 of record NW_021635862.1, on the reverse strand, counting down.
ATTTTTTATATAATATTATTTTTTCATATTTTTTTAAGATTTGAAACTATTGTATGGAACTATGGATATATTTATTTAGAGTTTTTATATTTGTTAATGATTTAAGATTATTGATGATTAGAATTTTTAGCAAGTTTTTATTGTGTTAAAAGCTTTTGTTTAGAGTTTTTAATAACTATTATATGTAATATTTTGAGCTTTTGTTTAAGAGTGCCCAAACAAATAAAAAAGATGTTTTTATAAGATTTAAGCTCAAAAAAATATAATTAAAAAATTAAATTTTTTAAAAAAAAATTAAAAAAATTAAAAAAAAATAAAAAAATAAAAAAAATAAAAAAATTATTTCGGGACGTCCCGGTCCCGTCCCGGATCCGTCCCGTCCCGACCGGGACCGGGACAACCCCGGAACGGGCCGGGACACGGGACAGAAAATCTGTCCCGTTACTGTTCATCGGGACGGAACCGGGACGGGCCTGTCCCGGTCCCGATCCGTCCCGTGAACACTCCTAGATGTGATCATCATTACTTACTTTATCGATTTTTGGTATCCTTTTTAATGGACCACAAAATTTTCATCATTATTGTAGTAGTTATTTTCTCCTGCATAAAAGATTCGTTTCAATAACAAATGATGTATGCTGGTAAAAAAAAAAAGAAAAAAACAGATGACGTAATAACAGTGAGCGTAGTATAGAATATAGCCTACCTCCTTCTCATATTTAATATAAAAATTTATTTGATTTTTATTTTTATCTTAAATATAAAATCATTAGTCTATTTTATCTTAATATTTATTTATTTTTGTTAAAATAATCTGTGTAGTAATAATAGTTCTAACTAATATATTTAATTAATAAGAACATTTTAGGAAAGAAAACTTTTATTTATTACAGATAACTAACTTAACTAATTTTCTTAATCTAATCAAATTAGTCAACTAGTTTTTATATTAAAGACCAAAAGTAGTATTAAATAATTACGTTTAACGCTATGGATATAAATTAATTTATATTATATTATCTCATGTCTTAATTATAAGACTTCGTTTATAGACTAGAAACGATATCTTATAATTAGTATCGAGACAGTACGTCTTATTAGCCTTTTCGACTTACGGCTGTAATATTTATAATAAATTTTGACATGGACACGTCAAATTTAAGGATCTCATGTAGTGATAAAGTTAAAGCTTAGTATGTATTTATGACTGTACGTATGCATATTTTAATTTATATAAAATGTTTTTAATATTTTAACAAGAGAGAAAATAAAAAGATTATTCTTCACAGATTTTTTTTTAATTATGTCTAAACCTCAAAAGATTACTGGAATTTCAATAGTGTCTCTACCAAATTTGGCATTTGAGACATAAACTATCAAACATCACCAAACCATGCTAGGCCCACAATAAGATACTGAAACATAATTGCAGCGAGGGATGGGATTTAATTTGCATGGTTTAAATAACGAAGTTGAAGAGCGTGGAGAGAAAGAGATCAACTAAACGGAGAGAATTTCGACCCAAAAGACAAAGTAAACGGAGAGAATAAATAAAAATGAACGAAGAAGGCACACGTACATATTCTCAGTCAGCACTATTTTTTTTTCTTTCCTCATGAGATTTTATTTCCGGATTTATGGACTTCACATGCAAACCCATTATGTAAGGTTCCCATGTTCTTCACGTTCTCATCTTCTATCTCCAATTATTCTTGCCAAAAGATAAAGCGTCCTTTTGTTGATATGCCTCTCCACTGATCAATGTCTCAAATACCAAACAGGAGATTAAGCACTTGTTTAGTTTTTTTGTTTTAAAAATAATTTTTTATTTGTAAAAACAGAAAAAAAATTATCTAATAATTTTTTTTAGTTGATTGTTTTGAAAAACAAAAAAAGGTAACATGTTTTTAAAAACTTACACAACTTTTACATGTTTTATATTTTGTTTAAAATTTTTTTGAGAAATCTTCTTTTCTTTTTATCTACTATCCACTACTTATCACTATCAACAACAACTATCACTTGCCAAGTGTGATTTTTTTTAAACATGATTTTTTTAATTATTATCCAAATAAATTCTTTTTTTTTGTTTTCAAAACTTATTAAAAATTTTATAAAATTGTTTTGAGAACAAGAAAACAAAAAATAAAAATAAACAGGCTTTAAACTATTCCTCTTATTCTTATGGTCCATTTGGTATGAACGAAATGAAAGGGAGAAGGGGAACGGAAAAATTGCAATAGCTCAATAGCTCATTTTAAAAAATTGAAGACAGAGGGTTAAAAAGTTTTGATTAATTTTTATTACTCTTTTATCTTAATTTTTTAAATCAAACTTATTAAAAAAATTTCCCCTCCCTTCTCTTTCATTTCCCTCATACTCGTACCAAACATAAAGTTAATGTAAAATCTAATTAAGTAATTTGAGTATACTAAATATGTTAGTTAAATTAGTTAATATGATTTTTTTTTCTAAAATACTCTAAACATCTTCCTAATTCTCACCGTTCCTCTCTTACTTGATTATTATTGAGAAGATATTAATAGGGTTAATTTGTAAAAAAATTGATAAACATATAAAATAAGTTTTATATTTAAGACTAATATCTAGGTTTTACATTTAGAACCAATATCTATATCTTATATTTAGGATCAATATTGATTCTCTAACTAAGTCTTGTATATTAAGGAGCGAAGGAGTATTATATAATACTATCATGTTCAATCTTCAATGGTTTACACGGTGCAACTTGTAACATACTGTTTTTTTTTTAAAAAAAGTACAAAATAAAAACACCACCTCACCTTTTTCCAGGAAGGGGGGTTATTAATGAACATATATAGGGAAAAAAAAGGAGGGAGGGGCGGCCTAAGCAGAAATAGAATGAGGTGTAGTAAATGAAAGTTGGAAAGGGGAGGAGTAGTAAATGAAGAAGGAAAAGATGGAGAGCGGGTGGTGATTGGAGGATGAGGAAAAACAAGATAAAAGAAGCCGGGAAGACGGAAGAGAATGAGAGAGCGGGAGAAGAGAAGGAGAGAGCAAGAAGCAGTGAGAAAAATCGAGAAAGAGGGAAAGTAGTTAGGTGCTGTCTGAAAAATGAAAAATAAGATAAGATTTGGGGATTATATACACAAAACTATTTTTGTCAAATTTTTTTATAAATATTTCTTATATATTTATAGTTTCATATTATTAGTATCATTATAATGTTTAGAGAAAATTTTACTATTTGGGTATAGAGTAAATATAGAGTTTTGACAATATATGATTGTAGAAATTTAAAGATATATTATTAAAAAAATTTAATTAGTTTATATTTGTTTAATGATTGTTTTGATGATTTTAAACTAAGATTTTAGTTGAAAAAATTTGTTATTCAAAGATATAGAGTATTTTTACTAATTAAATTTAAGTTAAATAATTTATTTAGGTTATTAAATATATTATTGAGATTTTAATCGGTTTGAATATTGAATAGGTTAAAAATATATTTTTCAAATAATTTTTTCAGGTTTGAAAAATTCTAAATTAAGAATTTATGAAACTAAATAAAGTTACAGTTTATTTATAATTCAAAAGAATTGCTTGGTTTGAGAAAAAAATTTAAATGAGACTATAATAAATAATTGAGAATTTTAACATAAAATATTTATATTTTGGGTAATAAATATATATTTATTTAAGTTATTAAATTTAAATAGTCTTATATGTAGATTATATTTTTAAAATATTATATCTATTATAAATAGCTAGATTTGGGAGTTTATGTAAATTTTGGTTTAGAGGGTAGTCTTAAAATTTTAGAGTAGTTTTGAGTTTTATATTAATAGATGTTTATGTGCAATTTTGTAGACTTTTGAGAATTTTGGAGTAATCTTTGTGTGAATATTTGTAAGCTAAAGAGTATCAGGTAACTCTAAAAATTTTTTCATGTATATATGAACTGTATATGATTATATTATGGATTTAGTAATTTTTATATTATATTGAAATATAATATTATGATTTTTCAAATAAATGTTTTGATATGTTACTTGATTTTGTTCAGATTTATTGCTATTAATTATGATCACTATATATTGATATCTATGGAATTATCATGAGATGCTGTTAAATGGTACAGAAATTTTATTCCTATCTTATTTTTAATAATATATTTGAGAATGTATTTATGATGCAATATTATTTCCATATGACACATGCATTGTTAGGCTAGGGATAGAAGGAGATGTGCATGGATATAAATTACCACATGGTATGTCATCACTCGGTACACAGTGGATGGCACCTGTCAGAGCCCCTTTTTCATGTTTTCTTTTGGCTGGGAATTTATTGAAGCTATGGGACATGTGACATCTCCTTATTTTATTGCAAAGGAGAGGAGCCATGGTCCGAGCTTGAACTCTATATCTTTGGCTGGATATATCTCTAGTATCAGTGAGCCTGGAATAATTCACTAAAATAGATTAGTTCCTATAGGACTATATATATGTTAGCCTATGGCTCTAGTCAGCGGTATAAAGATGGACAGTGATATAAGGGGAGACATCATATTGCATTATTTTTTAATATATTGGGAAAATGATATTGGTATATTGTTGAATAAAAATGAAATTAAGTTGAATGTATCAAATCCGTGGTTTTTACACGCACATATAAACAGATTTTTATTTATCATATATGGTTTGCTTGTATAGATTAGAATTTTAATAGTTACTGAGATGTTTGGTTTCATCCTCTATATTAACAATTGTTAGGCTAATGATCTAGTAGGAATCAAGGGAAGGCACTAATGGAATGAGTCGTAAAGGCCTCTATACTTCTCAAGCACGTGTTTTGGTTATATTTTTATTTGTCATGATTATAAGACTTAAATAGTTTATTTTACTTTGTTATGTCATGAGAAAAAATGTTTTAAAATCATGACTTGTTTGGAGTGTTAGTAACATATGGACTTTTAAATAAAGTATTTCATCATGTATATGAAAATAATTATGTGAGGTGTTACACAATTAACAATTAAATCGATGATATAATAATATAATACTATCTCCAATCTTTAATATAAAAGTTAGTTGACTAATTTAAATATATTAATAAAATTAGTAAAGTTAGTTATTTGTAATAAATAAGTGTTGTTTTTCTTAAAATACTATTACTAATCAAATGTATTAGACATAACCATCATCAAATGTATTAGACATAACCATCATTTGATGAAACTTTTAAAATGTGCAACTACTACAAAGACTACCTTAAAAAATAGATAAATATGATGGACAATATGGATTAGGATTTTATATTTAGAATAAAAATAAAAATTAAACTAGCTCTTGTAGTAAAGATAGGAGGTGGTATATTTATAAGGAAATAAAACACAGAATATTATATAACATAAAACTATACACACACACACTTAAAAAGTTCAATTTCACGGTGGGTAATAATAAATTCACATAACAACAACTTCTTCAGGGAATCTGAAAACCGGGTTTGGTTTCCGATTCAACTGCACTTTCTGATTTAATATGATCAGTTGAAAACGCATCAACAGCAAACGTAGTTCTTCTGAGTATGAAACTGGGCCGTTTATTAGAGCAGGGTGCAGTTGAACCGATCGGAAACAGCGGTTGAACCTGTATCTATGTGTGTTAAACAGAGGACCTCTCCCTCCCTCCGTCTCACTCACTGACTCGGCCATTAAAGTGCCTGCAGAGACTTACAAACCTTCCTCTGTCCTTTAAAGCTTAGGAGGAGAGCCGCCATCGCCATCGTCGTCACAGCCCCAACGTTGCTGCGGAGATTGACATATCAGAATTCCTAACCGCCCAAAAAAAAAAAAACAGCCCATGCCTTCACATCACCATGATTAACTTCTCTCTGTCTTTAACAATACTGCCAATAATGCTCCTTGGTATCATGACTAGACCTATAAGCTGACATTTGACACATTGAAATTTACATTACTTTGTATCTCTCGCGTGTCTCATCAATAATGCAGATATATATTCACTATTTAACCTTATATCCTCCTCTAGGCGGTGTTATTTATTCATATATGGACCACATTCTGGCATTTCTCTGGCAACTTTTCTTTCCTATTTTTACGTTGTCAATAAAAGAAAGAGTTTATTTAAAGGAAATGCACGGAGATGATATATAGATCAAGTCTCGCAAGGCGTGTTTACGGGTGAGGTGATTTGTGATTTATGACTGATGACAGAAAGAGGTTTTGTCTGTAACATTTGGAGGTAGGAAGAGAGGAGCTAGCGAGCAATATAATAATGGCTTGGGCTGAGCAATAATACCAACAATTAGAGTCTTGGGGGGTTGTAAGCAACACATTCCAGCGACTTAATTGAGGGGTCCGGTTCTTGTCGCTTCCACAGTTTCAAAACATTATATTATTTTCCAGTCCTGTCACAAATTATATATATATGGATTGCCGAGAAATATGCGGAACTCAAAGGGAAAAAGATATGTACTTGCACGCAAAAGGAATTAACTTGATAAAATCATAATCAAATATCATAGCAGAGGCTCTGAATCAGCGCACAAGTATCACATATGATCTCAAAGAATTGAAAAAACTGGAGCAACCTGTTTGCCTTATATTTTGTGCCCAAACAACGTAACTTTAAAGGGACGGACATACAGTGAGGTATCAGTAAGCCTTCTACGGCTGCAACTTTTCTGATCACTTAGGTTTTTGTTCCGGAATCCAAGACCGTACCAAGCACCATCAGACTTACGCTGAAGATATACATAATATGGGCCCAACCCTTGTTTGAAAAGAACATAAGGTCAACAACAGGTGCTTACAGCCAAGCCAGCCCATATAATCCTTATCGATTCCTTTCGAGTTATTGGGCTTATGATGCACTAGTTGAAAGCATCGCGTAACAAAACCTATAAATGGATAGTGGCAGGATACGTGTTGGATTTGTTTGATTAAAATGGGTATCTGAGAAGGAAATCCCAAAACAGTTAGATGATGAATATAGCAACGTCTCGTGGCAACGATGTGACATGCCTATACAGACATCAACGAGTGAGTTGAGTCCACTCCTAAATCAGCACACACACGGACGCTAAGACCTATACTACGTGCTCTAATTCTAATTATAAGATTTCGTTTGTAATTTATAAATGAGTTCTTATAATTAGTAAGTATATAAGAAGCTGAAATCTTCGTGTGTGTGTGTCTATATCTATATCTATATACATATATATGTGTGTGTGTCCTCGATAACAGAAACATTCTTTATTTTTATTTTACAAGTCTTTGCCCGCAACTGTTTCCCATAACCATCCAACTTTCCCAGCGCGTCACCCTCTCCGTAACTGCTTTTGTCCAACTCATGCATCACTTCCCCCCAGCTGCCACCTATATAAATATCCAATTTTCCTACTGTTAACTTAATGACATTCTCGTCTGAACCCGTTTGTTTCAAGGCATAGAATACTCGTTTTTAAGATAATTATAGAGAAAACAGTGCATTATATGTTCACTATAGGCCTTCCTAGCGTCTGGCTCAGTACATTTGCCGAAATATAAATATTAATTGGATGCTTTGTACTTGTTGGATCTCTGGAGTTAAATGATTAATTAAGTCATTCTATCCCCATAATTATGCTTTTACTTGACCTCGATCGTGCTAAATAATGAAATCTATGGTCGATCTTTTGTCTCCAGTACTTGATAGCTACCCAGCCTAATTATGCGTACCATACATGTAAAAATGATACGAGAAAGATCTGTCTGTATGTCATCTTTGAACGCACATTTCCAAGAAGTTGGCATATAAACCACTGAAGCACAGCTTTATTTCTACTTTCGTTCAATGTTTATTTTAACAGAAGATCTACAACACATACTATTGATTTTCCATCCACAGCATGTATATATCTGTAAGCATTTTATTTTATTTTTTCTTTCTTTGAAGTAAAAGGAAGAAGAAAAGAAGTATTGGACTAATATATAATATATATAGGAGCTAATTATGAATCAAGAGGCCTTGATGAGAAGACCTGCAAAGCAGGAAAATCGAAGGAATTCCAATTCCAGGAATCGGCGATAGGCAACTGAGCAACCTCATCATAATTGAAGTTGGGGATGGGATTCTCCAACTCGTCTTGGAACTGCATCAGCGATGGTTGCCATGTGACTGACGAGGAGGACGACGTGGTCGCATCAGACAAGCAGAAAGCATCTTGGACCACTTCTCCGTCACCACCACCTAACAAGCTCTCCCACTCCAGCTCAATTCCCCTCATCACCGACTCGTCTGGAGGAAGAGGCCCCTCTCCCTCTACCACCACGTCCGTGACCGGATCGGATGCCTGAGTCGCATCGTTCTCCGTACTGGAACCATTACCTGAGGTCAAGTAATTAGCGAAGACCAGGGCCATGTCAATATCGGACCCGTTGGATCGGGATGTGTCAGCGTCCGAGTCTTTGCCGGAGTTATGAGGATTATGGTTGGCGGAAAGACGCTGGTTTTGCGGGAGCTTGGGGGTCTTAGTACGGCGGGACTTGCGGGTACCACCGCGGACGGGGACGTTGCGGAGGAAGCCGCCTTTGGTCCAGTAGCGACGGCAAGATTTACACAGGTACCTGGGCTGGGACAAGCTGTAGTTGTTGTAGTAACAGAATTTGGTATTGGAAGAAGCACAGCGAGGGCAAGGGGGAGGCGGCTCCACGTGGTGGGGCTTCCACCAGGGGAATGGCTTAGGACTGGCATCAGACGCAGCACAGAATTGATCACAACCCAACATCGTACATATCAAAAGGGATGTGAAGCAGCAGAGAGAATTAATATGGAGGTGGAAGGAGGAAGATGTAATAATTAAGGAAGAAGGGTTCGTAGGAGTGAGAGCCAGAGAGCATGTATGTGTGTTGGTGGATGGCAGAGAGGGGCAGAGGAGACGGGAGGGGAGGGGAGGGGAGTTAAAGGTGTAGAGAGTAGAGAAGAACGTGGGCGGTACCGTCCGAAGCAAGTAACGGGTGGGTTGGACTGGATTGGAGGGTCCATATATTCTATTATATCATTGAACTAATAAAATTGAGACTCACAAACTCATAATGAGTAATTAATTAATAAAAAGGTGGAGAGTTTTCTTCTAAGGAATATAATATAATAGGCAATAGGGGGCGGGGGGCGTGTGAGTAGCAGGACGTGGCATGTGGGGATTGGTGTAAGGAGGGAGTCAAAGTGGGTCTCATGTGGGGGGATGACCCGGCCCGGATGGCATGCAAGAAGTACGTGGGGGGATCACAGAGTGATGAGCAATTAATGAGGTGCCCAAATACGGTGCACGCAACAAATAAAAGAGCTAGGAGGGAGCTGTAGCAAGAGAGAAGGAGATAACGTGCGGGAGGGGGCATGGGAATGATGGAGCACGTGCCCCAGAGAGGTACGTGGCATATGTTCCTTAATCCTAAATCCAAGTTTGACCCTATAATTCGTCCCTCCAAATTAATTAATTAATTGAGTAGTAGTATTATAGTAAATACCTCGTCCCCAGATCAACATATACTATAATATCCCCATTCATGCATGCCTGCCTCCTACTCCTTCCTTCCATTCCTTAACCGTAATTCTTCACTTACCCCTCACCCATGACTGCCCATGCCACCTGGCCTGTCTCCTCATGTAAATAACTAATTACCGTCTCAATTATGGGGTTTGGTGGAGGAAAAAGTTAGTTAAAATTAAAAAGCAGGTGATGATGCATTAGTTGTGTATGGCGTCGGCAGAGGAATGTATGTGTGTGTGTGTGTGTGGGTGTATATATATGTATATGTATATATAAGCACACACAGGCACATAAATAGATATGGGAAAGAGACGCCGGAAAATAACAATGGAGGCACGTGGGGAGGTTAACGTTGCTTTCACTGTGGGTGGGTGCCGATGCCATCCTGTTGTTGTCCAGGATCCGTCTCTCCCACGCCTCCTATCATTCCTTCTCTCCCTCTTTCCTTTTTTTCTTATCTAATTAAGCCCAGTTTATATCTTTCTTGTATGATGCTCTATAAATTGTACTTGTATGATAACGATATAGAAAATTTTACTATTCTGTGTTCACCACTACTTTAATTAGCTTCCAAACCATCAAGATAATTAATATACATATATATATATGTATATGGCAGATGTGTTTATATCACTTGGTTGGGCAATGCGATTGAGGGCAAAGGGATGTAGCAACAAAATAAGTGGTGGTGGGTTTAACACTTTATCTTAATTTAAAATCTGAAGACAAAGAATTTTTGTCTACTCACTCATATGGCTTTTTTAATCCCAACTCTATTTATATATCACACATGTATGTTAAATAAGTCTATTTTTCATCAACTAGTTTTAAAAAATTAATCACTGCGTTAAGAATATTTTGAAAAAAAAATCTTACTGTCAATTTCTTTTTGGGCTCCATCTTATTGTCCATTTATTTTTTAGCTGAAATCTCATTGTCAATTTATTAAAACTAAATTTTACAAAAGAAAAACCAACTATTTGTCTAAATATTGAAACAAAAGCTGAACAAGCCAATAATGTTATGTTAGTCTTGCAAAAATCCAAAACAGTATTGAAATATTTTTTTTTATAAAATAAACATATATATTTATTAGAAGTAATCTTATTCTAAATATTATCGGACACTAAATGTGACTACTTATAAGCTTAGACATGAGAAAAAATAGCATTGGCATTGATAAGATTTTTTTTAGACTTTAACTATTTGGAGGCAGGACTAAAGTGTGATTGAATTCACGAACTCCGGTAACAGCAAGAAGTTTGTGATTTTTTTTTCACGTTAATATAATTTTTGGTCATTTAAATTTATTATCATTTTGGTTTTGATCTTTCAAGGGTAAAAATGGTCTAAGTTTAAAACTTGATGGAGCAAAACCTATAGTTTGAAACTTCAGAAATCAAAATTAAAATGAAGATAAACTTGAGAGACTAAAGTTTATATTAATCTTTTTTTTTTGTTACAAGAGTGGGAAGTTTATTTATTTTTTAATTAAAGCATAGGTATCTTTCTATTAGAGATAATACTATTTGAGATACTATGAAACACTAAATATGAGTTATTTGGGAAATCTCCTAGTCCTTTTAAGAGGGCCTCAAGGCCCATTCACTTGAAATAAATGGAAGTTTAGGAGAATGGGCCCATAAAGCCCAAGAAGAGAGTGTGAAGACAAATTTACAGCCCCAAAAACAAAACGTGAAGGTACATTACCTCTACCCAAAAAAAAAAAAAACTAGTATTTTTAAAATTTAAATATATACTATATTAAAATATTCCTTCTGTCCTTAATATAAGACCCATTTAACTAATTTGATTAGATTAAGAAAGTTAGGTAAGTTAGTTAATTATAAGAAAAGTGACACATTTTTCCTAAAATACCATAATCATCTTTCTTAATACTCCCTCTCTTTTCTACTTGATTATAGTTGAGGGAATATCTATAAGGGTAATTTAGAGAAAATTGATAAATATGAGAAATGGATCTTATATTTAGAACAAAAACCAACTCACTAATTGGGTCCTATATTAAGGACCGGAGGAGTATTTCTATAACATTTTTTTATCTTAGGCGTTAATTTGGTTATATAAGTCATAGATCATTTGTGGTTGTGGTTAACAAAAGGGTAACTTATCATTTCTAATCAAAGAAACCTACATTTACGGGGCACAAGTTGTGTTTGTCTCTGTTTAGACGTCCAAAAACAAGTCTGAAAACATAAACTAACGTCGTACACCTTAAACATTAATATGGATCTAAATAGATGTGTAAGGGTCCAAAAATGAGAGAAGGGGAGGAGAGAAATTTTTTTAATAAACTTGATTTAAAAAATAAAAAAATGGTGTTAAAAGTTTTTAATTAATTATTATTATTTTTTATATTACTTATTCTCTTTATTAAAATTTTAAAACTTTTCTTCTCCAATTTTTTAAGCCATGATGAAATCAGTGTTTTGGCCCAAAAAAAAGAAATCAGTGCTAGAAAACACGGAACTGTGCTTCGTGGTCTTGGTTGAGTTTAATAAGGGAATTGAGATTAAAATATCGTGCCGACTTGAAATTTTTAAGATGCTAGCCACACGCGGACACGCCATTACGACTTAAGTACGAGCCTCAAGTATTTGGTTGTGAATCTCATTATTTACAGAGGCCTATAAGTAAATACTCTTCCGGTTCTTAATATAGAACCCAATTCTTGAGTTAGTTTTGATCATAAATATAAGATTCATTTCTCATATTTATCAATTTTCTCTAAATTACCCCTATTGATACTCCCTCAACCATAATCAAATAGAAGAGGAGATGGAGTATTAAAAAAGATGATTATGGTGTTTTAGGAAAAATATGTCGCTTTTCTTATAATTAACTAACTTACCTAACTTCCTTAATCTAATTAAATTAGTTAAATGGGTCTTATATTAAGGATCGGAGGAGTAATACTTTTCTGATCCTTAATATAAGATCTTTTTAACTAATTTGATTAGATAAAGAAAGTTAAATAAGTTAGTTAATTATAAGAAATATGATATATTTTTCCTAAATTATCATAATCATATTCTTTAATATCTTTTCTCCTTTTTCTACTTAATTATGGTTGAGGAAGTATCCACAGGGCTAATTTAGTAAAATTGATAAATACGATAAATAAATCTTATATCTAGGACCAAAATCAACTCAACAATTAGGTCCTATATTAAAGATCGGAGGAATATATTAGTTCCTTTATAGGTATGCTTTCTGAGATGATGAACTACTAAGAATCAACTCATCTAGACTCATCTCTCTCTTTTTTCTTTGAAAAAAAAGGTATTGAAAATAAAATTTTGAGTTAAACCTCAATGACTTTGGAACTTAAAACTCATGGCAGGGGACTTGACTCGTAGAAGACTACTTTGGGCCAAAACAAAATAAAAGAAAGTCATACTTGATACTCATGTAGATACATACGTATCAACTTACACAAAATTAAACCAATCAATAATCTTCCAACATTATTTCATATTTTAGCCGCACACTTTTTCAACACTGTTTATTATACTTCTCACATTTTCTAACACATGCTTGTTTTGTTCCTCTTTGATGTTCAACAAAACAAGTATCAACTAAGATGTTATTACTGTGTATAAGGCCCAAGCGTTGGATCGTGTACGAAGTTAGTTCATCATTGTTGAAAATATATGCCCTGAGTCTGACTATACAAGGATGAGATTGACCGGCGGCGTCCATGCGCATCGCTCGCAACTCCTCTTTCTGAACACAAATCCCTGTTCATAGGACTGCTTTTTTTCTTTCACTGAATAGGAATCAAGAAAACAGAAGGTTGATTAAGCTCCTTCGAGAAATATCCCCTGTTTCTAAGGAAAGCAGGTTGATAAAATCTTGCATATTGATAGAACAATATAACTAGTAAATCATCATAACCTGGGGCCTTATCAGGAACAACTTGAAACCAATCAGTTTCCACTTTCTATTTCAAGCTCAGTAAAAGGTTTATTCAGCACTTCTGAATGAGAATATATGATAATGGTGTTCAAATTAGCCAATAGTCCCTGCTTTAACTGTTATCTTGAGTATCATGATCCTTCTTATGACCTTGGAAGAATTTGTCAGCAGCTTGTGTTGTTTGGTATAAAGATCATGGGTTTGGCTTAACATTGGATGTTTGTTTCTGCATATTGTATTTTGATTCCTCCTAATTTTTTTTCCAGAAATGGTATGAAAGTATTTTGAAGTTTTTTGTTTAACTATTTGTCAGCCATTCTTGCATGACCTTGGGATAAATAATTCTCAGGTTCATCAAAGACTTGACTTCTAACCTTTGCTGACTTGTTTCTCCTTTTGTAGAGCTGTTTCTGCAGCCTGGTATTAGTTTATTCTAAACCAAGTGCTGCCCTTTTGTAATTCCTTCTGAGTAATGAATTCATTTTTTACTCAATGTTTTCTTTTTTAAATATCAAGTTCATCGTCTCTGATTTAAACCTCTCTTCAGAAACCTCTGACTCCAAAACTGTCCGTTTCTGAGATTGTAACGAAGTATCGTAATTCAGCTTCATTTAAACAAGGAGTCATTTCTGTTTCATACTTCGCTCTCACTCTTAACCTCTTTCTATTCTCAACACAAATCTGAAAGCATTTAAACTGATATGATCAGAACGTTTGGGGTTTAGCACAGGAAAATATTGATAATAGAGAATAACTTCTCATCAGCAATGTTTTTCAAGAAATATTTTTGGAAGTTGATAAGCCATTCTGATATCTACCAATTTGCATTATATTATAATTATTTTTTATAAATTACATGGTATTTAGTTATATAACATCAAATTTAAATATTATCATACTCATTTGGTGGTAGTAACAAGGAATCCTCAATTTTACTTGAGGAATTAAGTCCCTTCCACTTGAACTAAATTTCTTAATAATTTTGGCATATTTTAAAGTTATAATATTAAGATATCCTTAGAGAGCAATAAATTTGGAAAACTTTTTTTTTTAATAAATAAAACACGCACTCTGTCATTTGACAAACACAGTTTGAACTGATAATATTTAATACATATCATTAAAAAGTCCTCATTCAATCATCGAGTACAAGTCAACCAACAATTTAATAAATGAGCCTGAAAACCTAAAGCGTGGAGAGATAGAAGTCGGTCACGTTCGAATCATTAAGTCCACCTCATTTTAAAAGCTCCAGATATGCCATGTGAAGTTGGCCCAACGCTGAATATATTTAGGTTCCATTTGCTGCGAAATATTGAAAATGAGGGATAATAATAGGATTGAGATTGAGAAAATAGTATTTAGTATGAGAGATTTCTTATTACATGGGATTAGATAAACCCATGTATGTGGGATTGGGGAATATCATAGGAGGAAGTAGTATTCTCTAATCTTACTTCCATAAGTTCGCCTAATCCAATATAATAAGTAATTACTCATGCTAAAGACTTTTTTAATGATTTTTTTTCAATTGATATTCTAGTCTCTATCCCTCATTGTTAATGCTTCGCATCAAATGAGACCTTAAAGTCCGAAAATTGGCTTCATTTAGTCCTTATATTCATTCTCCTTAGAAATAAATACGCTATAAGCCGATAAATAATTATCATTATTATCATAGCACCAACTTCCAGTCCTCTCCCGAGTATAGTCTCCCTCTTTTTATCTAAAGGAGACTCACTGCAACCTGATGCAGAAGTTGAAACCACACATCCATATTGAATTTTCAAAAGCAACCTGTAAGTGTGGTAGTTGAAAGAGACGTAGCGTACCCATGACATAAACCTTGGGACTTGCTGCAATCACAAATATATAAACGGGAATTACTATGACCCCTATATTAAAATAATCAATGACTAACATTCTTGTATTCTTATTAGAGATTTTCCAAAAAGCCAGCTCATCATTTTCTTGAACTTTTGCTTTCCATATTGAATTAACTGAGTTGAGGAGGCATATTTAAGATGGTCATGTAGATTTGAGGGGATATTACTAGAGAACAGACACATAATGTCTTACTTGGCTAAAGAATCCACCGGTTAGCATGAAGGTCATGACAACGATTGAGGCCAGTGTTGTAGCTTTCTTCACATCTAGAAATGCTGCACTTATGGCTTGTCCCAGACCCTGCACTTATTGTGCACAAAATGCTTTGGGACCATCTCTAAATTATACTTCACAAGGGGGTAATTAACATGCATATGGTTAAAAAAAAATTACCTGAGCTGCCAGAACACTCAGAAAAATTGTGAGGATGGTGAGGGAAAATGCAGAAAATTGTAGCTTCAAGCCAACCATGAAATACACAATCACTAAGAACACTGGAGGCATTAGAAGCTCCATTGGAACATCACTGGTGTTCTTAGCTAAGAAGTAAGCACTGAGTTTATACATGTCAATCGATCTCTCTTTCACTAGCATTGCTCTTTCTTGTGGGAACATGAAGATGGCACTAAATAGCGGATAGAAGCCCCAGAACACAGAAAGGAAGAACAGTAGCCCTGCCTGCATGACGGGTAAATAAGCATACTTAGGAGAAGTTATGTTGTGATGATTCAAGAAAATAATTAGAGCTTGCCTGATCATGGAGACTCTTGTGAGAAGAAGCATCAGAGTTCCACCAAAGTAGTCCAACAATAATTGCAGTTGATATTACTTGGGTTACACGCAGACAGCTGAAATACTCATGACGCCTCTCCCTAATGCCCCTCATGAAGAGAATGCAAAATTGTTGAGACCAAGTTGCTCCAAAGTCCCTCAGGAATGGCCTGCCTTGCATCCCACTCTGATCTCCCCTTCTTGTTACAGGTTCGAGAAGCATTGCTTTGTCACTTTTCGCAAGCCTTATTTCATAGGCCTTAACAAGAAACTGCAGGACGAACAAGTCATATTTTAGTATGTTGTTGTACAGTATTGATTTGATTTGATCCATAGGAAAACTGAATACTTCAGTGACGTGGTTGACCTCGTGTACATCAACTGGGGAGGGTGTGTTGTTTTTTATGTTGAGTTTTTTGATTCCATAATGGAACTTATCCTCAAGTTCTGAAGGGACAGATTTGTCAATTATGTTGCCATTTGCAAGGTCAATGAGGAACTCCGCAGGGTTCATGGCTATCAATGGAGAGCAACCAATAGAGGAGAAATACATCATTGCATCAGATGCTTTTCCAAAGTACAAGGTGCTCCCTTTTCCCAACAGAATCAATTTGTCAAACATGCTGAACAGCTTACTTGACGGCTGGTGTATTGTTGTCAATACTGTCTTTCCCTCCTACCGAAACAAAATCAAGAAAGAAGATCACTGTTACATCTGATTCCACTAAGAAAAGAAAGAATGGATGAAGGACGAGAATTACTTTTGCAATGTTTTGAAGAATCTGAACAATTCGTGATGCTGTGGTTGAATCTAGACCAGATGTTGGTTCATCCAAGAACAGAAGTGATGGGTTGAGCAGGATTTCTGTGCCAATACAGACCCTTTTCCTCTCACCACCAGAAACCCCTCTGATAAATTTGCCGCCAATTGCTGTGTCTTGGCATCTGAAATAGCATATTTAACGCCCATCTTATGCGAAGCGTATAGTAATCTAAGACTCTGAGTAAAAGGGGAAAAAGATAACACCTTTCGAGGCATAGTTCACTTAAAACATTCATAACCCTCTCTTTTTTCTGTGTCATTGATAGATCCTTCGAGAGACGGAGCAAAGCTACATATGTGAGAGTTTCCTTGACTGTAAGATGAGGGAACACAACATCATCTTGTGTTACATATCCAATCCTGTGTAAAAATACACAATATGTAATGTAATGGCCATAAACAGCATTTTGAATTTTTAAGTTATGATTTTAAATGAACCTGCCTTCGTTAATTATACCTCTGCTTTAATGACTTGGTATATGGTTCGTCATTGTAAGTGATAGACCCGCCGTTAAACTTGGTCCTGCCGCTCAAGATATTGAGTAATGTTGTTTTACCACCTCCAGATGGCCCCATTAAAGCAAGAATCTCTCCTGGGCGTACCGAACCAGTGATCCCATGCAGAATGTACTTTCCTTCTCCAGAAGACTTCTCACCTTTCTCTGGAACCTTGTATCTCACATCTTCAAACTGCAAGACAATGGAATCAATATAAATTACACGTATATAGGATGCAAGGTAAGAGTAGATAATAAACTTATTTATAAAATTTATTACTTTCAGATGTATTGGCAAGGTAGGTTCCACGTGCATCCTCGTCCACCTGCATGAATCTAATTCCTTTTCCGCAGAAACATCAGATGCAACATCATCTGAAAAGCAGAAGAAATCAAGAACAGGTCATGTATGATGATTCTCACCCAACTAGAAGTTTAATATTTGCATATTGGATCTATGAGCTCTTAATGTTAATTATTTTGGAGATTAGTGGTGCTAAATAACTGTTTCTTACTGCATTCGGTGCTTGGCAGTTCCTGTGAGAATGAGGTGGGTGCAGTGAATGAAAGGGAATATCTTAATTCCTTGCTAGAGGAACATTTATCGTTGGAATCCATCTCATGAAACCTTCCTGCAACATTATTGATTAGACCGTCAATGTTGACCAAGAATTGAGCATTCAAGGATTTAGTTTTGCGAATGACAGTTCCACCACGCGTGGTCCCCACTCTGTTGTCGAA
The DNA here is from genome assembly GCF_004799145.2 of Neltuma alba. Lineage (NCBI taxonomy): Eukaryota > Viridiplantae > Streptophyta > Magnoliopsida > Fabales > Fabaceae > Neltuma > Neltuma alba. The sequence goes on along the minus strand of NW_021635862.1, from coordinate 184,751 downwards.
GCTGAAGCTGTGAGCTGCAACATCTTTGTTTTCTCCAGTCTGAGAAATGTGAGAACTTCTACATCCAAACTTTTCATGAGGCACACTGCTCAATATCAGCTCTCTCTTCTCTTCCATCTTTTGTGAAGGATGTACTGTAAGTTAAAACACACAAATGCATCACTACTCAGTGCAAATTAGATAAAATATATAAGCTTCTGTCGCGTCAGTTCCTAGAATAAAGAATTAAAAATGCCTAACAGGCAAAGTGATACGAATAGATAGTATGTATATGATAAACAGTGTCAAGAATTTGGAAAGGGAGTTACGTGAGAAACGTACTTGAAGATAGGAATGCAGGACAATCGTGCAATTTGTAAGGCCATATACTGTCCTGAACACACATATATAGGACTTTTAAATTGGTGACTTTACCTCTTGTCAAGGGCATTCAATAATCAATAGTGGCAATGATCAATATCAGATATAAAGTGTAAGCCATTATTATTGTAAATTACTGCTTCATTTCTTACAGATATACAGTACAAGTGGGTCTAGTTTGTGTCAAGAAAGACCATAGTGATTGGTTTAGTGTCTTCACTGCCTTCTGTCTTTTTTCGTTTTCCTCTATCCCCCCCCCCGGGGGGGTGCTTGTCAAAAGATATTTTTTGTCCTCTTGTATCTATATAATTGCTTGATTTAACGTTCACCGACAGACTCACATATTTTCCTCAGATATCAGATTCAATACGACCAAAAGAAAGGCGGTGCCCGAGATGATAGGGCACATCAGAATTAGAGTAAATTTTTGTGGGGCTTCAAGGGGGCTGAGGCATACAGAAACCGCAATATCCGCATATAGCTATATATTGTTCTTTTCTGCATCACCATCAGCATATTGCAAGCTTCATGAACTTATGTAACCTTAAGAGAACTAGGATTGCAGTGTTAATTTGAATGAAACCATTCTCGGGTCTTGAAGTATGCCATAAGCTAAAACGGAGTGATTTGTAACAGAGGCAGCTGTTTTAGTCACAGTTCAATCTGGCAAACCCATGATTTCCCACAAGAATTCTGCCTCATTTGCCTGATCAAGATTGATTCCATGTGCATCTGCTGTACATGATGAAGAACGAATGGCTGTGACTCGTAATGAGCCACACCACCCACAGAACCAAATATACAGATTTTTGAGAAAAAGAAGGAAGCCAAATTGATTGAGGCCTGACCAGGAAACAGTGACATGCAGACAGTGCAACTTGCTGCACTGTACGAAGTAGATGCGCAGAGCATTCTAGCCAAAGCTTATAAAGATAGATGCCAAACTAGCCTGATATCGTTGGGTAGAACCACGTGAACAACTGATCCACCTCGAGAGAAAAGACTTGAGAATCCACAAATAAACTGATTAAAAATGGGAAACGACACATTTCTGGTTAAACCAAGAAAAGTGAGTTCACTGTGGGAATTGACTCATCAGGAGTACAAGCTCAAGAGAATGGTTAGCACTAAGTGGGAAGTCGTTCTCGCGAACGTGAGCAAAGCTGATCGATAATGGGTACAGTATGAAGGTACGTACAGACAGAGACAAGCGTGTGCTTCAAGAGAGTTCGATTTCGATGGCATATAGGCCGGGGTAATTCGGTGATTAAGAGTTCCGACATGCACGTGCCTTTTCATGGCCATCATTCTTCCATGGACCACCTCCACCAAACTGAACCACACCATATAGCATTGATGCGCTTCAGTTTCCTTGCCCAGCAAATTGTTTATCACTATTTATTGATATTGATATGCCTGAGTTGATGAGTGGCCTTCTGTCCTCGCAGATCGTAACTATTTGTTAAAGCGATGTTTTAAAAAAAATGCATAATTTTTAAGGAGAATTTCAATATCCAAGTATGTGTTTGCATGAAAATATTTTTAGCTGTCTCAACTCACAAAAACCTTGTCATGTAACGGTGATAACTTAGATATGGAACTTATAAAAAAAGGTAATCAATCCATGAGAATATGTAATATCGAATATGATATACGAGTACGATTGTCTACGTATAAATAAAATAACCCAGTGAGTACTTGATCAAGAGCATTAAGTGTTTGAAGAGGGTGTATGAATCTACTGCGGCCTGCGGGAGGGCTACTTGGTATGGAGTGTGGATTGACCAGCAGCATTTATGAGAAGCAACAGAAGCTACCATGGTTTTTTATTTATTCATTCACTTTTTAAAATGATTATCATTCGGTATATTTGATACTATGGGTGTTAAAATTTGAGTTGAATGCCAATGATTTTAAAGCATGAGAATTCTCCTGTGAATAAGAGTTCGTAGTCCTTTTAATTTAAAATAATTTAGTTGAAGGGGATCACAAATAGGCGCCGATCAGAAGACTTTTGTAATATTTTTCATTCGTGAAGTTTCCCAAATCTTAATAAAAAGATGCTGAACTTTTCACGGAAATTTTTTTTATAAATAATTTTTTTTTATATTAAAAGTAGTTTTGTTAAGACACTTTAGAATTTTTAAACGTGGGTACCTCTCAAACCTTGGAGGGAACTGACCGTCCTGATCATTCTTGAGGATTTTAATATTGAAGTGAAAGGAGCAGTGATTAGACAAGTGAAAGGGGTGGTTTGGGATGGGGGGCCCATTGCAGCGCTGCGAGGGTCCAAGCGAGGTCATGTTTTTGGACATTTGACCCTTCATTGGGCTCTGCAATTTTCAACCATTCACCTAACCCAACTCTTCCTTCCATTTTCTTCATTTCTCATTTCCCATGCGCAAGACCACCAAGACCTGTTCATACATAGTATACCAGTTTTAATTGTCCTAAGTTTTCCCCCATATATATATATATATATATATATATATAAAGGCAAAGAAGAAGGCAATCTTAAGAACAGTATGTTAAAGAAGTTGAATTTTTTTCGTTATTGTTAATTAGAAAAAATTTATTACTTCTAGGCTATATTAATTGCACTTGTCTGCTAATCGTCTTGGATTATTTTCTTTCTTATGTTTGCTATTTTTCCTTAAAAAATATAAAAATTATTGTTTTGTCCTGGGTCTTGGCATGGACTCCGCTCTGATTCGGTCAAACCTTAAACGACCATTTCTTAATCTTGTGGTAGAGGTAAAGCCATTGATAAATTTTTCATATTTTACAATCAAATAATAAGAGTTGAAGTGTTTTCGACCAAATCTCATGGTAACAAAAACAATGAATAGTTGCGCCCAAAAAAAAAACGAATAAAAAGAAAGGCGTCAATTTTAATTTGATTTATCGGACTGAGAATTGCAAAGTTTGAGAAACAGTTTTTTTTCTGATTATGTCAATGTTAAAGACTTAGCTACTCAATGTTAAAGACTTAGGAAGTATAGGTGGCTAGAACAAGCGTATTGATGAGAATTGACCAGTTAAAAAGCATGAAGGGCATATTCAACCTCCGTGGTATCTATCTCACGAAAATGAAGTGACCGTCAGTATAATTGACTAGTTTTTAATTAAGGCCTCATTTTTCATTAATTCTTAAAAAAAAGATAATGAAAGGAAAAGAGCAGTTAAGCAATTGTGTTTTAAAAGCAAAGAAGGTTGTAATTTGTAAACACAGAAGCGAAAGGGGTGTGTGTTAGACTGTTAGGGATTAGAAATGAAGGAAGGAGGTTTTTTTTTAAAAAAAAATTAATCGATTAATTAAGAGGGAAAGTAGACGTACTGTTGACATGTTCAATGGGAGTGAGAGGGGTAGTTCAGACTTCGGAGGCTGCTCAAGACATGCATGCATGGTATTATATATTGGGTGGGACTAGCCAAGTCATAACTAACACATCTAACTAAACATGCCCCGTATTTGACCAAAAAAAAAAAGGCCCGTAATCAATGATTTCTTACAAATTAATGCCACCTCCACTGCTCAATATAAAAGTTAAATACTAATTTGAGATGATTAAGAAAATTAGTTAAGTTAATTAATTGTAACAAATATAAGTGGACTTTCCTAAACTAGTTTCTTTAATTATGCACATTGGAAGTTTGGAACTAACCGAATTTTTCTTACAATCAATGACATTTTTGAAAAAAATTTACAAATTTGAAAAATAAAGTGAATTGAGATCTTATTTTTAGAATCAAATCTAATGGTTACCTCTTGTCCTTAATATAAGAGCTAATTGATTAATTTGAGTAGATTAAGAAATTTTGTTGAGTTAATTTTTTGTAATAATTACGTGTTGTCTTCCTTAAAATACTCATGTTAATTATGCATTAGCTAAAACTACTCTTTGATTGAACATTTAATACATGCAACTACTATAAGGACTATTTTGAAACAAATAGATAAATATGAGAGATAAAGTAGATGAAGTCTTATATTTAGAATCAAATTAAAAGTCAAACTAGTTCTTATATTATAATTTGAATCATCTACAATTACGGGCTGAAATCAAATTTGATAATAAGAGGGCCGAGGGTCTATGTAAATATTATGTGTGTGCATGTGCAGGGTTTGCATGAATTTTGAGGATAAAAATGTATAACCAGTGCGATACTTAACAAAAATTTGAAAACCCGGGGTGCCAATAATGTGTCATGACTCCTCCCAATTCCTCCTCCCTCCGCGGGGAAGATAGCGGTAAATAGGAAAAGTAAAATTTTTAATTATTTAATTTGCGCTAATTTGCACTATGTATTACACATTTAATTAATAGATAAAGCATGTATAATAAATTTTGTAATCTAACCCAACTTTTTATCTCTCACATACTTTTTTCTAGTATAATTTAGAGTATTTTCAAGTCATTTTAGACTTAAGATTGATTTCTATCAGATTGAGAATATTAAGATTAAAGTCTTTTCAATAAGTGTACTTTTCAGAATTTGAACTTATATTCTTTTTTTTATAAGGTTGAGACCGCTTATTATTGAACCAACAGCTTATTGGTTCTCTCATACATTTATTAGTTCAATATGCAACGCAAATAACCTTAAATTCACAACTTTTGGTTATACATACATATACTTGTCCTAAAAACTTAATATCTCCCTTATTGCCAATAACTTTTTCAACATCTTTCAACCGTGTTCAGAATTTTTCTTCAGAAAAAGGAAGGGACACCATGTTGAAGCTAGCCAGCTGCTATGCGTTGACGGAGGCGGGGCAAGCACGCACAACAAATGGAATGAACCAGCATCCAGAAAATCAGCCCTCAAAAAGTAGCTAATTAATCTCAAGTCGCAACCTACTTTTATTTGCCTGGTGGGGATGCATGGATCTTCCATTTGGAAAAGCTTTTGGCTCCATTCATCAAGATAAACTAATGATTTAATTAAATCACCTTTACTAGATTATATATATCTTTCTAATACGTGGTTGCCCGGAATGGGCCAAACAAAGTTGGATTCATTTGTTATGCTGAAGGATTAAATTAATGAATGAAGTGGGTAACTTGAACTCTGAAAGTGACAGTGAAGAGGTCTCTGCATGAAGGTTGCAGGAAATAGGTAGCTGGATTTAGATGAAGCCGTCAAATGAGACTTGTGATTCAGCCTCAGGAGCCGTAACCACAAAAGCCTTCTAGATGATTATTACATTTAAATGCGACTTATGTGATGAGTTATCATGGATCCTAAAAGTAAATTTATAAACAGACGAACCTAGCTAGAAAGATACAAGACGACGGAAGATCTCACTTTTTGTACCCTTTTTTCTTCTTCTTTTTTTAATTTGTTAAAGAATTAATATATTTATACAGAACATTCTATGGCAAGCCATGGACTACGCTTTTTTCTCCTTTTGACACTCTTCTTTATAATATTGTGAGAAATCCAATTACTTCTAGAGATAATATACGAATTTTTTTAACAATAAATTGATTAGTCTAAAGTGCGTGATGCAATATTTTTAGAAAATCTGAATGGCAAAGCCACAAGCTTCATCATAAAAAAATTTTAAAGATCCATGTTATTTATAAATTAAAGCTTGTAATAATTGCAAGAATTCATTGTACATAACTCGAAGAAGCAGATGAGTGACACTTTCAAGGGGACGTTATCAATTTGGAGCAAAAAATTACAGAGATCCATGCCATGTTATTTATCAAAATTAAAGCTTGTAATAATTCTTAAAAAAAATTGAAAATCGAAGAATCAAATGAGTGACACTTTTGAGGCAAGGCTAGGAATGGGAAGCGAAGGCTTGGATATAGATTACTATCTAAGTTAAGCCTCAGTATTTTTCCTGACAAAGTTTGGATCTTTTGGTCGTGAAGAAGCAGCCAATTGTCTTTAGATCATGAATAATTGCCAGGTCAGCAGGGGAAAGATCAATGAGCCAACTATATATACGGTCTTGTGATAATACAAGTAGTAGTAATGTCGCTGGAGGCAAATCCAATTCTTCATTCCTCAAAGTATAATTGAATTGAAAATTAGGCATAATTTTTTGGTCCCTGGGAGAGGGTTTAGCTACAATTTGCTGATTCTGAAATATTTTGTTCTTTTCCCGTGTGCAGCATTATTGAGTTCAGAATTCATATTCACTCATGAGCTTTTATACATATAGAAGAGATAAAGTGATCAGGAACTGTGATTATGAAGCTAATATAAACAGATAAGTACTATTTTCTTCGACGAGGGATCTTGAATGTGAAAGAATTGAGAGGATCGGAGACTTAATTACATCCGACGTCATCATGGATGGCCACTAGCTCCAAGTGTGGGACATGACCCTTTCAAACTTGAAGAATAGACACAGCCAGAGTCCAAACAAGCATAACATCACGAAACCGGCCTCGCTCTTGAATTAATTAAACACTTAAAATATTCAAGTTAGAGGAAGCCAGACTTTACCAGCAAATAATGCACACACCATTAAAATAATGCCCCTCCTCCTCGTTGACCAGCGTTTCTGTAATTCTGCCTTTAATTTGGCTTTATATATCTCCTTCATCCTCCTCCTCCTCCCATCAAAATTGAAACTTTGGCACCATATGGAGTTCCCACGCATGGATCCCACTGGGAAATCTCCCAGAAGATCTTCAGAACTTCAAGGCCCACGTCCCACGCCTCTCAAGATCAACAAAGACTCTCATAAGATCAAGAAGCCCCCACTTCCTCCTCAGCCCCCTCCTCGCCAACCCATTATAATCTACACTGTTTCTCCCAAGATTATCCACACCACTCCTTCTGATTTCATGAGCCTCGTTCAGCGCCTCACAGGATCTCATTCTTCTAATAATAATAATTCCTCGTCTTCCTCAAATCACGATGATCCCTTCAGTGTCGCTAATGATAGCCATGGGGGTACGGTTTCGCCTGCAGCGCGTTTCGCAGCTATAGAGAAAGCTAGGTCATCGCCCAAGAATAAGTTGCAGCATTCGAATGCTGACGTGGGTTTTGCAGAAGGGACGGAGATTAATGGCACCACGACGAGCATGTCTCATGGGATTTTGTCGCCGGGACCCACTTCTCTATCTCCGATCCCGTCGAGTTTCTTCTCGCCGCCGTCAACGTCGGAGCCTGGCGTGGTTAGCCTTTTTCATGATGTGAACCCCGTGCTTCATAGCAGCAGGAATTTTACGGAGGGTGGTGGTTTCATCCCTAGCCCTTCTAATTACTTTGTTTCACCTCGTACTATTGATTTATTCAACACTTTATTTAGCTAACTGGTTAGTAATTTGCTAGTTATTGTAGTTAATTTCAGTTTAGACATTTGATTTACTCATTTCATGGTGTAGTTAGTTTCTCAGAGAAAGGATGATGGCATACACACACACACAAACAAATTAAACAGGCTTAAATTGGAAATTTTGTATTTGTTGTTCTTTTGGAGGCTAGCAGATAGGTAACTTCTCGATGGCATTATCATTTATCTAATTAATGAGATTAATGGTTGACGCCATTTTTGTCACATTTAGTACTCCATATGGCACTACTTGGTTGGCAATGTATGTTATTGCTTCCCGTCTTTCTGTATTATTTGTTATTCTTCAGTTTCGATTTATCAAATATTTTTCATAACACACACTAAAAAAAAAGAATTTTGACGATGACTTTTTGTCAGTGATAATACCGTACATATAATGTCTTGGATAAAATAATGATTCATTAATGATATTGTCGTTCTAAAAATACCATTCATGTGGTATGAAATGAAAGATATTTTAAGAAGTTTATACTTTTTTATCACAAAAATTAGTTTCTGATTATATTTAATAATATTCATTAGTTCTCACAATTTACTACAATAGCGTCTTAAAAATTGAAACAAGAGGAGTACTTGAATTTTCTATTGTTCTTGGCAAATCTTGGTCATTACAACGCGCACCAAACTTGCATAAAACTCCCATATATAGCCGGCCTAAATTAGGGTTACAATAGTTAATGTATCTGATAAACACTTCAGTCTGCTTCTAGAAGATATTTAAGTTATTTAGGCATTCATATTCAGCCTATATGAACCGTGATTGATGTGATTCATGAAGTGATGAAATCTGTGCAAATCTATACATGTATTCCCAATATTTCTTTAAATTTATGCAATTAATGCATTCATATATATGGGCTAGTTGATGATGCAGAGATTTAACTGGATCTTAATCAAAATCCGAAGAGATTTATTAAGAAAATTTTTAAGCTGCGGCATTCAAAACCAAAATAAGTTAAATGAGCTTGGAAAAAAATTACTAGGTTATCTATTTATTAGATCATAAACCTAGTGGTGAAAAATAGCTATCGAGATGTTTAATTAGTAGAAACTTAATAAGACAGAGATCCCAAAATATGAAATATTCCTTCGGTTCTTAATATAAGACGTATTTACCTAATTTGATTAAATTAAAAAGGTTAAATAAATTAGTTAATTATAAGAAATATGACATGTTTTTCCTAAAACATCATAATCATCTTTCTTAATATCTTCCCTCCCTCTTCTACTTGATTATGGTTGAGGGAGTATCTATAGAGGTAATTTAGAAAATAAATATGAGAAATAGATCTTATATATCAAAATCAACTCAACAATTAGGTCCTATATTAAGGACTGAAGGAGTAATTTTTTATGTACTCAAAATAATGAGAGTGATAAATTAAATTTTGTTCAGAGCAGAAGGAGAATCAAATGAGATAACTCTAAAATGGAAGGTGATGGGTGATGATGATCACGTGAAGGTGAACTAACTAATTTCTAAAATGCTTGTCAACGCTGGGACAACGATGTCCTGTTCGAAAATAAAGGGACTGATATATATATATATATATATATATATATATTGAACCAATTGAAAATTAATGAATGAACAAAAGTCAAGCTGAAAGCATATTACTCAGATAGAAGAGAGCTTATGTATAATATAATTTCTCCGTGCTTTTATTTTATCATAAAAAAAACAAAAGGATTTCCTAGGAGAAATTTTTAACAACTATATTCGCATAGCTAACTTAGATCGATCGTAGTATAAAAAATTATAAACTAACCATCTTAATTTTCGTCTTCATTTTTTGTGTGCTAAACTTTCTTATTTTTTGATGGAGTGGTTTAGATTGACTTTTTAGAAATGATTTTGTGGTATTCCAAATAAGTACGTGAGAAGAATTTTATCTCAACTTATATAAAAATATTTTTTTTAAGTGTTTATAGAATATTCAAAAAAATAATTGAGCCTATATTTTTTCTGGGCCAACGAATCTAAAATTGATTCTTAGAACAGGATCTCTTAGTGCCTTCAAATTTCAACTATATATATTGGAGTACGGTTGCACAATAGATGTAGCTCTATGTCCCATAGATGCGTCCATTAAGTCAATTTCTTGGGAAGTTAATTAAACTCACGGGGTAAACCATCCTCTTTTTTTTTTTTTTGAGTTTAACATCTAAATTCATTAATGAGTGTGATTAATTGATTATTTATTGCAAAGACAATGGGACTGAAAAATGTCACTTTTTTTTTGTACTTAAAAAATTCAGGTGAGTTAAATCATGGAAACTTACTAATTGTTAAAATATATCTCCAGGCTTAAAAAGTACTTACAAAAGCACTTACAAAAACACTTACAAATCACTCACTAACAAGATTCTTATATCAGCAGAATTTAAACTCATAATATTGAGGATCATAAGATCACCCTTTCCAACTCAACTAATTCTTATTAGTAAAATGTTAAAGGTGATGCGCAAGACAAAAAAGGAGGAAGACGTCTATTCGTGGGCCTAAAAGACATGGACGATCAGCTGATAAAATTTGGATCTCGAAAGTCAAAAGGCTAGCACAAGACTCAACCAAATATTTGTGTATATTATAATCAATAATTGACGACCATGAGGGAAAGCTTGATTAATACGAAAGAAGTTAAAAACCCTTTATCATCAAATTGGCTTTACAATATAATTGTCAAAACTACACATGCTTGATTATATATTGGCCTGAAGTGGCGTTTGATATAAATTACTTTTACACGAGATTTTTTTTTTTTTGGGGGGGGGGGGACAGAATCGTACCAAATAGAGAAGACTTTTTTTTTTTTTTCGTTTTATGAGAATCAATCCATTTTTAATTCACGTCTAAAATTTTAAACAAAAAGAAGATTTGAAACGGATGAGTATTCCATAGCGAGGATGTATTGCATGAAAGTTATACACAATAACTCTATTATTATATATCAAAATGTTGTATAATATAATAAAGTTCAAGAGGGTGGGAGGGGAACATGCTTATCAGGTGTTTGCTGCTCATGCTACCAAGAAATTTTCAGAATCCTCGGGAATATGTGAGGAGACACAATGATGAGCTAATTCTTTTGGGATACTCAAATTTACTGGTCATCTTCGCATTTTCCTTTCTTTTGTTTATCTTTTTTGGTTAAATTTTCCTTTCTTATTTACTGTTCCCCTTTCTGCTCAGTCTGACCTTTTATTTTGACTAATCCAAAATCATTTAATGCTTCTGCAATTTTCAAGTCCGAAAGTCAAGAGGATTCACTTCGCCTCAACTTGTTTAAATTCCAAAGTCTCGACTCTGTTTTTTTCCCCTTAGGAAGCTGAAGTGCATCTCCGTTACAGGAAAAGAGGAAAATGATATTACCTTTTATCTTAAATATAAAAACTATTCTGAATTTTAATTTTATCTTAAATATAAAATCTCAATTTATTTTATTTCTCATATTTATTTATAATTTTATCTTAAATATAAAATTTCAATTCATTTTGTCTCTCATATTTATTTATTTTTTCTAATATTCTTGTAGTAATTACGCATGTTAAAGATTTAATCAAATGACAGTTCTAACTAATATACATGATTAGCACAAACATTCTACAAAAAACAACACTTATTTATTGTACCTTTATTTAAATTAGTCTAACTCATTTTTATATTAACAACCATATAGTAATTGTTTTTGGGGGGGGTGGGGTGGGGTGGGGGGGGGGGGGGGGAGAAAATAACCGAAGAAGGCGGTCCCATAAAATATGGGACAGGACGTTGTTGCCTAGGACCGGGATGATACGCCGAAATCAGACATTGCCTTGTTTGAGCGATAGAAAATCTCCCGACAAAAGTTTCCCCACCATCAGTGGACTTGAGACAGTGCGATCACTTGTGACAAAAAGATCAATCTGCATGTGCCGTCTGCAAAAGATGTTAAGCCCAGATTTTGCTGCTATGGTTATATAACTTCTAGAGTAGAGGGGGCAGAAAGGAAGGGCATACCCCATGGATTTGATCGTTCTTCTCCTTCTCAACTCACAGGTACTTTTCAGTCCTTAACATATAATCCCACTGAGGAATTGATATTAATCCTATATATACTATTTCTAATCATAATTATAAAACCTCATTTATAGATTATAAACAAAATCGTATAATTAGAATTAGAAATAGCAAAAACTATTTCACATGTTTATTTTTTTTTTTTTCAAATGAACTCTATTAATATTTTTCTAATAATAATCAAGTAAGAAAGAGAGCAGAGAAACTAAAAAAAATGCTTAGAGTGTTTTATAAAAAACATATCATAATGACTAATTTAACACATATTTTTAATTTACTCAAATTAGTTAATTAGGTCTTATATTAAGGAACGAAAAAGTATTTATATTAGAAGCGAGAACAGATTACAAGCATCTCTATTGTCTATACTTGAACGTCATTCAACATTATACAGAAGCACCAATCTAATAGCTATCAATGAATACATAGGATGTACAACAAATAAGCTTCAGGACTCTCAGGATGGGCCGTTTAGGCAGTGAGCTAATGCCTTGTCCGTATCATTTTCATTCATAATCAAGGCTTCCGCAACGGTGCTTGTTGCAAATCCCATTTCACGCAAGAGGTTGTAGCCGTTAACAAATTCTTGAACCTGAAATGAATCAAGCAATTGGTTACGATAACAGTTTAAGCCGCAAAGAGTGCCACGAATCATCTCTCCAGGGATGCAACTCCGAAGAATTGCAGGCAATTTAAAGCAATTTGTGAAAAATATTATGCAAAGCTTCTAGTAATTGGAATAGAAAGTATTTGCAGAGAAAGTTTTCCTTTGTTAGGGGTAACCAACAAAAAATCAACTCCAGAAAACCTTGCTACGACCTAATTAAATGAGGGATGATATTGGTACAAAAAAGAGGAGCTGATTATCATCTAGAAATTGCCGCTCTCGAATTAATTTCTGACATTTCTACTAAAATATTTTCAACATCAAGCTGTTTTCAGTAAGCACTAACAGGCCAACTCAAGCAAAAAGAACAACGCATTTAAATGTTGTAAATGAAACTAAGGTCCAGGGCATCCATCAGATGACTTTATCAAGTCCTGAGAAATACTGCCCATGATAGCCAAGATGACCGATCGTGATGCTAGAATGGGAGGCAAAGTGAGGGACAAGGGTGAGAGGTAAGAAGACAGAATTGGAGCGTGATCAACTTCAGTTTGCTACATTAAAAACTTAACCCCCTGCTTGGATGAGAAGAAAAGTTGGAGGGAAAGAAAATGAGAGGAAAAAAAATGGAGAGAAGAGAAAACTGAAAGGAAAATATTATCATTCATCCTGCTTGGATGAGTGAGAGAAAACAGAGAGGAAATAAAATGTATAAAGGGTTTTCCTAGAGAATTTGACCTCTCAAGAAGTCAAGTTTTTCAACATTTAATCCCTTTGAGATCAGTGAAAAGCACCACTTCTGGTCCTTAATATAAGATTACTTAACTAATTTGCATTAGATTAAAAAGTCAAATGGATTAGTTAATTTAATAAATATGACATGATTTCCATAAAATACTCCTGCATAGCATTATCTATATAAGTTAGGTAAATTAGTTTTAGGAAAAAAAATGATGAATATGAGAAATAAAGTAGACTAAGGTTTTGTATTTAAGACCAATCTAACTCCAACTAGATTTTATATTAAAGAACGGAGGTAGTAATTTCTTATTCCCAAACAAATAAATCTGGAATTGATCTAACATCAAGAGACCGAGTATATCGTAGCAGAATCTAAAACACTAAGGTTTTGTATTTAAGACCAAATTCAACTCCAACTAGATCTTATATTAAAGAACGGAGATAGTAATTTCTTATTCCCAAACAAATAAATCTGGAATTGATCTAACATCAAGAGACCAAGTATATCGTAGCAGAATCTAAAACTCAATCCAAAGCCTTTTCCATTAAGGCTTAAAGCACAACGACTGTTGTAATGACATCCATCACTTTAAACAACTATTAAACCTCGTATTATCATAGATATTGCCCCTTTGCAGTAAAGAAGATAACCATATGATTCACAGATCAGACAGAACATATGCAAACTGTTGTATACCAGCTCTGAAACAGAAGGTAAAACTGCCCTGTAACTCAAACCATATCGAAAGATCATTCAGTGGTTTTGGAGAATGCACTGGGTTTGTCCTACCAAGTTGGAGCAATCACTTTTCTTCAAATACAAGGCAAAAAGCTTGGTAGGATAAAGGAGGGAAATATTTTAATGCCCTGTGCTATCTATGCTATTCGTTGGTGCATTTGGTTAGAGAGAAACATTTGTGCTTCAAGCACCTGTATCTGATTCAAGTAATGATCATTTAACAGCAGCAGATGTGGAAAGGGACTGGAGGATATCTTTACGTGGTTGTCTGTCTGTCATTTCTCATGTCTTGATCTCTGTTACGGAGGATATCATATTTCCTCCAAACCCCCCCCCCTGGCGGGGCTGTTTGTTGGATTTTTTCTTAATTACTTATCTACTACAGATACTCCCGTTTTTCAGTTGACAAAAAAATATATTTTTCTGTACCAAGAAATTATGAGCATGATCCATAAAAATCAAGGCATCATCCACTCTACAGTATTCAGGGCAGAGACAAAAACATTTGGCATGTATAGAAATAAAAACAAAAAATGACAACACTTTCCAGCAATGCCTATCAGAGCATCACAGGCATACTGAGATACAGGGATCAAGCATATACCTTGGTCGGATTATCTCCATAATTGGCAACAGCAATTGGAACAGCCTCTCGGTTCAGCCCGGAAACAATATATTTGCTCACAACAGGATCTGAAACAGGCCCCTACAACAAAATAATGTCCATTTCTCATGTCAAGAGCTGGAAGCTAATTTAATAAGAGTAAAATGCACTAATTCCCCTGAGCTATTTCTACTGTTATAACATTATAGTCTTCATCTTAAAGTTTAGTATTAACTCAGTTGCCTTTACAATCATAAAATCAAAATCTCGCACTGACAAAAATTATATTGGAAGAAAGGTTTCTGCAACTCATACACAAATGTTAGGAGTGCAAGGGGAAATATTTGAAACCAGAGGGATATCAAGTGTAACTTAGCCCCATTTAGGAGGGTGTTCACGTTATTTACTGTTTAATAAATTATGATTATAATAGTCCATTTTTCTTAAAAATGGATTTTTTTAAAACAAATATAATTAACTTAAATTGCAGTATAGCATGCATCCATCAGTTGGAGGTTTCATCACCAAAATAATGAACATACCTTTGGTGATGCAGATTCAACACTCTTAGCCGGAAGAATTTCCATACCAAATCTACTCCAATTGGGGTTTTGCTTTTCTGCTTCTGCCAAAACTTTTTTCTCCAGGTCAAAATCAAATTGAAAGTTGCTGCGTGGTATATCTCCACCATGTGGTAACAAATGAGGCTACACAATTGGCAAAACCACAAATATATCATCAGATTGTTACCATAGAGTCAAGTCAATAGTACAAAGCAGGATCAGCCAAAAATCACATGAGAATGAAATAAAAGCAACATTAATCTCCTAAACATAGGATGTCAACAAACCACATCAGGTTAAGAATTGTCTAGGCAAAAATATTATTATATAATCTTCTGGCCCCAGCTAACAGAGCCATAATATACTAGGTAACAGTCACCTCATAGGGGCTATCTTCAATTTGAAAGCAATAGAAGTGCAACAAGGCTAGCAAAGAGATTAGTATTGCATCTCTAATAACTCCTAAAATTACCATATGAAAATCATTGAAAAAGAATGTTCGTTTGCTTTTAACCAAATTTTACTCAATTTTCACCATATTTATCAATAATTCACAAAAACATCCATGAGCCCAATACTCTATTAAAAAAAAAAAATCAATCAAAATATCACCAAAATGCAATGATGAGTCACACTAAATATGAGGCGTCATCAATCTCCACGGATAGTGCAAAAAGATGGATGAAATAAACAATGAAATTCTGAAAGCAGGAGTACATTATGAATAAGAGGTGTGGCAAATGCAATGGAAGAAGAATTAGAAACAGGAGGAACTTGAAAACAAAAATGTAACGCAAGCAAAGAAAAGTAGCATCCAAGTTCTAAGTTGCACTATAGAAGCGATTCAAGATATGCAAGGGTGATTCACATGCAGGAATATCCAGAAGAAGATGTGCTCTGGAACGAAACAGAATTACAGATTCAATTGAGTTAAATAACTGATTGCCGGGAAAACAAGGGCGACCCCGATGAAATAATGCCCCTTCGAAGAGGCTTACAAAGACAAATATCGAGGAACAAAGCTTCATAGGAATAAGAAACAAAACATAAACTACAAAGTAAACATAACTTTGAGTTTTATCTCCATAATGACTTCATGAATTCATTTCAAATCAAATTTAAGATCGCAACAGGCAAAGTTAATCTTACTGGTGGAGTGATCCTATATTCTGGCTTTAAAGCGACCTTAATGCCCAATCCTGCTGCAAATGCAATAAGAAAAACGCCATGATTTCGATGGAGCAATCAATTTAATCACAGAACGAGACATATCATGTTCCTCGTAATTTGCCAGAGAAATAAAACGATGTTAAACATGAAATTTTTCGCCTACTATGAATCAGGTAATCAAGTTACTTCGGCCCAAAGAAAAGCCCTAACACTCTAGATTCAGTCCAACAATAACTATCGAACCTTACAAGGTTCCAAACGACTAATTCCATATCCTCACAATTGCTTGGCTTAATTTCGGATGAATATAGAGAATTGAAAAATTAAAGCAGAAGGGAGTAGAGAATGGTCTATACACGGAGCGGAGGGGGCAGAACTCTGATGATGCGGTGAGGAACGGGCGACGGGAGAAGGTGCGGCATGACCGTGCTGGCCGACCTTCGGGTACAACGAAGGCCCGTACATCGGGTGGGTGGGAGGCGAAGACGACAAGGATTGACGGAAGATTGGAACTTGTGCGTCGCGAGGTGGACCGGACCTGCTTCTGAGATCGTAGTCCATGAGCTCACGAAAATCGTCGCGGGAACGAAAACCTTAGTGGCAAGAAGCAGCCCCGACCCCGACGCGTGAAGTGTAAGTTGCGATTTGCAAATGCCACGTCTCTACAACTTTCCGCGCTTGTTCCCCCCTTCCTCAAAGGTGGATTCAACCACGGAAGTTGATAAATACTAGAAAAATACATAGGTTATTAGAAATTATTAATTATAGTTACTATATCAAATTCTCTAATAATACATAATCATATGTTTTATTTTTTATATGATTTTATGATTAAATGATATTAAATACGAATATTTTAAAAATAAAACATATAATCATGTGATTGGAGAACCAGGCATAATAAATATAAAGAGCTCCATCTAAATATTCCTCCGGTCCTTAATATAAGACCCATTTAACTAATTTGATTAGATTAAAGAAGTTAGGTAAGTTCGTTAATTATAAGAAAAGTGACATATTTTTCCTAAAATACCATAGTCATCTTTCTTAATACCCCTCCTTTCTCTTATACTTAATTATGGTTGAAGGAGTATCCATAGGGGTAATTCAGAAAAAATTGATAAATATAAGAAATGGGTCTTATATTTGAGGACCAAAACTAACTCAAGAATTGGGTCCTATATTAAGGACCGGAGGAGTAGTTAGTAATCAGTAGGAGAGCGATTTTAGATTTTTTTTCCTAATTCGACAATGGTTTTTCTCAAGGAACTTATGTAAAATTATTTTTTGCCTCTTGTTTTTCTAGAACACCGTGATGTCATAAGTAGTATCAATTCAACTCGGAAAAAAAAAGTAGTATCAAAACTTCCTCACACACTTCTTGAATTGAACCCCTAATCAACTGTCGTACGCGAGTTAAACAGCTTTAACTTAAAAATTTGAGGTTAACGGTGAAGAAAAGAGATTAGGACCTCAATTGAAAAACACTAATCACTAGATCATGATCTAATTGTATTGAGAGGGAAATTGCAGATTTATTTTTTAATTCAATTAAGGATATCCCAGTCCAACTAAGCACACTTATAAAACTAGTGTAAAAATCTTCATGTGAAATATATTATAGATAAATTTTATTTACTTTAGAATAATTTTTTCATTTGTAATTACTAATATATCTTTCTTTATCTGGGAATTACTAATATATATCTTATATTATACATTTTCAATGCATTCTTTTTAGTTCCAATAGTACTTGCTTTGCTTTATTTTCATGTAGATATTTGCAAACCATTAGAATTAAATTTTAATATAGTTTATAATTTATAATTTATTTATTTTTATAATTTAATATTTTAATAATAGTTTTAAAAAGATTTAAATATGAACAGTTAAATATTAATGCAATAGTTAGGAGAAGGAAAAAAAAAGATGATGAGAAAGGAAGAAGAGAAGTTCTAGACAGGATGCTTCCCAATAGGCGTTGGAACAAATGCAATGGCTTTGCCCCCTTGTTTGTTGTTGGCACTGAAATTGTTTTGACTATTTTCATTTTTTAGATCAGAAAACATGCACTGATTATTTTTATTTTGATTACCCCGACACCTTCTGCCTCTAATTTTTAAGTTGCCTCTTCTGTATAGTATATACCATGTGGCCGTCTCGTGTTGTTCCCTTTGGGCGCGTGTGCGAGAGCGGAGATTTATTTTAAGGAAAGTTTTGGTGCTCTTAAGAAACCAATCAACCTTGCTACTCAGCTCCTAATGAACTTATATGATTATATTTGACACCTAACATTTTTATATAAATTATGAGAGAAAATTGTTGATGTCATTATTAAAATTGCCTTGTAAGAAAGCTTCCAACTAGTAATCAAATTCGTCTACATGTTTCATGCATTCATGGTTGATGCAGCTTGAAGCCATGCAATTTCCAGTGTATATTTTCATAAGAGAATCATAATGAAATTAAAAATAATAACAACAAAATAAGTTTAAAGTTGTTATTTTTTATTCTGAAACTTATATATAAACTGTTTAGGTTATTATTAAGACTTTTAAGTAATTTTTTTTTTAGGATCTCATTATAATTTTCCCTAATTTCATCCCGGTTCATTTTTAGGAGGCCACTTTGTCACTAGAATCTCCCTCCCCGGCGCATATAACTTTTCAATCTTTTTAATACCACCACGATATATATCTTCTTAATCAATTGTGTTATAAGAATGAAGAAGAAAGAGGAACAAAGATAACGAAACTCTAATTAATGCATAAATCATTGTATCTTTATTATTAATTTAAAAGACACTTCATTATTTTTGTTCTTCTTGCTTAACAATTAGATTTTCTCATTACAAGATCATGATCAAGAAAGTTTTGGGTACTTGACTATATTTTTCTGGTCTACTTTAATCAGAAACTTCTCATACAACATATGAAACTTAAAATCAAAGGCTGCTGTGTTGGTGATGGTACAAACAGGTGTAGTTTTGTCTAAAGCCATGTCGCTGCATTCTGAGCACCTTTGAAATTCATAGAAATGATTGGTCCTTATGCTTTAACCCTAGCTTTCGGTGGAGTAGCATCATGCATGGAATAAAAAATGGATTATCCCAAGTCAACGCTTTTTGTCTCTTAATAAGAAAGCTCTTTCTACCAAATACTAACGACCTGCAAATTACCCGAGCGTGCAGATTCTCCGTCCTCGTCTCCCCTGTTACTTATTTTGATTACAACCAACATAATATTTTTGAAGAAAACTGATTCCCATCAATGTCAACTACCATTTTGTTCAAAGGTATATATATTAATTTTCTGACTTAAAACCTTATCAGTTAGAATTAGATTATCTGCCATGCCACACCACAGCGTGGCTGTGCCGGTGCACATGGGTCGTCTTGCTTGTAGACAAAGCTCAAAGACAACGCTCGTGAGGTCACCCCTTGTCCTGTTTTTCTAAAACTGCCTTCTGCAGTCTCTGCTTTTCACCTTTGTTGTTATATCTCCATTGTTTTTCCCACTCCCATCAACTTCTCTGAAAAGATTAGAAACTAAAAGAAGCAACTGTACATTGTCCAAGAAAATATCTGCACCCAGCAAGGATCGCTTATATGCAAAGTTCGTGAAGCTTAATTATCCGTATCTGTTTGGTACTATGTATGTTATATATATTGCATGTTGATCTCCATATTATCATATTGTATTATTGTTAGGTTCCTCCTCCACATGCCCCATCCTGTTCGTGCGGCATAAAATACTGTGAGAGACCTTGAGCCTCTAAATGATTGCCAATGGATTCAGTTGTTTCTTTTGCATGTGAAGCTGCCGATTCCGCAAGCATATACCAGCTCATCTTCCTCATCACGACCAATAATCCCATCATTGCAACGAACACCGATTTTGGATTTTCGCCTTCCAACTGCTTCTGAAACACGATAGTCCTGTTTCTGATATGCTTCTGGCCCTACTCGATTTCTTCTTGCAAACCCCAAATCGTTGCTTGTGGGGGACATTGCCGGCTACCTCTGGATCTTGATCTAGCTTCCGTGTTTTGGAATCCACAAGTAAGTATTCCATTTTTTTTTCCCTCTATGATAATACCAAGGATGGTTGTGCTCGTCCGCTTTATACCGATAAAATGCCAACTAAATTGAAGAGCAGACTTTAGTTTCTAAGTTTCTGTGAGCTGAGCTAACAGAGTAGGTGAGTTGAAAATTGGGTTGGTTGATTTGGAATTCAACCATGAGCTGTTTCATTTTGACCCGCAATTTCAGGGATGAATTTCATTTTCATTGAATTAATCTAACAAATCTCACCCAGTTGTCTTTTAGTTCATCTTTGAATAGATATTAATACCATTGTTTAATCCTCCAATCCTCTGTTTTCTCTCCAGCTTAACCACATGAAGAAGCGAGCGGGATCTTGAAGAGTCCTTCGTTCAAGTTCCTTGAACAACGATCTAATCATCTTCATTGAAGCGAGAAAATAGGCAAGGAAATGGACCACTTGATAACTTTGTTAGTAGCCTTCGTCATTGGGGCAACTTTCGTGAGTGTTGGTGCCGAGCCAGTGGAAGATAAAAAAGCGTTGCTTGATTTCTATCGCAATATCGATCAGTCTCATCCTCTCAACTGGGATGAGAATTCTTCTGCATGCAAAAGCTGGAGAGGGGTGTTCTGCAACAAAGAACAATCCAGGGTCATAGCTCTCCATTTACCTGGAGCTGGGTTCAGTGGTCCGATCCCATCTAACACGCTTAGCCGTCTCTCAGAACTTCATACCTTGAGTCTTAGATCCAATAGAATAACGGGTCCTTTTCCTTCTGATTTCTCTGAGCTTAAAAATTTGAGTTACGTTTATCTCCAATTCAACAAGTTTTCCGGCCCATTACCATCGGATTTTTCCGTTTGGAATAATCTTAATGTTATCGATTTATCCAATAATTCTTTTAATGGAGGCATCCCTTCTTCCATTAGAAAATTGACTCATCTCACAACTCTAGTCTTAGCCAACAACTCGCTTTCCGGGGAAATTCCTGACCTCGATATTCCTAGCCTAAAAGTGCTCAATTTAGCGAACAACCACCTTAGTGGGGTTGTGCCTAAATCCCTCGAGAGATTTCCACGTTCAGCTTTTGCTGGTAACAACAATCTTACAAAAGAAAATTCACTTCCTCCTGCTATTCCACTTCAACCACCGAATGCTCCTCCGAAAAAGAAAACCACACTAAGCGAGCCCGCATTATTGGCTATTATCATTGGCGGCTGTGTGCTATTTTTTCTGGTGATTGCAGTTCTCATGCTTATCCGCAGCTATCAGAAAGGAAATGAGGAAGTGCCAGCCGTGAAGTCAAAGAAAAAGGAAGACACTCTGAAAAAAGAAGCATCTGAAACTGAAAGTCAAGACAAGAACAAGATTGTGTTTTTTGAGGGTCGCCATCTTGCCTTTGACCTGGAAGACCTGTTGAGATCATCTGCTGAGGTACTAGGAAAAGGAACCTTCGGAACAACATATAAGGCTGCTCTAGACGATGTAACCACGGTGGTGGTGAAGAGATTGAAAGAAGTAGTGGTCGGAAAACGTGAGTTTGAACAGCAGATGGAGGTGGTGGGGAGGATTAGGCATGATAATGTGGCTCCACTGAGGGCATATTATTATTCCAAGGAAGAAAAACTTATGGTGTATGATCACTTCGAAGAGGGTAGCGTTTCTGCAATGTTGCATGGTACGTTAAGCCTCTTTCTTCCATCATCTTACTTGGAATGGAAACAATTGCTAACTGTAATAATGCTCATGCATCTCCATTATGCAGGTAGAAAAGCGGAAGGCAGGGCTTCTTTAGACTGGGATAGCCGGCTGAGAATTGCCATTGGTGCAGCAAGAGGGATGGCTCACATCCACACAAAACATGCAGGGAAACTAGTACATGGGAACCTAAAAGCCTCAAACGTCTTCTTAAACTCTCAAGGATATGGTTGTGTGTCTGATGCAGGTTTGACCACATTAACAAGCTCAATACCCTTCCCAGCACAGAGAACTGGAGGGTACCGGGCGCCGGAAGTAACAGACATCAGAAAAGCGACCCACGCTGCTGATGTATACAGTTTTGGGGTGCTGGTGCTTGAGCTTCTCACTGGGAAATCACCCATACATGCCACAGGGAGCGAGGAGTTGGTGCATCTGGTTAGGTGGGTGAATTCCGTGGTGAGAGAGGAGTGGACTGCGGAGGTGTTTGATGTTGAGTTGCTGAGATATGCAAATATTGAGGAAGAAATGGTAGAGATGTTGCAGATAGGGATGGCTTGCGCGGTGAGGGTGCCAGAACGGAGACCAAAAATGCAAGATGTTGTGAGAATGCTGGAGGAAGTTCGCAAAGTGAATACTGGAACCCAATCATCCACTGAAGGTTCCACCCCGACCCCACAAGCAATTATTCATGCACCTTCTTCATCTGTTCCCCAACAAGATTCCGTCGTTGTTTAGATGTATGAAAGTTTAATTTCATCTGCAAAGGTGAAAAATGGTTGATTGATGTCCAGTGTCTCTTTATAGTTGGCAAATGGTTGCGTGTTAAAGCAGCCAAATCTAGCTGGAATCATAGTCAAGGAGGTCAGCTGACGTACTCCAGCGACATGAAAGATTCTTTGTATTTCTTCCACTTACCCGGTCTCTTGGCCATTATAAATAGCCCTGTTATTTTTGGAAGAACTGCCCAAGTCGTGACCCTACTAAGGATCAGAGTTCTTGAGATCATTATGGCCTTTTGATTAATGAAATTTGAAGCCATTTAAGAAGATGATGAGAAGCTTACTGCGCAAACTAATTTAATCGTAAATTTCAATGTGGCAACCATTTGGTCCCTTTCAACCGTGAAAAAATAACAAGAATAATATTCATGACCTGTTTATCTTTATGTACTTTTTCTTTTTCGCTCAGCCCATCGCTTACGGATTTGCAAACTAGCAAGCCGCACCTTGGACCAGGCTGTCATTCTCAAATATTATGAGAGATGAGGGAGAGGTAACAGGTCAACAATTTCCATTGATTTGATCATCAATTACAATCGACTTGAGTATTTAAAATCGACAAGCGTCTGCTGAGCTAGCCAATAGGCGATAAAGAGAATTGAAACAGGTAAAATTCACGGGATCCGGGGGCCCATTTTCATTCATCCAGATAAATCCGCCAATCTGGCTTCATGTAAAAATTTTACATCACGTATATATATTTCTTTCATTTTGAAATTTGAGGTATCAGAATTACAGGTAAACCTCAGACAATCAAAAAGAGACGCCAAACTATGCCTGTGAGAACCCTGGTCACACAATTGCCCCACAATCATTAACTGTACGTATCTCCTACTAAGTTTACAGACGTCACAAAAAAAGGCACTGCAACTCACTTCCTCAAAATTCTTGTTTTCACACCCCCTGCAATCAGTAAAGCAAAAATAAGAGAAGCTTCACAAGATGGATGCAGAAATTACGATACACTAAAGAAACCATACCTTCAACTTCCTCAAACTGGATTTCCTTTACAGTGTCTGCCGCAGCATTATACTCAAACCTACAAAGGAATAGCAAAATATCCTTTAGTGATGTTTGATTATACCTTGCAAGTCAATGTGTAAGTACGTAGGTCACTTGTTGTATAATCTGGACAAGGAGTCAAATTTTGCCCAATAATCTGAGTATTTCAGGTTAAAAGTGCCCCAGGGCTCAACTCAAAATAGTCAAATATGCCCAACCACTTAATCTGAACAACCACATAGATAGCATAGCATAGTAGATCACTTGAGCGAGAATGAAATATTAAAGAGGGAATAGATAGGAATTTGAGAACACACAGAACAGAGTAATAGGCATAAATTTCACTTACCTGTTGGAGAAAACCACATCAAGTTGATAATCTGAAGCACTCTTGGTAGCTTCCACTAGCACCGTGACAATTTCAGTCTTTCGAGTACTGGCCATGAATAGATCATACTCTGTTGGAATTACTACTGCAAAAAAGTTATCACGTAGTTCGCTCAGACACATTCTCTCAACAGCTGCAAGGGCTATCCTCCTTTTAAGGGCACCAGTTTCTGGGTCAACAATATAAATGGCAAAACCAGTAATTAAGAGAATACGTTTCTTCATTTTCCCTGAGCCAGTGAACTTCAAAACTTTATCTGCAAACAGAACTTGCTTGTCCCCTGTAAGAAAATGAATGGAGATTAGAATTCCATAACTTGGCAAACCGCACACTACATCTTCCTCTCTCCCAACCTAGTCCCTCTACATCATTTCTCAAAAAATGCACAACATGATGCATGGCTTTCTGTCAAGCCAAGACACAAGAAATTGGGCATTCTCCTTTGACACTGAGGATCAGAACGGACACTGAGTCAGATCCTTTGAGACTTTCCAAACTGCTTTATATTAATCTTGCATCTCATTTGTTTAAAATCCCCGAATTTGGATATTGATTTTTTTCATTTCATCTAATTCTAAAATTAATTTTTAAATTTTTGATTCCGTATAGGTCTCACCTTCCTGCAGATATCATACAATAAAATTGATTAAATTCTAAGAGTTAAGCTTCGATTTTCAAGCAAACCCTTGAAAAACTTCTCATTCAAGAAAAAAAAAAAGAAACCTCCATACTCGAGCATTGAATCATTGACAGTGTTCATCAGAACTGTCAGGAGTTGGAGAACTACATCAACAAAAATATATTTCGCTCTCTAGCACCTCATAACCAATGTTTTCTTTCATACAGAGAATGGTAAATCGACAAAAGGGTAAGAAAAATCAATCTTCCCCTTTTTGATCAGTGATCACAATAGGATGAGGTTGTTCAGCACCATGAAAGATCCTGCGCTCTATTTGCAGGGGGGGAAAAACTCACATTAACGAACACGTTATCTTTTGGTCGGGGGAAAAACACATGATCTAGGTACATGCTTAGATCACAGAAGAATCAATCCACTAACTCAGAGCAAATGTTGATTGGCACTAGTTGCCCATGTCCTTATTGTTGAACAAATCAATTGTCATATTAAATGATCAACTTTCCCAGTTAACATGCCCTCGGTAGAGGAATATCGAAATCCGCCAGATTTCCAGAAGGCTAGTTTCGAAAACGCCGAATTCAGCAATCCACAACTATCAAACGAGTTCTACACAGCCGTAGTACGAGTTGATAAAAATATATGTGTTTAAGGACTAACCTTGTTTCTGCAAAATTTTCATCAAAAAAGGCTGTGAAGGGACATCGATGTAGTCCCCCTTAAAATCTCTGTGAAGAGATGCCTTTCGTCGGACCTTGATGCCCATGAACGGCTCCTGATCTTCGGAAACACTTCCGTTGGAGAAATTCAGGCGCAAATTTCCCTCTTGTTCAAATTCGTCATCGTATCGCACTCGGGAGGAGTCTTCATCCTCGATATCACCGTCTTTGGGGGGATCAGATCTGGAATCTTGAATATGAACCCGTCTCTCTGTCCTGAACCGTTCCATCTAGAGGTGGAGTTTTGGAGCGGTGATGGGACTCGGAGAAGGAGGGAAACGGTGCAGCCTGCGAGGGCTGGGCTGGACCGGACTGGACGATGCCTTTCGGGGTTGGGGGGAGCCAACTTGCAGTTGCTGAGTTGCGTGCGGCGTGACATGGTGGGACCACGTGCTCCTGAGCCGCGTAACCATCTGGTTCCAGCTGGCTTATACGTCAGCGAGCCGCCGTTGTGAGCCACCAGCGTCAAGCTACGGCCAGGCGATTGTTTATTGATTAATATTACTGGGGATCACGACGGTGATCGGAAAATGCATTCAATTGAATTCAGAGAAATAATTCATTTGGAGTGAGTTATCTCTGTCGTCAATAGCGATTTGAGTCCCTTATTATATACTACCTCCGCTTCCAATTACAATTGGCAGAATTTGTTGATTAATTTGAGGAGATTAAATAAATGAGTTAAGTTAGTTATTTGTAATGAATATGTGTTGTCTTTCTCTATATATCCTTGCTAATCACGTGTATTGGCTAAAACTATCACTATTAGAAGGACTTTCTTAAAAAAAAAAGTATAAATATGAGAGACAAAGTAGATTAGAGTTTTATATTTAGGACCAAAATAAAAGTTAGATAATATCTTATATTAACTACAGGAGGTAGTAATATATATTTATATAAAACATTTAAATACTTATATTTTATATTGCTATTACATAAGTTTTTATGTGTGTGTGTGTTGTTGTGCATGGGTTATATACAGTAAGGTAGAAATGGACCTGTCACTCAACTGGTGGAGACAATAGGTTAAAGATTAGTGGATTAGATTGGAGTCAAACTGACATAAATTAAAAAAATTGAAAATTAATTCAAAATTTTTATCATACTATTTAAAAACTAAATACTGATTCAATACTTTGAATTACAAACAAAATAATCATATACTAACAATTTTTTTCCAACCTTTTTTTATAATTTTTTGACAAATTGACATCATATTATGATATTAAAAAATTACCATACAATCATAACAAAATATCAAAATAGATATATAATAACAAAGTATCCCTAAAAAAATCAGGTTAAACCACCCCTCTTTCGTGGGTTCAGCTAGTAAAAGGGTCGAACTCTCTCGCCAAAAGAAGGGGGTTTGATCCTGGGAAGTGTCACTTTGTTGTGGCTCGCTTGTCATGCTCCCGTGTCTGCAGGGATAGGCCTCAGTGGATCAAGCGTTTGGTGCCCTGTCTTTAGATCGTGGATGAGTACAACCCCTTTCTTAAAATTTGTATATCAAAACAACAAAAAAATCGGGTTAAAGCACCAAATCCAAGTTACTCCCGAGTTAATTTGACTCCGATATGCATGCTCAACCAAACTAGTTACTTAGTTGGTTTGCTTGTCTGGATTGATCCTGGTTTGCATGATAAATAATTTTTTTCATGATCATTGCTGGCATATCTAATTTGTGTGATTTAATGATCTACTATTTGGTGCTTATTATTATTATAGATGACACCTCCCACCTTCTCATATAAATTAATAAGATGTGGTTAAGTTATTAAATTTATTTTAAAATAGAAAAATAGACTTACCTATATTTAAAATCATAAGTTATATTTCGATCAATGAATTTGAAAAATTATGTTAAACTTTCAATATGAATAGTCTTTAAAAAATATACTGCTTTCAATTCACTTCTAAATATAAAATTTACTTGATGTTGCAAGATTTTATATTTATAAAGGTAACATTTTTACCTTTATACCTCCCTTGATGATTTGTAACAAACACTACTTGTGTTTTCTAAAAAGTGTATTATAATAGGGATTAAAAGTAGCATAGTATTGGGCCCAAAAAAAAAAAACCTAAAGATAGTATGGTGTGTGTTCCTCCTAAAAATGTCTAATAAAAATTGACATAAAAATATCCAATAAAATTGAAATAACAAATAGATGGCTCCTATACAATGACGACACGTACAAAGTGAAAAAATAGATATCACATGATAAAAGTATAGGATTTTAAATTTACTAAAACAATTGATAATGTTTACAAATACCAAACAAAATCCAATATTTAAACTCCACTACTGTCTGCTGTTATAAATTAATCAACTTCTTTTTTGCTATCGTCAATTAATCAACTTCTAAACTAGGTTTTTCCCCCTAATAATATTAGAATGACCTAAACTCGATATGCTTGTATTCTATTTTTCTCTTGTGATGAGCTATGAGCGGGTGAAAGATTTCACCAAAAAAACAATTAGCCAATGGCAATCCCATCACTAAAAATTTAAAAGTAAAGTCGCCACGCACCAAAACCGACAAACAGCGACAAATGTCGCCGTTTCGGCGGCGACATTTGTCGCCGAAAACCCTTTCGGCGGCGACATTTGTTTGAGACATCGACCACCATAAGCCAATCATTACATAACCGGGAAAAAAAAAGTAAAAGAACTTAAATACAATTTTAAATGTATGAGTTTGTTTAATTATTTTTTTTACCAGAATGAGTTTGTTTAATTATTACCAACATATAGATATATGATTTTCATAAGTAATTTCAATTATGATATGTTCTTATATTATTTTACTCGTATTAAATATTAACCTATCATCAAGAGAAAAATGAAATTAAAAACGGAAATCAGTGATTAAAAAAATAAAAGAAAATTACCTCAGCATTTTGTCTAACGGCCGAGGGAAACAAAAATCAAATGCAACGTTAAAAAACAGCGCGGAAACGCGCGAAATCACGATGGGTCAATGAGGGCGCAAAACGACGCCGTTGAGGAAGGATGAGGACCACCGTTCCTGTTCGGCGGCCCCTTTCGGCACGAGAGGGAAAAAGGAAAGGATTTCGTACAGAAAACGCCAAGTAGGGACCCACTCTTGCGCGGAGGAAATAAATCAATCAAAATAATACAATAAATAACATTAATAATTAATGAGGGAGGCAACAATGCAAATCAATCAGAGAAAGAGAGGGGATCGATTCCGAAGCCGCCCCAGACATTTATAAAAGTCATCTTCCTTCGCCTTCCATTTTCATTTTTCCCATTGTTTCTCTCCTCCTCCTCCTTCTTCCCCACAAATCCGATTCCAAAAGTCCAAAGGAGGATCTCTCGGTTTTCTCTTAGGTAAGATTATATCCCCCTCCCCCAGTACTCTATTCTCCTGATTCTTGTTGCTTCGTGCGTAGATGGGTTTATGTCTGTGTAAGCGTATGCTTCGATCTGAAACGATTTTATATTTTTGTGTAGATTTCGTGATGGCCTCCAAGCGGATCTTGAAGGAACTCAAGGATTTGCAGAAGGATCCTCCCACATCTTGCAGCGCCGGTACTGCATTTCTTAATGCTTCTGGCTCCATGCTTTCTTTTTAATTTTTCGTTCGCGTAATTGTCTGGATTTTTTGGCTCATGCTTCGTTTTCGCTTTTTCCTTTGGAAAAAAATTATTTCTAGTTATATCTGTGGTTGTAATTTAAATTTTGTAATGATGCGGGCATATGTTCTGATTTATTGGGGAGCTGTATGATCCTGAGCTCCTTACATTCTCTCTCGTCGATGGAG
Organism: Neltuma alba; assembly: GCF_004799145.2. Lineage (NCBI taxonomy): Eukaryota > Viridiplantae > Streptophyta > Magnoliopsida > Fabales > Fabaceae > Neltuma > Neltuma alba. Next base: position 155,523 of record NW_021635862.1, on the reverse strand, counting down.
CCCTTTCTGTCTGACATTTCTGATGGCAACTGGTTTCGATTGATTCTGCCGACATGGAAATGATGCGTTTAGAATATTTTGGGACTAGCCGCTGATTGTGGAGCCTATAAGTCGCATGGCTCTCCTTATAATGGAGTTTGTATGCTAGGGAGATTACTTGATCTTACAACTGGGTTTATACGTCGCTTGCCGAATAATTAAGCTTGTTAACAACGAATTTTTTGGGAATGTACAGTGTATAGTTGGTTCTATTTTTCTCTTCATAGGTGGGATGTGTCTTTTGTCTTTTATTTGAGGTCTCGTTTGCCTTTCTTAGTAGACCGTGACATGCCTCTCAGCTATTGCTCTGCCTAGTATGCATTTTATTTTCTTACTGGATTCTGCAATTATGAATTTGGATTTTGTACTCATGGCTGAGTAATGTTTTAATTTTTCATATCGCCAGCACAACCATGCAACATTGTCATGATCAAATCAGCCATGTATGTGATATTGGTATTTTTATGCTATTCTTGCATTTGTTACTCTTTTGGGATCTCTGTGCTCCTTGGTTATGGCATGAGGGTGGGGGGGCGATAATCTAACTAAAATCTCTTTTGTAATTGGGTTCTCCTTCTAATCTCTCGCATTTTAGTATTATGACTTATGAGGGGTCTTGAAATTTTAGTGAAAGGGAAATGATTGATTCAGGTGAATTAAGGGGCATATAATTACTTTTTCTGAAATACTATGGGAAGTCGTTACTTGTTACTATGACTTAAACCTAGGACGCTCAAAACGTGCGCAGACTGCCCAAGCTAAGCCAGGTGGCAATAATCATGCATACTCAGTCTATCTGTAGTCAACTAAACCTACTGGAAGTCTGGCTTTCTAACTTGTAAAAGCTAACAGTCTGCTAATCAACTGCATGTGATGTTTTCATTGCCCTGTTTGATGTTGGCAATATGTCACCTATGGTTTGGCTGGCCTTCTTTTTCACGTGTGCTTATATGGTGCGTCTTCATTTATTTGTAACCATTGAAGGTCCTGTTGCTGAAGACATGTTTCATTGGCAAGCAACAATTATGGGCCCTCCAGACAGTCCTTATGCTGGAGGGGTTTTCTTAGTTACAATTCATTTTCCTCCAGATTATCCCTTCAAGCCACCAAAGGTTTGTAATTCATTCACTTATTTATATACTGTTGTATTGCTTTTATCATTCCCTTCTTCACTGTCTTTACATGTTCGCTACTTCTGTTTTACTTCATGATTACATTCTTCTTCATGCATCTAGTTTGTATTTTGCCTCCTGGGCCAGGTATATGAATTTTAAATCTAACTTTTCTGTCATTAGAACACTCATTCCCCAACAAATTAGAATTTAATATTTGGTGTCCGGTTTAAAGAAAAAGCATGGCATTTATGATTGAATCGAAAATTTGAGAAAAATGTTGACTTTTGGATTCTAGTTGCATGCTTTCTTTTAGTTAAAAGTTAAAAATTTTAAGAGGGAATAAACTGTTTCCTTGTAATGTTTTATATTGATCTCTCATTTCCATCTTGCAGGTTGCATTCAGGACGAAGGTATTCCACCCAAATATCAATAGCAATGGAAGCATTTGCCTTGACATACTGAAGGAGCAGTGGAGCCCTGCTCTGACCATTTCGAAGGTTTGTATAGTTTTGTTTCAGATAATGAGGAAAATCTTCATTCCATAGAACACATAAGTTTCCGAAGTAATTTTTCTACCAACTCATTCTGGAATTTTTTTAGTTTATAGTTCCATGTAAGGCGAGTTTACTTGACTTTCCCGTATGGTTCTGATATATACCACTGGAACTAAACGGCTTTCATCGCACTGTACGGGTCAACGAAACAATTTTATTGTGTAGTCGGGGTTTTATGCATCATCAATATAAAGGCCTATTTCGTTTGCGTTTTGGAATTGCAATTAATCATTGGTTTCTTCAGGTGTTACTCTCAATCTGCTCCCTGTTGACGGACCCAAATCCTGATGATCCTTTGGTCCCAGAAATCGCCCACATGTACAAGACAGACCGGAACAAGTATGAGACAACTGCAAGAAGCTGGACTCAGAAATATGCCATGGGCTGAGTGACCTGTGATGATGTGTGTGAGAGAGATCCCCCTCTATTTTTCGGTGGTTAGGCCTAACAGCCTGTGTAATGAATATTTGTTGTCTTCAATCTTGAATTGATTATGGCTCCTCCAGCTAAAATGGTGGGTGGGGCATAACATTTTTTTCTTCTCGTGTATTACAAACGTTACTTCCGACGACACTGATATGGGACCAATGAAAACGCACGACTAAGTTCTCAACCCTGCTATGATCCCATAAAACATCCATGTAACTTTGATGGCTGCGAATTGACTGAATTTGAGGTAATTGTGCAATTACTAAGGGGTTTTTTAAAATAAAATTAATTGTTTTTGGATGGAGAGTTGATGAGTTGGCTTAATAATATTACTTTTCGCATTTCATCGCACTTTTAAGGTTGAAGAGGTTTTTTATTTTTTGGCCCGAGGAAGGTTGAAAAGATTATTGAAGGTAGGGCGAAAATCATATTCGCAGTGGTAGGGTAACTTACCTTCCTTCGTCGGGTCCAAAATTATACATATCTTGTGAAGTCGTACTCGGAGGAAAAAGAAAGGGATTAGGAACTATTCAATCTAGTCTCGCATTTGTGCCAAATTATGTGTTGTATTAATAGAATATAAGTGAAAATACCAAAGGCATGCATCCATTCATGTATATGTACGCATACATGTATATAATAAATATTCTTTGTTTCTTTTTATAAAGTAAATTACAAAATTTGAAGAATATTTAATTTTTTTTCAATATATTCCTTGTAAATGTATGAAATGAGTTGGTACGAATATTGCATTTCTCATTAAAAGTTAACGAATAAAATAGGCATTAAACATGGATAGAAACGGAAAAATGGAAGTAGGTTTAAGACATGAATTAAATTAAATTACATTTATCGGTGTATGAGAGTTAGGTACGCCTCGTTCCTTCCTCAAGTTTGCAATACAAGTCCTGTTCTCCTATGACCCATGTTAACTTGATTCAAAATATAAGTCCAAATAATGTAATATTGATTTTTCTTAAGTACATATTTGGAAAACTACACAAATTCTTTACATGTTTAATGTTATAACTTTCCTTTTTAATTAATATTTTTGGCTCATGCGAGGTGGTTATGCTAATGTTTTTTTTTCCTTCAGCCGAAAACGAGGGTGTACATTTAATTGAATTGAAAGAGTAAGTTTATTTGAAAACTTTTATCTGTTTTTTCTCATAACAAAATGGAATGCGTCTCTTTCTTTTTCTCCTCCTATCATAAGAAAACAAGTTTATTGGCAATTTCACGTTCGCTTTCGCCATGCATGATTCAACCAGTAGCTATTCTATATATTTCTGTTAATTCAATGAATAGAATGATATTTCGATGGCCCAAAAGGAAAAAAGGCACAAAAATCGGCTCTGAGCAATTTGACCACTTCCCTCATAGTATCGTTCTGTCTCCTTTGCTGGTATTGCCAAGATTTTCAATTTCATAGTAACCGTTGTGGCCTGCGAAATCAAACAGCAGAAAAGAAATGACAGAACGAACAAAAACTGCAGCGGAAGAGCAGAGCTCGTCCCTTGTGATGCCTTCTGAGTAAAATGCAATGCTGACTGCATCAATGTAGACTCGGGCCGCGGTAGGCCCTCTAAGATTCATTAGGAATTTCGGCCCATTTTAAAATGGACCAACTGGGCCCATTTCCATATTCTTTTTTGACCTCAAACCATTTCCATGTTGTTGGATGTCAAGAAGTAAGGAAAAGCAGCTTATGAATATTAGCCGCCCAGAGCAATGGTCATTGTTCAGCTGCAATGGAGCCGAGAATGGCCATGTCCAGTCCGGTAGCAGGCCAAGGAGAATATAAGTGAATGCCAAAACCCCAAAAATACAACTATATGTGGCAATGCTGTTGGCAAATATTAACTTTTTCCACTTGTGTTACCATCACGATACCGTTCTCATTGATTAGTTTCAATACTTCCTCTAATTCAAAATACAAGATAAATTTTGTTGGAGAGGTTTTTTTTTTAATAAGATAATATTTACTTTTGTCTAAGCATTTAATAAGTTTTTTTTAATTTTACCCCTAACATATATTCTCTTTCCTCTTTAATTTATTTATTACATCTTTTACTTATTCTCTTCGTTAATAAGGGTATAGCTGGAATAAAAATATATGCATTACATATTTATTGTTTTCAACTGATTTTGATTAATTTCTTGGTAAAAATAAATAGATAAAATTTATCTCATATATTTTGAAGCGGGTGAAGTATTATATAAATGGTGCAACTTAAGACGAAAAACAAGAGGAAAAATATATACAACAGAGGACGGTGTTTCCCCAGTTCCAATTCCCAACTTGCAAGTTTCCTCGTTCTTTGGGAAGTTTATGCAAGACTATGTTTGGCCAGTGGATTAAATTAAGGAGGCAAATGGAGAGGGGGACAAGGACATTAATTGCGAGAGAGAGGGAGAGAGAATGGTTGACGCCTGCTAAGTTCCAGTTGTAATTATTAGGAAAGGGGTAGGGGCCTAAGAAGGCCTTAATAGGCACACTGAGTTGTGGTCAAAGAGTCAAAGTTATCGGCTGCATCTATTCACTCACTTCCCTTCGACAATCCGAGATTGGCATTGCCCAGTAACCCCCTTCAAAGGTTAAATCTTTCTTCACATTTTCTTTTTAGATTCAGAAGATCCATCCCTGAGATTTAGTCTGAATTTTCATGCACATTTCCATTTTGATGAGCTAGCTCTTGTCTCCTTCCCTTCCCATGCTATTCTCTCTCTCTCTCTCTCTATATATATATATATGTTCTCAAATCCTGCTTTCTTCTTGCTATAATCTCACTCACTCTATCAGTGAATCATCCCTTACGGCTAAATTAAGTAAATAAATAAATGTTTGATAGTGTTTCTTAAATGATACGATTCAACAACACAATCAAACAGAACCACAATACTTCCAGAACCTTTTAGAGGGTCACAGCGAAAAATAAGATGGTTAAACTGAAACAATATATTTGAATATTTTAAAAAAGACTACTGGTTCAACGCGAAGCTGAAGCCATTAGAAAACATTCATTCAAAATTTAGCCATGTAGGATAGATCCGTTGGTGAAGTTAGCAGAGAGAGAAAAGGAAATCATATTCAACATTTTTTAAATCACCGAGGACGTCTCAGACTAAGCTTTTGATGGCGCAGAAAAAAAGGAATGAACTTTAGTGATGAAATTGAAACTCCAGCGACCGAACATGGGGAAAAATTTTGCTTTTTATGGCATTTGGACCATGAAACTATAATTTATACGTGTGAAGTTTGTTTATGTGGATTATTTTTTGTTTACCATATTCTTGAATTGTTTCACAACGCGTTCGTTTTCGAAGTGTGTGAGTGTGTGTGAGCTCAGCATTTATGGAGTAACTTAATACTAGAACGTTGATTAAATTCATAAACTTATTGATTCAATAATCAATGTCACGAAACAGTGCTACTATGGAGATCATTCACTATGATCAAATTACACGCAAAACTAAACAGTAATTAATCTATTCGATCGGATGAGTTATTTTATGCTAAAATTCGGTGAACATTTTCTTGGTCATACCTTGAGCATTGCAATAACTCGCGGAATTATAATTATAATCTTGTCATTTGGAAGAAACATATATATACGTCAACTTATTTATACCTTTTATGTCTCCTTGTTGACCTTGAAAGCTAATAACACCAGCTACTGGCCAGCAAACTAACAACAAATCAACGGACAAGAAAGCCTAGGAATGCCAATTTATATGTTTGTGTGTGTGTGTGTGAAGTTATACTAGAAGAAGCCAACCCACAAAGCATTACTTGAAGAGTTAATTAAAAAATTAATAATTAATAATGCATTTAACTATCTAAAAGACAGTGTCGTGACCCATGTCCTGCAGGTACAATATTATTTCTTTTTCACCGATCTGTTGAATATTTCATTAACTTAATCACAACCTTACGTGTCCAACATGCATGCCTATATATAAAAATTGTATTTTTCATAAACAAATATTTAGGCTGGCTTTTCATTAAAAGAAAAAAGAAACAATAAATTAAAAATCTTGCAAATTGGTCGTGCCCACGAGTGGGTTTAAGGGCATGGCCCCTTAAAATCTGGTGTATATTGGGTCGTAAAACCAAAGACCTAATCTCACTCACAAATGTACTTCTGGTCTTGTCTTTTTCTGAGGACAAAACCACACAAAAACCGTACCTGGACACCTAATATATATACCTATAACTAATACTATTAATCACAACACTAAATGAATCTAAACAGTGGCATTTTACATGTCGCCACTTGAAGTCAATGCAGTTTCATTCTGATCTGGACTTAAAGATGATTAATGATTTTTTAATCTTAATGATGATAAGAAGAGAAGAATTAGTGGATTCTCATGCTGCCCACTGAGAGTGTTAATTGAATAATGTTACGCAGAGAATGAATCGTAGCAAGTTAGGAAGAGGAATCAAAAAACATATTATTTTTCATTGTTTTCGGGAGACAGGATATAAAGAAAATCACATGTTTGGCAGTGAGAATAAGGGAGTTTTTAGCTTAATACGCATAGAATACGAATAAAGTTGAGGTCACCTGGGCATGGATTCTCTGCGCATATAAGTACAAATTATTATTAGTGAGCTTTGCTTTTAGAAGACAGATATTTCTTTTCTTGGCGTTGAGCTTTTCATTTACCAAATCTTCCTTATTCTCTGGGTTTAGTCTTTCCTTGGTTTTGGTTTTTCGTTCTTGTTTTCTTGCCCTTTTTACTTCAAAGGAAAAGGGGAAAAAACCGTGAGAGGGTGGTGGCAAACCAGACATTATTCTGTATGTCCGTAACCAAACCCATGTTGGCCAGCTTTATTCTCAAATCATGGGATTAAAGTTTTGAAGATAACAGAAATTTTGGGTATGCATGAATCCCTGCTCTTTTTTTTTTTTTTTGGCCTCCTACTTGCTAATGTTTTTTATTTTTACTAATTTGAAAGTTTCTATAATTGGAAAAAAAAATTTGGAAGATCCAAACTCTCAAATTGTGCATCCTTCCGTTTTGCCCTCTCATTCAGAGAAATTTTGGATTCCCAATGTAAATCAACGCATTAACAATGTAATTGTATGGTTGGTCCAAGGAAAAATATATGAACTTTATGAAATCGTACGCTCTTCCCTCTATAATACTCATCTGGTCCTATTTATAAGACATTTTCAGTATGTTTCATACATACCAAGAAAAACCTTGAGCTTTATTAACTCATTTAAAATTTAATAACTTTTCAACTTTATTCCTATTTAATATACATTATACCTTATGTAAACAAAGCCAACATAACAATAGATGAGGGATAAAATTGTACATTCATACAAAAAAATTCTCTCACTGACCTATAAATATAACAAAAAAACATTCTCTCTCTGCCTTATAAATAGGATCAGAGTAATAATTACTCTCTCCGGTTCATTCTCTTTGTTTTTTAAGACTATTACATTCAGATTCAAAGACATAATAGTGTACAGATATAATACACTTTACCAAATTTACCCTTAACACTATGCTTCTAAAAACATTATTTTACTCCCAAGAGTAAAGGAGGAAAAGTCATTACTTAGAAGCACTTAAATTAATATCAATTTTATATAAATTAATGAAATTAGTTAAAATTCATTATTCTTATATACCTTCTATAAAAGTCATTACTTAGAGGGGTTTCATTAGATAAAAAAATTTTATAGTTAGTTAAGAATGCGTCAAAAACTTAATAATTTAAACAAACTATATTGTAATAATTAACAATGACTGCACAATATAAGTGACTTCCAGTAATGGTATAGTTCAAAATATAAGTCACTTAAAGAGTAATTAATGTTTATTTATTAAATTTGTTCCCACAGTTAATATTTAAGTGTAACTTTTTGTATTTTTCTCTCTCCTTTATAACCCTATTTAATATGGATAAAGTTAAGAAAAAATTAATTTAAGGCAAATTTAATAAGTTAACGTTTTTTTAATTATAATAAATTAGTTAACATGATTTAGATTGTGAGATGTGAATCGAATGGAGCACTATAATGAGAGTAATGAGAGGGAGGGAGTGGTGTCTAGGAATTGACAGTGAGGTAGTATTTTGATATAAAACCCGGTTCGGAACCTCTTCTCTTTCCATCATCTTCCCTTCTTTTTTTTTTTTCCAACCAGTAAATTAATACTTTAACTGTTCAGATTTAAATTTTTTAAAAAATATTTTTATAAATAGTTTATAAAAATTAAAATCTCAACCGTTGAAATATATTAATCTAATGGTTAGAAAAGAAAGAAAAAAGAAGAGAATAACAAAGAAAGATGAAAGGTTTTGAACAGTATAAAACCAAGGATGATGAAAATAATGAAGGTTAAGGGAAATACACGTGGCGGGAGCAACGGCGGCAGCCGGCGCTGAGCAGTTGAGGGTGGGGGAGACAAAACCCCTCTTCAAAGGAACAGTGTAGCGCACTACCTCCTCACTTTACCTCCTAATCCCATCTTCTTTCATTTGTTTAAATTATCTCTCCATCATTTCTCATTGTATCCCATAATTTTCATTTTCTAAATTATATATTAAATTTCATTCAACATACTATATCAGATTTGCCTATTTAATGTTCACCTTATGAATGTCTCGACAATATATATGATCAATGCGGTACTGGTAGGTGACCAATAATAAATCTACGTACACTAATATTTCATAGTGGCATGGTACACCATAATGTACGAGAAATTTCTGTTAAGTTATGTTAAAAACATTGCTTCAACTTTTAAAATCTGTGATATTTCTAAAACATATCACCGATTTTCAATAATTTCAAAAATGTTAAAAATTTACTTTTTGTAACTAAGATTACTGATATAGTATTATAAGCCTCCTGTGGACATATATGTATGTATGTTTGCATGTGCGTGTGTTTGTGAGCGTACAGGGTTAAAATAATGAATAATTTTATGGCAACAAATTTATAATTATAGGTATACTAAGATAGGAACTCAATGAAATTTGTTACAGCCAAATATAAATTTTAATTAAAAGATTTCAATTACATTTATTACAATAAAAAACTATAAGGAGGAAAAATAATTTAACTAGATGTTTTTAAAATATGTTTATATACAAATTACAAGTGCACAGGAAGAATTAAAATGCCTACCTATTAAAATGTGGTAATCAAATATGAAATGTATGCTCATATGCAACTGTGAATAAAAGGAAGGGTCAAATGCCATTTTTACTCTAAAAGTATTTGTGAAATAATGCCGGCAAGAAAAATTTGCGAAGTAACAGTGAGTGTTTGGAATTTCTTTTTAACTCAGTATCATTTACAAAGAGTTTTTTTTTTTTTAAAAAAAGAGCAATGTCGGCCTGATCATATTAGTTTTTAACCTAGTCAAGTTATTATTGGGTATTAAATGTGGACAATTCTCCTAATAAAATTTTAAATACTGATTCACTATGTTGTAAGGAACCAACTCCTTTCATTAGATTTAACTTTTATTGATATTAATTATTAAATGCAGTGCCCGTTTGTGCAAGTTCCTGGAAGCAAATAGAGATTCGATTTTCTTTGTTCACACTCACATGCGTAAATTAAATAGAATCTGAAATTTAGAGTAGTTTTATTACAATAAAATTGAGTTGCATGGAAAAGGCCTTTTTGCCATTTTAATTTCTGGGACCAAACTCTGCGAATAGTCGAACATGGGAGTGAGAACAACTGACACCAACTTTTAATTCTCCCACGTCCTACTCACTAAGTGTTGGAATAAATCTGAACCATGTTAAAAAAAAAGTTCATTTCAGTTTTTGGGGGAAAAAGGAAAGAAATAAAGATCTCTCACGAAACTTTCTTATGCATGAGGCTCTCACTTTTCCACATGAGATTAGTAAATTGAGATCCATGCGTGCTTATGATCAGATAGCATTTATTTTAGTCGAGAATTTTGCACAGACCAGCACGTGATGTGCTTCAACAGCCGTGAATCTTCATTCACAATCCATTCATTTGAAAATATGAATCCTGCCAAACCCCCCTATATTCAACTTAACATGTAGCTATATAGCCTTATCTTTTCTTCTTCATTTTTTTCTTTCCCTAAGTGGTGTTGCAGGTAATGGTCGTTTGTCACCAAAATATAATATATATGCAAAAGATAGGAGAACAAAAAATAAGCTTGACAAGAAATAAAGTTGCATTTAACTGGTGAAAGAAGAACAAAAGATGACTTTAATCGCCCTACCGAAATAAAAAGGAAAAAAATTACTCATGGATGAGAGGATTCTACTTGCTTTAGAATGGAAAGTGATGAAGGAGAATATAAACCAGAAAAGTATAGGAAGGCAAATCTTTCTTTTCATCACAAAGGAGGGAAAGTGGGGGAAAGAGAAGAAAAGAAAATGCCTGCGTAAATATAATGGGTTGCTTTTAAATTACTGCCTTTTCACTTTTTCTTGAGTTTCCTTTTATGGCAATATATTTATTTTAGCATCTTTTGTCAATTTATAAATAGAGGGGTTTAAAACTATTTCTTTTCCAATTTAACTTGTAAAAGCGTTTTCCTTTTCAAATATTTTGATTGCCTTCCCATCCCAAGTACTTAGCAAGAGATTTTAATTAAAGAGGAGGAAGCACGTGCCTTGCTGACTTGCTGACTGAGGTTAATAAGATCAGCATAATCCTACCTACCAAAATGATGATTCTCTATATATATCAACTTTCACTGTTAATTAAGTAATAATAACTTCTATTTATCTTACAAGTTACCCTGGGATATATAAAAGTGGAACCCATCATTTTACTTTTGTCACAAAGACTTTACTACAAACCAAACCAGAATGAAAAGTGGGACCGATTCAAACACATATAATATATATTGAGGGATATGATTAAACAGAAAGAGCCACATCATAATAGCCACAAAGACACACACACGCTTGATCTAATTATAAGGTATCATATTTTCTTGTTTCCTCAAGTGGCCAGTCTTGTGGTTGAAGACTACAAGCACACAGAGAGAGTAGAGACAGAAAGAAAACCAACATCTCTTGCTTGGAAGAGAAGCTTATTATATGAAGCTAGGGACAGTAAAAGATAGAGGAGATAAATACATGATTAATGTTGGGATTAATTATTTTAAGAGTCGCCATCCTGCTGCGAGAGATCGGATCAGACTAGACCTTGTTTTTTGGTTTTTGGTTTTTGGTTGGGGTTACATGGAAAAGCGAGCTGGGTTGTTTGATAATGAAGGTGTAACACAGAGATTAAGACGTCGCACACATGATAATAAAGCTTCCGACTTCTGAACCAAATGACCCTTCTTTTAAGAATAGGTCTGCCTTTCATTTGTTTAATTCTGTGTGTTCCTGGGATTTGATTTATTGCAAAAACATGGGCCTTCCTCACTTGTTTAGCGCTGCATCATCTGCCTTCTTCTTTTCAAAACTAAAATTCAAATAAAAGAAAAAAGCTGTATTTTCTTTTTCTTTTTCTTGTGTCGGTGAAAAGTGTTTTACATCGTATCGCCATTATATATCCTTCTTCAGATATATTCCAGGGTCAATAAACAATGAATGACAATTTGAAAAACTTTTATTGCACTGATCAAGCTATACATATTACTTCCAGATCTTATTAAATTTAATTGGGAATCGAAAAGATCGTCAAATGCTATTTTGTTGGGAAAATTATTGACGGACTCAGCAGAGATGAAAACGCAAAAATAAAATCTTTCTAGGCAGACTCAATCTATACCAAAATTTCGCAACAACACATGAACAGGTCGGTTAAGTTCATACAGTTATATTTTGTCTAACCCTACTATATAATTTCATCTGTTTTCTCCGTCTAAGCACACTCCGACATGTTTTATACATTAATATACGTGTATGAAGAATGGTTGAACTTCTCTCATTACTCACAGTTCATTTAACCTTTGTCAAAAAAAAAAAAACTTAGCACGCTTTATTTAATATTTATATAGAGAGTCCCTTCTTACTTTGAAATTATTTTTTTTCCACAAAAACCTGGAGTAATTAAGTATTCCGAAAGTGATAGTAAATCTTTCCTAACTTAGTAGTGAGTATATATTCACAATTTTGATCTATTTCCGGCTTCAATTCCATAGATGTCCCTCCACGAATGAACATGACATGTGTATGGTCATGTTACTATTGGAGTCTAAATATGAGAATTAAATAACTACTAATTTACAAAATAGAGGTTGGAAATTAAATAGCGAGTAATTCGTGAAAGCAAAGATGATTGTGGGGAGAGTAAAAGAGTAAAGGGGAGGAGAAGGCAGTTACGCGAAAATCAAAGGGGGCATGGAAATGCGTGGGGACAGCGGAGGATTTGGAAGAAGAAATTGAAGACGGGACGAAGGCACACATTAATGACAGATTCACAAGAATCCAACATGCCGCATCTAATCTCGGACTCCATGCCCACAATATTGACTTCATTCACTGATGAACCCCGATTGATTAATCCCTTAATTATTATTATTAGCATTTAATTAATGAAGAGAACGTGAGGGTGTGTGTGGTGAGGAAGGCAAGAAATGAAGGTGAGAAGGAACGACGACGTTCTAGGGAGTTTCACCTTAAAATAATGAAAATTAAAGAACAAGTTGGGGGGGGGGGGTTGTGATGTGGTTTGTCGAATATGGTGTTGTTTGGCTATTGAGGTTGGAGTGAGTGTCTGTATGTGGGAAAAGCTTCACTTGGCTCAATGGAACACAACACCCCCAGACCGAGAGAGCCATTTGCCTACATCACACTCGCACCCTGCGTTCTCCAATGTTACAACTCTCCACTTTTGTCTTTTCTCGGTTCAATTCCCTCCTGGTTTTCACACGCCTTGTTTGTTGTGACCATCCTCTTTTTTGGTATTCGGATCTCCAGCTTTCATTTCTCAACTTGCATTCCCCACCTAACTGTATAGTAACTCAAAAGTTACCATGCCCCACACACGCTCTCCAGCGAGGGAGTACACTAGAAATTATATGGATTCATTAAAATGAGGCTTGTATTATACTCCCTTCTGTCTTTTTCATAAGAACATGAAATTTAAATTATCTTGATGCTTTTTATAAGATCCCACTTGTGGTTCTAAACATTTGATGTGTTTTTGCTATTTTTACTTCTAATTAATTTTATATATTAATTGTATTAATTAAAAGTTTTACTGCATTCTCTTTCGTACTTTTCCTCTCTTACTTGCCTCTTATAGATAAGGGCATGCTTAAAAAAGAGTTTATTTCTTACATATTTATTTAAAAATTAAGATGTTTAAAACTAGCACAGGTATAGTTTTATGAAACATAACAAAAGTTGGGATAACTTGTTGGTTATATGAATGGTGATAAAAACTAGTGTAGGTATAACTTGTTAGTTACAAGGAAAAAAGAGTTTTTTTTTTTTTTTGCTATTCACAATTATTCTCCCATTAGAGATAATTTTGTTCGAGTCATTATCAGACATTAAATGCGAGCACTTCACCGAGATAGAGAGGATTTAATTGAAATTGTCGTTTACCACGTTACGAGGGATTAGCCTATTTTGCTAGATCCAAGTCACCCAACCCCTAGTGTATATACACAGGTTTTAAGAATACAATTTATTAGACGAGGTTTAAATATAATGTGTGCAACTGGGAAGTAAGGAAGAATGAGTGAAGAGGTGGGGAGGTAGGGTAAGAAATGAAAGAAAATAGGGAAACATGAAATGATAAAGTCACATGAGTGAATTTAATTATGCACACCACAGATATATGTGCACCAACCTCGTCACTGCCACTCCTCAAACCCACACCCATGTTTTACACTGTTTACTTGTTCCCACTCCCCCCTCATCATGTGACTCGCCATCACTCCCATTATTACCTCGACTTCCCATTTTCCTTCCCATATTATATAATATTAATTAATTCCCTACAAATTCTTAATTATATTCCCTATACGTCTTTGTTTCACATCGCTGAATGCTGTCTTTTATTCACAATGATTTACCGAGTAGCTAGTTCGAAGAATTCACTTCATTTAATCATAAATTCATATTGAGGGGAAAAAAAACATATGACCATGCGTGATTGAAGAATTTGACATAATAGATACAAACAATTTGACCCAATTTTTTTCCTTTTAAGTTATATGTGCGGGGTTTTGGAAAAAATTTCTTATAACGCAAGAAATAATGTTTATGCAATTGATTAAAGCTGTGTTTGTGTGTGTAGTTATGGTTGTGCTCCGCTATTTTTGTGTCGGAAAAATGCAACATCTCATGTGAGTAGTGCCTGATTCCGGCATCATCACCCCTTGGACATTGATCAGTAGTCTTTTGATAGACATCACCAAATATACTTATTATTCATGGAATGCACATTAAAATTACAAATCATCTATTTTTTTTTTTGGTAGGTATATACTTTCATTCTAAGAATAATAATAATAATAATTCAAGATTCAAATTGAATACTACTGTTTTAAAAGAATAATAATAATAATAATTCAAGATTCAAATTGAATACTACTGTTTTAAAATAGAACGAGTTGAGTCGAGAAAACATGGAAGCACATGTATCTGTGTACAAAGCGATGCTACATAAACCAAAACAGCCTTCCCCATCCAAATCGGCAAAAAGCAGTCCCTTGAATTTATGTGCAAATTTTATTCACTCTCTATTTTAATTTGTTGTTTTTTCCCCAAAATATATAATTCCTTAATTCTGAATAAGAAAGCCCAACCACCAATCATTGCGTGCCACATAACGACGCCTGTCTTAGCTGGACTGGGGAGGGCCAATCACGGCCACCATCACCCCCTTCCACTTGCGTCTTCTTCCAATTTATTTAATTTTCGTTATTTCTTAAAAATTCAGAGATACAACCAAAAGGCGTCGACCTCTTTGTTTTATGCATTGTTTTTGCATGCGATATTTCGCCAGGGCCGGTTCTGGGTCTGGCACATAATCTCTTGTTTCCAATTAATAAGCCGTTTCTTTTTTAATGTAAATTGGCAATATTAGGGTCAATATTTCCACAGTGAGTAGTGACGCCTGTGTCTGTGATAGCGGGCAGCAAAAATATCATTGGATACGGTTCAGTTTTGTACTTTTTTTTTATAAAAAAAATAAATAAATGTCTTGGTTTACACAAACCGGACAAGGAAAGGGCAGATTTGTATCTCGAATTTCAGCAACCTCCCCACTTGCTGGAGTCTTTTGCACAAGTGGCTAACGCCATATATAATTATATACTTTGACCTGTGTTATTAACCACCAAAATAAATAAATATACGCAATTCATACTCACCAATTCAATTAAAAGTGAGGCCAAATGACAGACAAGAAAATAACAAACGGTTTTTGGAAATAAATTAATTACAGGAACTTGTTGGCTTTGTTAATTTGTTGCTCGTGTGTATATATATATATATATATATATATTTAAAGAAAATCATGTATTCACGGAAAACGGCAAACAAAAATCAGAAGGATTTTTTTAAAAACAGTGAAATCCTAATTAGAAACGAACGAGGGCATATGCCTTATATTAATTAGTTCTGCATGTTTAATGGGGGGCTTTTTAATTCACATACGGGTTAATAATCGATGGTGTCCAGCCTATCATTTTGAGTGGTCCATCCTAATTAATGGAAGTGAATTGGGAATAAAAAGGAATAAAAACTAGTAGTCATATAGTATTTTGTTCCTTAAGAAATTTTTTTTGGGGTTAAAGTACAATTTTAACCCTAATCTTATTCTTCAGATAAAGTTTTGTCTTTGATTTTGTAATAGTGTAATTTTAACCATGATCTTTTTTTTAGATGTAATTTTGCCTCTTAAGGTCAGAATTGCATCCCAAGATCCGCGGCAAAATTGCACTGGAGAAAAAAAAGATCAAGAATAAAATTACACTTGAGAAATAAGATCAGAGCAAAATTATACTATTAAAAGATTAAAAACAAAATTAAGATCATGATCAAAATTACACTTTAACCTTTTTTTTTCCGGAAAATACTGTGAATATGGGAATTCTTAAAACGTGATTAATTTGTTGCGAGACAGAGAAGAGTTAGATGGGTGAAATAAGTAGCGGTGGTTAGTTTTGGTTAGCACGTAAAAGGAGAGGAGGAGGTCGATAAAGCAGCCGTACGTCGGATGGATGTGGGGCCCACGTGCTGCTGTGGAACCACTGGCCCGAGCAATGTGTGCGCCTCTGCGCTAGGCAACGTATCAACCTCCCTCAGGCACGCCACACTCTTCGTTCTTTATTTACTCTCTCACACGCGCTCCTCCAAAAAGCTCCCCTCCCTTTCTTTTTTTCCCCGTGCCCAAAATATTACGCGACTTCTAAAGCATATTTCTCTTTTCTCTTTGGAATCAAGGAAACCCTCCCCCCAAAAAAAAAAAATCTGTGGGAGAATAATTTTGACACTTGTTCGGAACAAATGAATATCACTATGTGATTGCAAAATTTGTCCTGTTGCCATATAAATGCTGATCATAAATAATCCTCCGCTGCACATTCTTGGAGCGTAATCACCGTATATAAAAACGTTGACATTCTTCCATTCCTTGATTTATAAGAAACAGTTCGCTTGCCTTCCATTTGAAAGGTTTCCTTCTTTTAGATTTATCATTGACTCCATGGCAAAAACCAAACATTCCCCCTGCCAATCACTTAATGCTTGTTTATTATTATTTAGCCCAGCAAATACTCAGTATTCTGATATGTACAACATTATGTTAAAAGGAAATAAATCCAACGTCATAATGCATCCGACTGGTAAAATGATTTTGAATCACAGCGATTCATTCCCCAAACGTTACTCTCGTCTTAATTATATCCTTTTTGGGAAAAAATATAATTTATATTCAAACGTTACTGATGTGGGTCAAAGCCGGTCCTCCCATTTGATTTTTTCCTGGCCATGCCCTATCATTGCTTTAAACCCAAGCAAAGCTCAATTTCCACAATAATGGATACTGCGGAGTCCTATTTCACTCGAGTGTTCGCCGTTTTCCAGCGTCGCTAGAGAGTGTGTGGCACGACTCCCTCCCGCGCGTACAGTAGGGGCATATCTCGATACATGTAACGGTGAACAGGGGGAAAAACCCAGAGACGTACAGAATCGAATTATAAATGGCGGCGAATTCTAGGTTGCCCGCCACGTTAGTTCTTAGCTGTAAAAAGTAAATATTATAAAAAAATCTGTTATTAAACGGAACCGCAAAATCCAAGTTTAAAATAGAAGCTCTTTTTTTTTTTTTTCCCGTCTTTAACCGCTAGAAAAAAAGAAAAATCAGTGGCCCACCATATGGCCACTGGCCAGCACAGCCTGAAGTGTTTCCGGAAATTGACATTATTACGGAATTACCCTTGACCTTCCCGCCTTAATCACTCGCGTTCGTCGGCAAATCTGGGGCATAAATCAGGGGAAAAGGTAAATTAGAATCAAAGATCCTTTTTTGGTTGGTCAAAACAATTTGACCGATTAATATTAAGTGTGACCGGGTATCTTGGGCCTCACGTGACCGGCATCGCAATGTTCGAGATATGATTACTCAGCACCGTTGATGCTTCTTACTCCATAGGTTCAGGGCTCCTCTGCGGGCCCCGGTTCGGCTACGTGTCAAGATCTCAAGGATGCGGCGGGACGTACCATTTTGCCACATCTTTCCCTCACACCCCTTGTAAATGGGGTGGGGGCTATGAAAAAATCTGAATGGTTCGTTATTTTTTCGCGGAAAAAAAAAACTAAAACTGATTTGCATCAAATTTAATTTCATAATTTTGAAGAAAAAGGGTAGTCTGATATCGCGAGCGTGCCTATCTCCGCTGTTTGATCCTATAAAACAGAGATTTCGGTGTTTCGGTCCCCTCAAAAGCTAAACTGTTGGTTCTTGGTTCTCCATTTGAGCTCTCTTTTCAAATTCAACCGGCACTCTCGCTGCTTAGCTTTGTTCTCCATTCCCACAGCCACACAGAGCGTCCAGGACCCCAGAATCTCCATCTTTTCGCCCCCCCGTCTATTCTCTTCGATTTTGAATCCCCTTATTCTTCTTCCAGGGCGCCAACATAGTTTTCCCTTTAGAAACTTCAAGGAAAGTGTCGCCGAGAATCGCTCAAGATTATCGGAATCCATCCCAATAATTCTCCTTCGGCTTCTCCTTTAAGCCCTATTGCTCTCACTCGGGTTTTTCGCTCCTCCAGCGGTTTCTTTCTCCGCCCCATCATGTTAAAAGCTCCTCTTTTCTCTTTATTCCAATCTCTTTCTCTTCGGTTCCCGTTTCTTCACTGACCCCCTCCCATTTCATTAATACTATCATTATTGCTTTTCTTCTTCCCATCCCCTCCCACCTTTGTGTGTCTTTTTGGCAGATTTATCAACAAAAGACCTTTGGAGTGCTCCTCTTAAAGTTTCAGTCTTCTTCTTCACGGTTCTATTTTATTCCAAAGGCCGGGTCTATTTGTTTCGCCCAGAATACGCTCTGCTTGGGATGGAAATCATGGAACAGAGTATCCTATGCAAATACACTGTCCACGAAAGTGTCACCAAGAAGTACACCAAGCCGGGTGCGGCCAACAAGGCTGCCGATGTTCACAGTCCCATAGAGCCCAGAGTGGTACGGATATCTGTCACCGATCCAGACGCCACTGACTCCTCCAGCGATGAGGAAGGAGAGTACTGCTTTAGTCGACAGAGAGTGAAGCGTTATGTGAACCAGGTTAACATCGAACCGAGCTGCAGGAGCTCGGTGACTTCCAATCCGCGGAAGAGGCCCGCAGGAGAAAGTCAAGCCTGCCGGCGGCCGGTTAAGGTTTCTTCTACAAATAACGGAAGGAAGTTCCGAGGAGTACGACAAAGACCTTGGGGGAAATGGGCGGCGGAGATTCGAGATCCCGCTCGTCGTGTACGCGTGTGGTTGGGCACCTTCGACACTGCAGAGGAAGCGGCTATGGTGTATGACAATGCAGCAATTAAGATACGTGGACCAGACGCGTTGACAAACTTCGTGACCCCGCCGCCGAGGGAGAAGCCGGAAGAAGCAGAAGTGGCGGTGAAGCCGGAAATGAATGTAGTGGTGAAGTCGGAAGCGTCGGGCTCCGGCTACGATTCCGGCGACGAATCACATCGTCTGCCATCTCCCACGTCAGTGCTGCAATTCAGAAGCAATTGCAGCGAAGAGACCGAACCGCAGAAGGCAAGCGAACCTGAAAAAGAGAGTGAGGCCGAGACGGAGACAGCCGAAGTGGAAGGTGTGTTTCGGGAGTGTGAAGGCGAAACGAGTATGCCAGATGAGAAGGTGGACTATTTCGGGTTCGACACGCAGAACGAGGATTACTTCGGGTTCGATATGCCAAATTGGGAGCAGGTGTTCGACTTCTCGACGCCAGAACCGGAATACTCATTAATGTTCGAAGAAAGCCCTCCGTTTCTGGGGGAGACGACGGCGATGTTACCGGAGGAAGATTTCAGAGTGGACGATATGATCGTGGGGGAGGCAGAGTTGGAGTTGGAGTTGGAGAAGTCATTCTCGCCGTCGACGCCGTGCCAAATGGACGATTACTTCCAAGACATACTGTCGGGTTCGGACCCTCTGGTGGTGCTGTGAGGGGGGTCACTCAGGGAGTGGAGTGTGAGTTCCGCGTATTGCCGCCGTCCCTCGCCACATTTTGCTCCGGTGGCAGCCATAAATATGAGCATTTTCAAATATTATATTTATTATTTGTCTCTGAAATCTCCGAGATAAATAGCAAACGGAGATAGTCGAGTGAAGTTTTGTTTAAGATTTGTATTTGACACTGTTGGTTGCTTAATAACTAGCCTATGTTGAGAGTGTAACATATTGTCCCCGCAACTATGAATCCAAAAATGTATTGAGTCGTTCCATATGAGTCTTCAATCTTTCACGACCATTCTCGTAATCGGATCGGGAGCGAAAGTGCCAGGTCGCAAAGAGCAGATTCTTTTTGTTTGTTTAATTTTGATGTCGATTAATGGTTAATTAGTACTAATAATTCTTCGAAAGAAGATAACAGGAATGGAGAGCGTGGAAGGGGAAGGCGGTGATTGCGGTGGTAGGCGGGAGGGAGGTGTGAAGGGGAGGGTGCCTTTTTCTGGGGTATTGATGATGAGAGTGGTGGCCGCAAAGCAGCCGTATAAAGGAAAAGGCGAAGGGGATGAGGAGTTGTCGGGACTCCTGCTCATTCCCACCTTTTTTTCACCTCCACGTTGTACCAAACTCATTTCTGTGTAAAAACTTCCGCAGGAGCGTTTCGTGTTGTGTTTGACTTTTGAATTTAATTGGCCGGAGCCGGCAGCCCCCCTAAAATGATTCCCGGAGAAAAAGGAAGGAAATAAAGTTAGCAAGTCAAATTGAAGGAATCATATATAGTTCGGGCGTGAATGAATGATGGGTGCCAGATTTCTTCCAATTCGCTCTCTCACGAGACAGACGTGACACGAAACGGGATTGAGTCCCGAACGTGGAGGCCCGGCCGCCCAACCAAGGCCGTTTCAATTCAAAAAGGCAAAAAATAAAAAAGAAATACGGGAAATGTCTTGATAGAATGAAGAGGTGAGGTCCCATGACAAGGATGGAGTACTCGTGCAATACTTTAATTGAGAAAATAGGCAGCACTCGGACACAGTGTGCGCACAAGACAAAACGGGAAGCTTGGCACGGACACAAATTCAAGATTCCTATTGTTTTCCCTCCCCTCCATCTCTCTCCTTTAATCGTCGCTGCCCTTTTTAAGTGTATTTCTTGAAATATATTCAATCGACGAATGTGTAGATGTAGTAGGATGCATAGATGGGGAATGTACAAGAAAAGAATAAAATAGTAGAGTATTATATGGGGGAGACGAAATGGGAAGAGAAAATGAAAGCAACGGAAGAAGAATTGGTTGAGTATGATTCACTCCACGGAAATGAAGATGGGAGGGCGGGGTTGCAAAGTGAATGATTATGATTGTGTCCGAAGCAATGTACATTTTCGGGGCCATAGGCATACCTGCCGTTCCCATATGTTAGAAATGAGGCAGCCATAATGAGAGTCACGCGCCCCTCACAATCCCAGAATCAGTCTGCCATTATGATTTTGAATTGACATGCTCCCACATTCTTCTCTCACTCCCTTGTTCAGTCACATCTCTCCATCTCCATGTTCCTCCCCTCGGCCATGCATGGGCTCCATTCTGAGGCTGTCAAAAACTCAGGCGGCAGCCTAATCCCAAGCTTTTTTCCCACTTCCTCTGCCGCCCCGCCTCCTCCCATTATTCCTTTCTAGATACCAATATATCATCACTCTCCTCACTCCTCTTCCTCTCACAGTATTCTCCTCTTCATTCTTCTTCCTCAACTCCCTCTCTCTATTCTTCTCCAATTTTTATTCCACCGTGTTTAACACCACTTAATAAGAATTGCCGCTGCGAATCTTAACAGCACAGTGAATATGACTAAACTGAATGATCAATTGTGTATTTTTATGGTTAACAAGATATTTTGATAGTATCAGTGGTACTTTAAGGGAAAAGGCGTGTCATCATTCCGGAATCGTCCTTTTATTTTATTTTAATTTTTTCATTCGGAGAGGGAAATCTTCAGGAGTCTCCCGAATCCACCAACCACGAGAAGAAGAAGGGAAAGGGAAAAAAACTGATGATGAAGAGGGAAAAAGACAGGGTCCGGCGGGGGCAAAAGAGAAAATGACAACCACATTATTCCGCCACCATAATTCCCAGTCTATTGTCCATCAATATGAATTCTCAGCTGGCAACCTGAATCCCCATTATATGTATTTCTTTTGTCTTTTTTATGCCGATCAAACCCCACAACGTGCCTCTGCAATATTCCTTGTACCTCAAATACTGTATCTGCCTTCGTATGCACGCCGTATGTATACGTATGTGGATTAATGCGGCTCGGCGGAAGAGTGGTGCTGGAATTAAATGATGTCGTTTTGAAGCCATTACTGCAGGGGCGTACAGCTTACCAACTCTGCCTGGATTGCAACTAAACAAGTGCTTCATTTATATTTGAAGTTCGTTTTCACTTATTTTTGTGGCACCTCACCTGATGGGGTTTCCGCTTTCAAATTCATAATTCATAAATAAATAAAACTCATCAGCTGTGGAATTATTAACTGTGTGCTCGCTCGCCCTACTGCCAGCCTTCTGTGCGGTACTACTTCGTATCTAAACCCTGCTGCCACCTTCCCAGCATTCAAATGCCTCACCTAATGCCTTCTTCTTCATTCATGCAAGTGCTGTGTCGGTTTTGTATTCCTATTATTTACTATCTTTTCTTGGTTTGGCTTTAAATACCATCTTTGTGCCTATTTTTTATTCTCAATTCTGCAACTTTTAAGTCAGTGGCATGTAAGAAAGTTGCAGGGACATAATAATACGGCTATAGAAATTGAAAGCAAGCTGCTGCCGAATCATTTTTTAATTTTTAAAACATTTTAACTAATCAATATATCAATATAAAAGTATAATACAATGAGTACGTAAAATTATTTTTTAACATTTTAGTGTGTCCTTTTTTTAAAAAAAATGCATACCCCTTTGCGATGTGCATACATAGAATTGATTTACTTTGTTTTCTTAACAATTGATTTGTTTTTCTCAACTTTGTGTTGTTATGAAACGAATTAAGAATCCCTGTACGTTTATATGGGGTTCAAGCTGGTTATTACATGAAATTTTAACAAAATATTGCATCAAATCATAAAATAATAAAATGTAGCAAATAAATGAACATGATAAATGATCAATTACAAAATATATTACTAATATATAAGACACATGAGATCATAAATAGTTTTTAAAATATTAATAAAAACCAGAATGTTGAAAATTTTAAACGTTAGGAAAATAATGACAAAATTAGTTGTGCGGAGTCAAAGTTGAGAATATCATAATTATGAGCTCTTTTTTTTTTTTTTGGTTGTGTATGTTCTAATATATAGTACAGCAAAGGACCTGAAAATCTCATTTTCAAAAAATTCAAATGAATAAAAAAAAAAAAACCATCCCTGTGAATATGACATAAAATTTCAGGAAGCAGCTCCAAAAGGCACACTGTTCATGATGAAGCAGCAGGCATGGCTAGGAGGAAGGACATGTTTGAAATGATAGTTTCATGATTGTAAGGAGTCCCATGAATTTAAAAACATTATCCTGTGATGCAACCTATTTCACTATAAAAATATCTTCCTGCCCATAAATTTCTTTTTTAATGTCAAACTTTCATGATATCTGCTTTCACGTGAGATATAATTAAATTTAGACTTCCTTCGATTCACTCTGCATCATCACCCACATCTCCAAGCACTACTGTTTATATATAGTTGTGTTACTTTCACTGTACCAGTCGGGGGTGGAGGGGCAATTATGGCCTCTGGTCGATCACTTTTAGAAAGTATGCATAAAAAGCTTAAAGGACCTGACATTTTTAGATAGTTTATTAAATTCTAGCCTATGCGACTTGCCAATAGTCCATAAGGTCATGGATAGAACCCCAACAAGGTCACCTTGTAATCTGATAGTGCTTCAGTTATTCTGTCATTCTACAGGCACAGGTATATATATATATATATATATATATATATAAGCAATTAATAATTAACAAATTAATAAACAAATAAATAGCTTATAACCATACAACCGAACTGGTGAAAGCAATGAAAGGACAGATTCTAGAGACTGATTGATCTGAGAGTCACTTTCAGTTCCGTAATGGGTTTTTCATTATGCAGACAACGATGGAGTTGGATCTGATAATGTGGGTACGAATGAGGAAGAGAGGTGTCGATAGGGAAGCGGCCACTCAGAAGAGAGGAAAGTGGCCATATAATGGGAATTATGAAACAGAAATCGTTTTGAATGATACGAAGCGAAAGTGGATGGAGCACTGCTGGCAGCATTGGCAAAAGCTGGCCTGGCATGATGTTATATGGCCAAAGCTTGCCAAGGACAAAGGAGCCTCAGATTGTACTGTGCCGTGC
The DNA here is from genome assembly GCF_004799145.2 of Neltuma alba. NCBI lineage: Eukaryota > Viridiplantae > Streptophyta > Magnoliopsida > Fabales > Fabaceae > Neltuma > Neltuma alba. The sequence goes on along the minus strand of NW_021635862.1, from coordinate 131,364 downwards.
GTACAGGTTTGAGCTGTTTTCTGTGCAGAAAGAAGTAGGAATGTGGCTGATCAGTGTGAACGAATGATGTCAGATTCACGAGTTGCAATAGGCCTTGTCCTTGACTCACACATAGCATGATATGTTATAAGAACAGTATTAAAGTGGGCCATGTGCGTATTTACACATGAGAGTGATTAATGTTAGTATGAGATTACAAGAGGGGATCCAAAATATAGTGATGATATATGATTCTAGGGTCGTATGTTCTACAATCAAAGGGAGGAGATGAAGAAAATGATAGATAGAGGTGAAGAAGGGACAGTATTTTGGTGGGGAAAATGCGGTGATAGTGGGCATGTGCTGGGGATTTCTTCACTTTGTGGTGCCGACGGGGGCCAACACAGGACTTGAATGAAGTCACTTCGACTTCACACATGACGGGTTCCATTTAAAAAGGGAACAGAGGTTTGGGTGATATTGAATTACCACACATTATTAGCTCACGTTCTGCTTAGGGTCTACTATCCATGTAGAATTCAAATAAACTTGGAAAATGGGAAGATGGTAAACTTTTTGAAATGGAGGAGATACAAGTCATGTTGCAATGGAACGAGGGGGGGGGGGAGAGAGAGAGGGGAAGTTAGGTGAGGAATTGAAGAAATGTGGGAGGCTTTTGGGGAACAGAGTTAGAGGCAACTTGGTACGCTCGCGGCCTACCAGCCTACCTCTCTATATTGCATTGGTGGCCACCAGAATTTCTCATGCAACCACTGCTATGGTCAACTCCATCAGTGCTTTCTTCCATTTAACTCCTGCTTTTCTACCGCTCTCCTCTCATTTATAACCTTAAAGTATCCCACTGGATCTTACACTTAATATCGAAGGTAGTATAAGATATGCCATTAATTTTTTTATTATTAATTAGTTTCACCTTTTGCCACATCATGAAATTACCTTTTTTTTAAATATAAAAAATACAGTTCAAAGGCTTTTTTAATTTCAACGAAATATATTAGAAATTCAGAACGTAGGAGTGGAAATTCCCCATTTCTAATAATTCAACTCTAGATTACTAAAGGAGTATTTGGATAAAAACCAAACCATAATTTTAAAAATACTTTAATCATATAAAAATTAAATATGTAAAATAATCTACCTCATTTTACAAAAAACGTATTTTTTAAAAATACTTTTGGGTGTTCCTTTTTTTTTTTTCCTACAATATAAATATTTTCCTATTGAAAGTAATCCTATTTGAGACACTGTCAAACACTAAATGTGGTACCTCTTCCAACAGAATTCGAATCTTAATTCGTTACTTTGTGAGAGACTAGCCCTTTTTGCTAGATCTAATCCCGTTGATTTACTTTTGGGTGTTCCTCAATACTCCCAAAGAAGTCAAGGCCCATACAATTGGACGCATGCTATTGGGCCGTCTTAAGTAACAATGGGCCCCACTCCATTCCTCTCCCCACTTCGCCCCACTTGTAGGCTCCGCTCCTCCAAGCTTTTCTTTCGTTCCTTTCCTCCTCCGAATTTAGAAAAAAAAAGAAGAAGAAGAAACAAAATATTTGTCAAGCCTAAATTAGCCACCTCCCCCCCCGGGCCCCAAAAAAATATTCCTGGGTCCCGCGAAAGCTGAAAAACACATCTTTAATTTATTATCTAATATTATTTCACAGCCTTTATTTGAGAAAAAAAAATTAACGGAAGAATCTGCCTCCCATGCCTTCACTTCAAAGTTTTTTTTTATTTGTGTGTGTGGGTTCGGTTAAATAATACTGTTTGTCAGAAAAAATGGAAGGAAAGTGAAAGATAGTGAGGAGGAAAAAGGAGATCACGTGAAACACGCATGGCAATTGTGAGGATGCAAATTGTATGTATGTTGTGAGTGTGAAAGGAGTACGTGGGAAATGGGAATGATGAGGAAGCGTCACGGCGCGTTTCAACGGAACGCGCGTCGTGATCCCCTGCGGAGAGCCCCACAGTGAGGCCTCACCCGCCGACACAAGTCCAACCGCCCCATTTCTTTCAAAACCCCTCCATTTCCCTCGCTACAATTATACCATGTATCATGCGTCCCCATTTCATTATCTTCATACATATTCTCACACACACACACCTTGTTGAAAAGTCAGGGCAAAGATTATAATTTCATCACGTGATTGGTCGTAATTTCACAACGCATGGATTATAGCTATAAACCCAAAAAAAATAATTGAGAGTAATCCTCATTTGACTCTAAACCACCACAACCACGTATATATATTCAAAACGGGGCCCTTTAATTTGGTGAGTAGCCCCGCGCATCGTGTTTCGCGTAGTAAAGGCAGAGGCAGAACAAGGATCCAAATTCTCATGAACAGGGGATGGAACAGGACGGCGTCCAAAATATATGAATAACTAATTTGCAATGCTGTTTATTGTCAGGTAGTGAGAAAATGAGCACGAGACCCGATGCTTTCTTGCATGCAGACAGGCCGAAGCAATGGAGACTTGGAGAGATTTGATGTCGATGTCGTACGTTCTCTTTGACTATCTCATTACATGTTTTCAAACACGATGAATGTACATATAACTAATTTGTATTAAAAATGTTTTCCCGTTTACTATGTCGGGAGTTGAACGTGGTCGGGCCGTCCCTATATATATAAAAAGAAGCATTGGAGTTTGAATCTACAACTAATTAAGTTGATGGGGTAAAAGATCTTTGCAAGTTGACCTATCTTTATGAACCTGACAGCTTCCATCTGGACACAATATATCTTTTCAGGGCCCTCGGGAGATCATTAAATTAAAGTGTGACAGGGGAAAAAGTTTGTTAATTGGCGAAGGGAAAAAGGAACAGCGGAATTGGACATTGGAGAATGGCAAGGAAAAGTTGGACAGTAAAGGGAGGCTGTGTTTTCTGGCTGTCCATCACACCTGAGTGCGTAGTTCTGTAGATAACGTGTGTTTGTTTTTGCTCGTTAATTTCAGGCGATTAATGCATCCAATGAGAAGTCAAAGTAAGTGTTTAGACGAAGGTGAATTATCACGAGTGCTAATTATGGCTTCAAACTTCTAATGCTGCTTTATTTCGTTGTTTACGCCTTTTTTTCTTGATGATTAAATCTGCAAAGCAAGGGGGTCAAAAAGTTGCCAGGAAATCATATGCACATAGCAACAAAAACTTTCCGACATTTCTTTCGTTTTGACATTTCTCCTCCAATCGCGTATTGACTAAAGATCGATGACCGATGATGATCGATCCACACTCGGGGGAAATCCCGATGTGAAACCGTTGCGATATCATTGAGCTTGGAGTCACAACAGTTCGATCCATTCTCATGCACAGAGCCATCATTTCCATTCGAAAAATTCAGCATCATCAATGTTCTAATTCTGCAGAAAGGGGTCTTCTTTTTCAAGCCTCTCGAAATTCGAAACGGCAGAGGGGAGGGGGTCTTTCATATCGTTCTTGGTGACAAATGGTAAATTATAATACACGGATATAACGCAACCGAGCATTCCACTTTGTTGGACAAAATTGCATTCTCCACCAGAGACTTCATCAGCCTTCACGAATTATAAAAATGCATATATTTTCAGGTACGGATGGACTACGAGAAGATGGCCATTGTTGGTATTGCTTAACTCATTTATTCCGATACTTTTTTTTTTTTTGGGTTGCTTTCTTTTGGTTTGATTGGTGGAAGGGGGATGACACCACTTTATTTTTTTGGGGTTGCAGGGGACAGCACCACATTAGGGACAATCTCTCGGCGGCCGCTAAAGCTCAATCAGAGTAAAGGTCCATTCATTTAATGGGCCAAAGTATGACGGACTTCGAGCAATAGGGGACGATATTGGGCCCCCAAAAACATCAATGACGTGCTAACGGCTTTTTATCAAAAACCCGACAATTGGATACAGACAGTCCCAGAAGGTATATAACCCACATGCGTGTAATGAAGTTTTCAGCAACGGGATTAGTCCAAATGGTAAGCAGCTTAGTATTGTTTAAAGGAGATTTCGAATTCGAGCCTTAGCGTATGTAAAATCTCTGTTGGAAGACTCACCTACCACAACCAAATGTGCGACACAGGTTGGATCTAAATGTAGTCGCAGCAAAACTTCAGTAAACTGGGTGGGCAACTAATAAAAAAAAAAAGTTGTCATTTTCCTGTACGGAAAAATCAGGCTAAATCAAACAAAAAACTAGGCCCAAGGATCAAATGTCACTTAGCCCAAACGTCAAAAGTTCTGTTGCGCGTTGTTGCTCTCCTTTTTTTTTCCCTTCCACTTGGTTGTTGGGTTTTTTTTTTAATAAAAAACACAGCACCATATCAGTGAATTTGCAATCGACATCTTCCTAATGCACACAAGATCTCTCGACCCAAAACTTTTCCTTTGGCATTACCAAAAGACAATGATCCATGCGTACAAACAAAACGACGGAGAATTATACAAAGCGGAAGGTGGGTTTCTACAACTTTTGGATAATGAGGAAATCCAACTTTATCGAATGTCCTCGAACATGGAGAGTAGAAAATCTCAAGCTGCAGTTCATAGCATGATAAATTTTCATTTATAATGTTGCTAAGACAGCATTTTTCAAAGCAAACGTAACGGCGTCTACCTCGCAAGAAAAGAAAGCATTCTAAACAGACAAGCGAAGTGAGGGAATGCAGCCTAACAAATAAAGATTCGTCCTGGGCCCCGGCTTTTCCCTCATCCAAAAACAAAAACCGAAAAAAGTCTGAAAAAAAAAAAAACAAAAGTAAAAGGAAGGCACTCAACAGATTACACTCTACTCAGTTGGACGATGGAATATACACGTCGGCCTTCGAACGGAAAACAGATAAAAGCATTTTAAAAAAAAAAAACTTTTCGAGCGTTTGTGACTCAACTTTTAAAACTGATACGGTGCAACCATACTTGTACCCACCTTAAGCACTCCGCCGTAACCGCAAACGGCATCAAAAATCATGTAGGCTAAGAAGGGAAAGTTTCAATATCTGAACTCCAGATCACAGAGTAAAAGAGCACTATTTTAGTGCCTAACCCCTGGCCAGCAGTAAATCCAGATTTCTGGAGTGCGAATTAGCCGAAGACCCCTCTGGTTGAAATTTTCTTCGCCCGGTTCTGTTGCTGGGAAGACTATTTTCTTGCCTATGTGGAAGCTCCTGATAAGCTACGTGATGAAAATGTAGCAAAGCAACCACGCTAACGGCAACCAAAGCAGCGTTGCCCACTATTCCACTCACATTATCTAATCTGAGGGCTTTTTTCACAAAACTGACAGTTGAAAGGAAGACATTAATAAAGATATTAGATTTCCTTCCTTTATCAGCTGCAAAATTCTCAGCAGAAGGACAGCATGGTTGACCACAAAGGTTTTCCCGCATAAGAACGCGGCCTGCGCCCTGTACATCTCCCACAAAAGCCAGAGCTTCTTCAATGACTTTGTACTTCTTACCATGATGTTCAGCCAATCTCATAGCAAGAACAATTCGGCTTTGTTCTAATCGAGCAATTGCAGCATCCCTCTCAGCCCGCTGCTGTGTTTGAATGGTCTGCAAAATATTGAAACAAATTCAACTTAGAAAATGACCATTTCCGCAACTCATGGCAAATGGCAATAAGATGCCCGTAGAATCCTTCAAGATTGATTAATAGAGTGCTAAAATTTCCAGGCTCCAGAAGAAGCTAAAGGATAACAAAGTATCAATAAATCAGGTGCATTTTGCCATTCAAAAATTACTGCAAAACATATAGAAATCCCACACTATGATAATGATTCACCATAAAAATTCAATGTGGTTGCAGAATGCACATCTCCAGCCAACTAATCCAGAATTTGACAAAATAACACAACTAACTCTATCATATTCAAGAAAGCTAGACTCTTCCCCACAAGCCACTTGAGTTTCTTCCTTGGACAGCCTCCTCCCTCCACTCCTTTTTTTTTTTTTTCCTCCGTAATTTTCCCCCTTTACAGAGGTCATCATTGGTTGCCATGGACACTTGACTCGTCACAATAAGTCCCTCTTCCTGTCTACTCACTTACGCTGGCTTATAGGGAAAAAGGTGTCTAAAGGCCAAGTTTCCTCTAGATTTGCTGAAAGGGTTCCTTACATTTCTTAGCAAAGGATTGATTAATAGAATGATCGAATTCCTAAGGTTTCAGAAGAAACTAGAGAATGGACAAATCTATTGCTTATATCTATAAGTAAGGATTTTCCCTTGAGATCATTTTTAATTTCTGTAGCACCTTCAGTAACTACACAAACTAGCCTTTTCATGGAGTCGAAGATTCTTGCATACACATCATGCAAAGTCTTATTCGCACACTGGACCAATAGAAACTGGCCATTGGCTGAACAACTGTTCAGCAGTGGGGATAAGATCTGAACACAATCAAACTAACTTTACATTTGCATCCAGTGCAAGACAGAACTTCGCACAATGTTCCCCTGAATATCAATAAGCACATTCCTCATTTTTCCTCTTCTCTCGTTAGCTTACATGGTGAACTTAGGACATCACGTGTTGTTATGTAATTCATGTCAAAGACAACCAATATCAGGCATAATACATGCATGAATGCAAACAAGATATAGTGAAGCACGTTAACAACTTAAAGCAAGGGATCTAAATTTTCAAAAATCAAATATTATAGGACAATTAACTCGTCATATGAAGCTGATCATATTCCATGAATCGACCAGTGACTTGTTTAATCCAATTTCCAAGTCGAGGTGGTTCTACAGTGGATACACACCCAAACCTCCATCATTATTCTTGTAACCATCTCCTGTGGCTTTGTGTGTCACTTATCCTTGTTTTCTCGCCCCCATTGAACTCTGAACTGAAACTCAAGTAATTCAAATTTCCGTCCATACAAAGTAGCTAACAGCTAACAGTTTCTAATTTAATCTCAAATAACTGTAAGAACTAGTAGCCCCTTATTTTTCAAGACAAGTTACAAGACAAATCAACAAGCTGGTTTAACCAGCTTCTTAACAGTGATTTTTAAGGTCTCGACAAAAAAATAGTTGGAGAATTCTGACATTTTCTCGGTTTTCACTTTTCATGCAGCAAAATTGGGAAGGAACTCTGTGAATGCCTCGGGCCGGCAACCTAAACCTATTATCATGCTTTCGTGTTCAAAGCTACAACAGTGAAATAGAAGCGGAATCTCATTTTCTTGCATTTGTTGTTTTTGAAATTTCCCGCGAGAAACGATAAAGCATAAAACCTAGGGGCGAAAAAATGAAACTCACATGGTAGACCTCAAGCTGGTCTTCAAGGTTCTCGAGCGCGGTCCTAATGGAGTTTAGACTCTTGGCCTCCTGAATCAGCGAGTCGTCGCCTTCGAGCCGAAAGTCCTTCACAAAAACAAAGCCAAGGCCATCGTCGGGGGATTTGTGGTTGGGGGATTTGCGAAGGGTCTTAATGGAGTTGAGGAAGTGAGTTCTGGAAATCGAGTGGATTGTGTCGCTGAGCTTGTCGTGGAGGTCCCAGATTTTCTCCAAAATCGACTCGATCTCCTCCATCTCCATTTCCCACCTCACTTCATAGCTTGCTTCGGAGCTTGCTTCTTGCTTGTTACGGAGTCCCCAAGAAGCTTCCTTTCTGGGGGTCTCAACGTCACGTCGTCTATATCCTTCTCGAATTAATGGAAGGCTGTCGTTGGCGCTTAAAACGCCAAATAAATGGTCACCATTCACTGTTTTTGACTTTTGAGCCGCTGACAATTTATTTGAATAATACTAGTAACTTGTACTTCCTTTCTATTGTGTTTATAAAATTTCTAAGTAAACTATGCGGTTTAAAAACAGTTAAAATTAGTTCAAAATAATAAATATGTAAAATTTAAAATTTTTTGAAATATATTCTTATTTAATAAGAGAGCAATAATTAAAAGATGCTGTTAATGAGTTAAATGATGAAAAGGAATAGAGAATTAGTAAAAAAATGAGGAGAGAAAATAAAAAATTAATTAAAAAATTGGTAAAAACATATTTAATATCTAGACATCTCTAAATAAGATATAAAAAAGATGAAATCAATTTGAATTTGGGATCTTATCAAAAAGGATAGGAGCGAGTATTTGTTTGGGTCCAAATCACAGGAAAATTGCAAAGATGCCGGGTCAAATTTTAAGCCAGTCATAAATGATCAGTTCACAAACTTTTACCCAAAAACATCTCATTCCGAAATTCTCGACCAGGAGCCCTAAACCAGTAAACCCTTTGTCACGAAAGGGATCAGAGTTTTTTTTTTTTTTTTAGGGAATTTATTTCATCTTGGGTGCGTCCACAGTTTTTGCGGCTCTAGTCTCAGAATTCACGAATAATGGAAGGGATTGGTAATTTCAGGTCGATCTGCACCTTCCTTTTGTAAATTGAGTGACCGACCCACTGCTACTGCTATATTTACCAATTACTTCCGCCAGCTAATATCCCTTGAAAGCTGTTATATATATTTAAGCTTCATTGACTACTTCACCAATCTTTTCAACGTACAATTTAAAACAAAATTCAAAGCCGTTCAGACTATTATACATATTGGTTCTGCTTCAAGCAAGACATGGATTTGAGATCACTTATTTTGGTCCAAATGCAATTAAACGAATAACTTTTTATCACTTACACATAAATGGTAATAGATGCAAATGAATGATCGATAACCAATCTCACGTCTTGTTCAACCCAACGTGTTAACCCTTCATAAAACACCCCCCCAAAAAAAAAATCATCACAAGAAAATTTGTTTCTTTCACAGCCCTCCACAATCAATCATTCTGCTAGAGTTTATAATTTATGCTCGATCAGGTTTAGTGGCCCTAGTTTTTCAGTTCAATTTTCATTGTTTATAGCTATATATATATATAGTTATAAACAATGAAAAAATATGGTTAAGAGATTATTTTTATTTTACTATTAAAATATTTATTTTAAACAAATAAAAAAAATTAAATTCGGACCGTTTAAATAAAATCTGAATAGTCTAATCTGCTAAGCTTAAAGTGTCTATCAAACTAAAGAGCATAGTAACTAGTTTATACTATAATACAATGTCATTGTCAGCATAAGAAGTCAACATCATCATCAAGCCAGGGCTTCTTTTAAATTGAAGTTAGCTCTCAAATCGATTCGTAAATATAATATAGAAATTCCCTTCAGAAGAACACCATGTTCCCGCAGTTACACATTTTTCCCTTTTATTTTTATTTACACTGTCATCGCTAATATAGGCACTCCACACATTTTTAGTATTGATTAGCTATATATATATATATATATATATATTCATCTAGTTGTTGAAAAAATTCAGAGACGCATAGGTATTCTTATGTAGTTATAATTTAATCACTCATCATCATCATGACTCGAGATTATACATATAATAATTAACTTGATTCAAAACTCTTACCATGCTAAGCTTCATTATATATAGAAAGGGATCAGTTATAAGAGTGATATCCATGATAAAATTATAATATTATTGACTAAAATGTAAGTTATCGCACATTTCAGTTGAAAATTATTAAAAACTATTTTAAATATGGTTCATGACACAAATGCACATGCATGTTAACTTAAGTGATCTCATATAAAGGTGGCGGAGAAACCACAAGAAGTTCCCTTTTAAAAGACCTTATTCTTTTATATATTTGAAACTATCTCTCTTAACACTCAATCCCTTTATTGGTTTGCATTCTGCCACAGATATAACCTTCCCATCCATATATATGCTGTCTTCGATCACAGTGATTCAGTGCGATTGCGACTTGCCTGTGGAATCATCTCCCCGGCCTTGGCAATTTGAGGGTTTGGGCTGGTTTCATTCTCCCCGTCATCCTCACCGGAGATTTCCTCCAGCGACCTTCCTTTGGTTTCTGTCACCAAGAATGTACAGAAAAATCCAACCAGGTTGGTTATCGCTAATAGTATCATCGCCTTCTTGATTTTATTGGGGTCCGCATCCAACGTGTACGTCTGTACCCAAAACGCCGCCACAATCGCACCCGCCTTTCCCGACGCCGCACTCAGAGCATGACACGTAGACCTCACTCTCGTCGGAAATAACTCTGCCGGAAGCACGAAGGTGGTGCTGTTGGGGCCAAAGTTGGCGAAGAAGAAGGTCAGCCCATACAGCAAAGCGAAGAGGTTCTTTTCGTTTCTTATTTCCTTGTATCGAACACCGAGCACGAACATGAAGAAGGACATCATGAGGAAGCCAAAGAGTTGGATCTTGAAGCGTCCAAGTTTTTCAATGGAGAACACTGTGAACCAATACCCCGGGAATGTTCCCAACAAGGCAATCACGAACATGGCGAGCGCCGTCTGGCGCACTTCCTCTAAAGCACTCATCAACTCTGGCTTGTCAACCAGCCCCGTAGACGAGAAAACATCCTTCTGGGTTAAGTTCTGGCTGTAGAACGCGATGTCCAACAAGAACCACGTGCTCATCGTGCCTATCAAATGCCAACCATGTCGGCGGAAGAACTCATCGGAGAATAAGGTATACTCATTCGCGGCTTTCATCTCACTCAACCTTTCTTGCTCCGCTTGGATTTCGACGTCCAAAACCCTGGCCATATCCGCAGCCGCTTGCTTTGCGTTTCCTTCTATGAAAGCAGTGTAACGGGCTGTCTCCGGCATCTTCATCCGCCAGTAGAATGTCAGCGCCGCAGGGATGGCTCCAACCATGAGAACTATTCGCCACATAAAATCAGCTTCAGGTGGTGTCGACAACAGATGGTTTTCTTGATACGAGGGGGCAGGGTAGGCGGATATGAAAAGTCGCGAAACCAGCGTGGACACCAATCCGGCAAATACGAGCCCGACACCTTGCATGGCAAAGACGGCGGCAATGAAAGCACCACGTGTCCTCTTGTTGGCGTATTCTGACATGATGGTGGCGGAGAGAGGGTAGTCGCCACCGATGCCGAAGCCGAGCCAGAACCTGAAGAAGCAGAGAGTGCTCATCACGGCCCCGGGCGATCTACCCATTGAGAGGCCAGAGCATATGGCACAAACGATCATGAGAATGAGGGTGATGCCGTAGACTTTCTTGCGACCGAGCTTGTCTCCAAGATAGCCGAAGAATAATTGGCCTGCGAGGGTTCCGATGAGGGCGACTCCGGTGACTGCATTATTGACACGGTGAGGAAGTGACCCGGGTCTGTCTTTAGCGAGGTCAGTGTAATACAAGCGACCTAAGAGTTTAGAGACGGTGGAGATGCAAAAGAGATCGTAGGCGTCCGTGAAGAAGCCCATGCCGGCGATCACGACGGCCGTAATGTGATACCATTGTGTACGAGCGGAGTCGAGAGATTCTAGCACCGCTAAGCCCATTGTGCCTCTCGCTATTGCCACTTTCTATGGTGGTTCTGCTGGAAATTTTGGTGCTTTAGCTAGTACATATATACACAAAGGGAGGACGACCAACCCTATGTTTAGGGGATGTGAACAAGAAAATTGTGATCGATATGTGACGTTGATATTCTCTTTGCATTGATGGAATAAATGGATATCCTTTTGTTGTAGAATATTAAAATTGTGATGATCTGTTACAAACAAGAACAATGCTATATGTACCCCACCTAGGTGAACTCACTGCTCTCGTGGCATTTTCAACCAGAACAAATTCATGCAATCAAATCAAAGTTCCCGGCAGTGAATGTGTGTCGTGCTGACAATATATAATAATCCTTTTACTTTACTGGTCTCGGTATATAGATAATTAAGAGGAAACCCCCAGATATCTTGTCTGATCATATAAAGAAAGCTCCAATACTTTTTATGATCTGATATATATTAAGAAAAATGGCTATCACGAGACAAGGAATGCAAGTACTCCTCCGGTCTTTAATATAAAACTCATTTAACTAATTTGATTAGATTAAGGAAATTAGGTAAGTTAGTTAATTATGAGAAATGTGATGCGTTTTCCTAAAACACCATAATCATCTTTCTTAATACCTCATCTCCCTCTTCTACTTGATTATAGTTGAGGGAGTATCCATAAAGGTAATTTAGAGAAAATTGATAAATATGAAAAATAGGTCTTATATTTAGGACCAAAACCAACTCAATAATTGGGTCCTATATTAAGGGCCGGAGGAGTATTAAAAAATTTCATAACAAGTACATGGCAAGATCCAAGCCGAAATGATAATACGTTCATACCGCTTGCTTACATATTATTAAATTTTTTTTTTGGGTAATCTCAGGGTGATTTTCACAACATATAATGTTACTCTTATTTAGCAATGAAATTAAGCTAATTAAAATGCATGATTTTTTTTTTAATCTTTGATTCAAGACTATAGCCCATCTATACGCACATTTTCTTGCACTTAGTGACCTAATTATACAGATTTTTGAGTATCAACAATTAATGGTTCTTTTGATGAGTAAATCGGAATGACATTAAAAGGGAAATATGACTAAAAACATATGCGCGTGGAGAAAGCGAGAGATGGAAAATGACTCTCATAACTCTATTATTTGGGGGGGGGGGAACGAAATTGGATAAATTATTGACAAATAATTACATAAAAATAACAGAGATTGTGTGATTTTTTTTTTTCAACAGGCGTGGTATGGGTTTAGAATAATTACGAAGAGCAATTTCTTTTAGAATAAGCTTTAAGAACAAAAAAAATTAAAACAAATCTGTTTGAAAATTATATTGCAAAATATATTTAAAATGATAATGTGAAGGGTAAAATAATTGCTTACTGTTATAAAACTAAAGAAAGAGTAGAAAATAAAAAACAAGAATAGGAGATAATAGATCGACAGAGTATTTATTATTATGATGGTCATTGATAAAAATACAATGTTCTCAGCCTCTCATCTAATTTTGTGGGACAAAAATACGTTCTGATTTTTTGTTTTTCCTAATAAACTTTAACTTTTGTTAAGAACATATGTATACATATTTCAAATTTATTTTTATTTTAAAAATAAAACTATTTCATATATGTATACATGTAGTCCTAAGTTCCTGTTTCGCAAAACAGACCTCAACAACGAAGCCCGCGCATCATAATCATATGTCTCTTCGCTTATGCTGAGTTGATCAATCTACGCGTCTGTATTCGTCCCTAAGCCCCACGCTCTAACGTTTAGGTCTTTAGGATACTAATTACTTTTACATTATGAGTTTTTATTTTTATAAATTTCAGAAAATTTAGGTTTATGATAACATGTGTATACATGTAACGGACTAACGGCCTCTCGCTCTTTTAGTATGGTGTGAATTAGGCCGAATCATTCATCTTCTCATTTATCATTGAACCACCCTAATCCAAGAGGGACACGAGAGTAATCCGCAAATCAAAATTAGATTAACATGGGAGAAATAAAATGTATACAAGAAGGCACTGTTCCGTAAACATTTCTATCTCTTGGTTTCTGCTCAAATATAAGCGTGCACCTCTGACTCAGAAACCCTCCCTGATATAATCGGCCGGCGGCTCAGTGAATGAGATACGTGAGCACCAGCGCCACCGCCATCAGCAGATACGCCACCGCTTGGTCCACTGAGGTTCCTGCAATTTTCAACCCGACAATTTTAATTATTCAAATAATCTAAAAAGCTAATCATATACAATTAACCATCAATCAAATACGTAAACCGTCATGAGATAGAGCATGAGAGAGATTGATGCATGAAGAATCAGAGATAAACCATCGCTTGTGGGTGCAGGAGCAGGAGCCGGGGATTGGGCAGAAGCGACGGACAAAAGGGCGGCGCAAATGAGGCCCACAAAAACGACCAACTCCAATGAAGCACCTGAGACAGCCATTCCTGTTCTGTTCTGTTTTTCCTTCCAACTGCGTCTGTCTCTCTCTCCTTTCTGTCTTCAAACTTTAAGACAGAGAGAAGAGAGAGAAAGCAACGGATGCAAAAATCGTGGGAGAGATGTTCGGCTGGCCAAGGTGAACATTCATCCTGCTTCCTTTTTATAATGCTATCATCCTTCCCTCACATGTGTTCCCCCGCGCTTTCCTCTTCCCCATCCACCATCCTTTTTAACTAGTGGTTTGCCTCCGCAAAATTATCCACATTTCTCACAAAATATGCACGATGCCCCAAAAATAAATCCTATTTGACTATTTGTAGCGTAACTGAATTAATTAAAACTGATTGCAACAATAAGGCCATTAGTGTGTTTTATGGTATTCACTCTCACAACTTGGCAACCGTCCATGGAAACGACTGTGGCTCAATGGTTTTATTCATATGCAGAGTCATCCCCTCAGATCCATCTGCATTTATCTAGCCCAATCATGATGATCTGTTTCAGGTTCCTTGTGATCGATGTGTATGGTAATTAAGGTATTCATGAAAGCAAACACGTTTACATAGCCTATCCAGGACAGTCACATGCATATTTAGAAACAAACCCCCAAAAAAAAAAAAACTATTGACGTAATAACAATTTATCATAAGTATAATTACACCAACCCAGAGGCTACTTAAAAGCATATGTTGCAGGCCTACGTGCTCAGGGAAAAGAAAGGATCTTCTTTGTTCTTGTAGATTTTGTAAAGTTGCTTTGAGTAACGAAACGCCATTGTTCTGCATGTTTCAACTCCTCTGGGATCATATTCATCCAACTCCTTTACAGACTTTTTCACATCCAGGAGGGGATCCGCACTGGGGAGGAACTGCCTCTGCGCAAGTGAAAGCACAGCGAGAAAACATGAGAAACTGCTAAGAATTTAGATGCAGTAGATCGCTTGCGTTTTAATTAAATACAGCCCTCGTTCAGTGAAAAGGTTGTGTCATAATCCTCCACTGATATTAAACCCATTCCTCATGAAATTTATAGAATTAAAGTTAGAATTATTAATTACAAGGATAAGACACCTGCGGTCCATAATTGAACTGAGAATAAAGGAAATAAATGAGCAAGATTGAATGATATGACCAAGTAATGGATTAAAAGAAAAAAGAAACTTCCTTATCACACTTAAAAGAGACAGAGGGTGAGGAATTGGAAGTGCAACATCCGTGGCAAGATGAAAATTCAACAGATTGTGAAACAGTTGATCTCCAACAGGCACATAGAGAGAGTACACGCAGGCATGAATCATTAGCAATCAGTCCTCATATAATAAAACCTATGTCCAAGAGCATAATTTATCACAATTGTCTTCTGGGCCTACCTTTCAGCATCAAATTTGTTGAATCCCCTTCCATTGTGGTGCAGTGATTCCCTGATCTTCTGCTCCTCAGAAGTTTGCTGACGATAAAGCGCACATACAGCCTTTGAGGATCCTTTCCAAATGCTGCAAGCATGTCAGCCTCAAATTTCCACTCCCTTTTCTGATCTTTATTCCTTTGTATTTGTGAAAGAATCATCTTATCCCCATCAGATACATCATGTGAATCAGAGGCGACGTCATTATCAGATACATCATGTGACTTGCCAGATGTGTCTTCAGATGCAACGGGACCATGAGTAATAAGACCATTTAAGCTTCCCTCCTCTTCTGACTCATCATCATCATCAGTCTCCTCGTTCATAGGGATTCTTTTGCTCACACTTGTCCTCAATAGGTCCACATGAAGACCTTTTATCTTGCTGACTCTTCATCGCACATTTTCTGAGACGCCGCCTGGGGGTTGCAGTACTAATGACCTTGTCATCCACGAGATGTGGCAGTCACTAATTCATTCAAGTCAACTGACTTGTCAGGACTTACTTTCAAAAAACGCATCCTCTTGAGTTCAGAAATTGGCGCATTATCATCATCACTTTCAGAATCACTGATAGCAACATTTCGAGTTCGTTTCCTCTTAGGTATTGCAGTAAATTGGACACCTGCACCAGAATTCGGATCTTCATAGTTTCCACCATAAAAACTCCCTTCCAAACTGTAATCAGACAACTTTTCTTCTTTTGTCACAACACGTGTTGAAAAGGAAATGTTTCCGACATCCTGAATATCCAGCATAGGCTGTTGGGTAATATTAGGTGTACACGGAGCCATCTTGTTGCTGGTCTGCTCAGATTCTAATGCCAAATGTTTCCTAGCTCTCCTGTAAAGAAGTGGTTAGCCATGTAAGAGATTTGCCCAGCAGATTTCATTAGAAAGGGGTCCCTATAAAGTCTCACAGATATGACGACACAGACACTGTCAGAAATTGCCTGCATGTCTAAATTTTTTCGAGTAACAAATTGATGCATGATAGATCATCTTAGCCTCTGGAAAATGGTACATAGTAGAAACACACCCAAACTTACAACTTTAGGATAAAGATTTAAAAGAATTCAGGTGCAAAAATCTCATTGCAATTTTATTTTAGATATATTTTTTGGTGAGTAATTTCAATGTATTGTAGCTTCAAGAATCATTACAAGACTTCTTATGGAGGAAGTAGCTAGCACAGGAGTTGGTCCAATTGACACTTGCTCATAATTCTCAAGAAGGAAACCCCCAAGCACAGTCAGTTACCATGAAGATTTTAACTTCTCCCAAACTAATGCGACTAATTTCATCATTTACGAATGACCATAAAGATTTGTTATGTCCGCTGTGTTAAATGTTCTGTATTATCAAACAGAAAAACAGAAACTTATCTTCCACTGCTAAAAACTGAGATGAACTTACACACACGGATAAGTTCCTCAGAATGCACAGCCAAAAAGAGGGATCCTTGGGGATTTCGTTCATCAAAGCTTTCGCGCTGGGCATTGACGTGCTGGTAGAGGAGTAACTGAAGAAACAACATTCACAAACATCTTTTGTGTGTATTTGGCACTGCATTTAAGTGGAATCAAACCATGTTTATCAAAAAGCAGAGTTCTAAGCTGCGTTTTAGGGGCGCCCCATCCCCAAAAGCATACTACTATTTATGGATCCAATTTTAAAATTACGACGTTAAATAGTGAGATTGAAAAAAAAATGGATAAAATGCAGGAACAACAATAATTATAATTAAAAAAATAAGTGGAAAGAGAAAAAGAGTGTAACTAAAATTCAAAGGAGTCGCTGGGCTTGGCCCGTCGGATCTCACCAAATTCAAAGGAATCTAAATAAGGTATAGGCTAATAAATGTATAGTTTGACACTGATTTACTCACATTTTCTCCGCAAGCACAAAGGCTTCCATCTCTGTTTTTAGGCGCGCTGCGTGATTCGGCTTAGGCATTGGATCGAAGACCCTCATTTCTCATTATCTTCAAGCTGCATTTTGGGCCAGACCCTCATCTCTGTTTTGTGTTCACTTTCATTGCCATTGTATAACATTTTTTTGATGCTTAACAGTAACTCAAACATAATTGTCTTCAATAAGAAGATTCGTATGCCTAGCATAAAAAATGCATGACTTTTTTTGCCTTCTTTTTTAATTTACTGTACAATGAGTTACTCATAGACGATCCTGCACGCTTGATATGGAGTGATCTCTTGTATAAATAATGTAGCCCCTACATTCCGTTCAAATTAAATTCCAGAAAATTAATATTTTAAGACCCATTAAACAGTCTGAACATTATGCCGTGATAATCCACAAGACTGTGTTAGAAATGAGAGCGCGAATAGAATGTGGAAGATAAAATGATTTAGCAAAAGCTTTTGCTATGTTGTTAAGTAAAATTAATTACCATTAAACAATTTTAATTGAAATACCATAAATGTAAAATGAATTTTTTTCCTCTAGAGAATAATGAAAGGATGAAATAGTGAGTGAAACTCAAAGATTACAGATATAATGACGAACAACAAAAGACGCATGCAAATGCCAAAAAATTGGACATATAATGTGAGCAATTGGTTTTGGTTAGAAGTTAGAACACCAGACAACCAAGATTCCCCAAGAGTGACAAAATTTAAGGTTTGAAGACTATGTGCAAATTACGATGGTTTCAAAGACAATAATAGACTGAGGAGAGGGGTTATTAATTGGAAGGTGTGGTGCCAACAAGAGCATAGAAACGCATAATCATGCTTGCAAGGTACGTACGTCCACATTTATGCTCATCCTCTGCTACTTTTCCTGGTTTTAATTCCAGAAATCATCATGACTTTCCCAGGGTTATCAGCTTTTCTCTCCAGACAACTGAACCGGGGGGGAAAAAAGGTAATCATTAGCTGGTCCTTCCACGGCTAATTCTATACCTGTTTCCCCACTCGGCTCCTTGTCGTTGTGGGCATATAACAAGTCTGTCAAAGAAAGTAACAATAAATACTACTTCCGGTTTTAATTATAAAAACTAGTTGACTAATTTGAGAAAATTAAGAAAAGAAGTTAAGTTAATTATTTGTAATAAATATATGTTATTTTTCCTAAAATATCCTTGCTAATCAAATGTATTGGCTAGAACTACCATTGTTAGAAGGACTACCTTGAGAAAAAATACATAAAAATGAGAGACAAAGTGAATTGTGGTCTTATAATTAAGACCAAAATAAAAATCAAATAAAATCTTATATTAAGGACCGAGGTAGTAGTTAAGAAGACCGAGTTACATTTGATTGTTTTTTGACCGTGTTTATTAATTATAATTGACCTAGTTTTCTAAGAAGAGTGTGTGTATTATTGTACTACCTCTAATTCTAAATATGAGATCTAATCATTATAAACGAGATTTTATATTTACAACCTGAGTTAATATTAATTAATGAGAGATTATATATGTCAGCAGAATCACAAAATACACAAGGGTGTGGCGTACACATTAATATGGAAGGACCCATTTTCCTGAACTCCCTTTGCAACACTATCATGACCAAATCTTCTGCCAGCTTCACTTCGTTATCATTAGTATGGACCCTTTAAGAAAAAGGTCCCTCAAAGCTTTGTTCGATCATCATGCCACCTCAATCCCGAGGGAAATTCAAAATATTAAATGCTTACATATCTCAAATTTAAAAATATTTATGCATAAAAAGAACCTGAAAGTTTCAAACTTATCCTGGACAATTTCAAGATTTGAAATTTCAACTGCACGCACATTTGGATTTAGAATTTCAAATGAGGGGGGAAATCAATTTTAAAAAAGTACTATGCATACTATATCTTAAATTTGAATCTAAAACTTAAAATATTTTAATTTATTCCAACAGAAGGATGGTAGAACCAGTGGGATCATCATGTCTCCTCTGTATTCCATCATTAAGTAGTGAGAAGATATGGAAATCTGGAAGAGAATCAAGAAGTGGGACTCACAGTCCAGCCCGCTTAATCCAATTCCATCGCTAACACACTGATTACACACATTTTCCAATACTCTTCACATCTCTTTCCTCGCTGGCGTGAAGGCCGACGGACATAAAGGGGGTGAGAGAGAAGAGCTGTATTTATGTTTTTCTCATACATTTCGTGTGTGCTCTTCAATGTCTTCTCTGTTTGCCATGTCAATCAATGAACTTTTCTTTTCTCTGGGTCCTGACCCCACCTCAACATTCATTTCGATCTCTTCTTCCTTTTTTTTTTTTTTTTTCCTTTTTATCTCTGGTTTCAAATTTTGTCCCATTCTCCCCAACATTTATACATTCTGTTGGGGATCGCCATTGCCCATTAAGCATTCTTAATAGTCACACTTGTTTGTTTCCATTTAATTTGATGGGCGTCTGTGTCGCCAGATGCTCTCTAGCTTTTCAGAGTTGGTCCTAGCTCCTCAAAACCCTAAGCATGGACGGTTTTATGATTGTATCAGAATTGCGGCTAAAAACTTGTTTGACCAATATCTCAGAACATATAAATTATGGAACACTATATAACAGACCTAGCTCCAACCTAAACTCAGTCGTTGTTAGTCCTCAACCTTGTAGATCGACGTAGGGTTACATATTGAAGAGCCCGCTCACCCTCGATGGATCATATAACATAAAAGCTACGTAATGTCACTTTCTCATCATGTTAGCTTGCGGACATATTAATAGCTTTGATGGGTTTTAGGTTTCAAAACATTCACATTCAATTCGCCCTTGTCTGTCCCATAATATTTGTCTGGGGATTAGGCCTTTGCTAATTGCTAGGGACCCCTTACGTCATTTGGTTCCTAAATCCCTTGTGGCATGTGCGATTTACCCTAACAAGTTTGTATGATGGCACATAGAGTGAAAACGAACGGGCGGGAAGCTCGGCATCATGACGTCGATGATTTAAAAGTCGAATGTTGCTAACTATAACCTAGAAGCTACAACGATGTTTGCAGCCTAATACCCAGTTTAATTAAGCATCACCTTTTTCCCATGAAAATCTGACGACTAATCAAGTAAAATCACTGAAGCTTGGTAAGAATCCTCTAATATCTATATGCACACACGTAGAAAAGACGTTTGTCTTTTATATGCATCACACAGTTGGAGAATGAGGAACCAGTGATCAATAAACGTCCGATATTGTTGTCTTTAATAAGTTACTTCCTCCGTTTCTTATTATAAGAAATGAATAATCGAATTATATTGATTAAAAAAATAGTTAAAATTAGTTAAGAATAATCAATGTATAAAAAGTATAATTTTTTTTCTAAAAATGCCTTCATTAGTAAGGAGAGAAAGTATAAGAAAGAACAATTAAATTATTAAAAGAAAGAGAAATGGGAGGGAGAGGGAGTGTGAGTGTGAGTTGGAGACAAAATAAATATGGGTAAAATAAAAAGAGACAACTTTTAAGTGTCTTTTATATATAGGAATATGTTATAAACATCAAATGTCTCTTATAATAAGAAACAGAAGGAGCAGTTAATTGGTTTGGGGAATGGCATGTTGTTAAGTATATGGAGAGAGAAAGAGGGGTTGGTTGAGGGTGAGGTAGATATGGAAATTGAAGCATGAGTGGGGAAAAAATGGACGCATTTGGAGAGGAAAAATCCAAAAATGAAGCCTGAAACCAGCAATTGCTGCCGACCTATTTGTCACACACTTGTGCCACCCACCCTGCCACATTAATATAATGACCTCTCATTCACTGAGGCACAGAGAGAGAGAGAGAGAGAGCCTGTCTGTATGGATCTGTTGTATGTGTATTTGTCATTTATATATATACATATATATATATAGTGATTAAGTTTAATTCATAGGAATTGCAATGAGGGATCATTGGGGACACGGAGATGTCGTGCCTCCATATTGAAAGCCTACCATTCTTCATAATAAATAATGAAAGGAAGGAGACAAGTTGCTGAACTTTGCCTCTGTCCTAATCGTCGCAGCTGCCCTCTGCTTTGTCCTGTCATCCCCACATTTATTTCGCTCCTCTATCTCATCAACGCTCGTGTTTGTGCATTTTGTCCTCTTCATTGCTTCCTCAGATGATCCATTTTCAAACTTTGATTAATCACAATCGATTCAATTAGATAACTAGAACTCGCCCAATTCTTCCTGTAAATTTGAAACTATGATATATACATATATATAAATTTATACAGACGTGAAAGGAAGAAAAAGGACCAGAGGGAGTGTTAGTTTGGCACTAATGAGACTGGTAAATTTACGTCGAAACAAAATAGCTTGATAACCTACTGTAAACGGACCACTTCAAGGTTTTATAGCTTTGACTATTAATACTCTAATATCTCAATGTGGAAGGACTTTAATCATACAAAGAATAAGGCTTTTTGGATAGAATCTAAAAAGTATGGGAAAGTGATGGCTATGGGGGACAATATTGCACCACTTCGTGGGCAACAACATCGATATTCCTATTTAGGCTTTGTTATTATTACGGTTTTTCCCTTGAACAGTCACATAGATGCTGCTGCTTTGTTTCTAGTTTAATTCCCTATAAAGAGGGTAACTTAACTTCTCCCCAAAATTCTTCGAACTGTCATCTCTCTCGCAGCTTCTGTGTACATCTGAATCTGATGGGACTACTCAGATCTCTGAATCTTCACAACAGACACATGTAGTTACCCCTATTAATTACTGCTCTTTAATGTGCGCGGGCGCCCTGTGTGCTAACTCGCTGTGAATTAATTCATAATGTCTCTCAAACTGAAGATTTAAAATTATATACTACCTTCTATTTTTAATATAAAAACTAGTTTAATTTTTAATTTAATCCTAAATATAAGATTCTAATTCACCTTATCTCTAATATTTATCTATTTTTTTCTCAAATAATCTCTATAGTGGTTGCATATGTTAAGAAACTATCATCAATTTGTAATTCAAACACATATGATTAATAAAGGCATTTTAGAAAATAAAATATCTATTTACGACAAATAACTAACTTAATTAACTTTTTTAACCTCTTCAAATTAATCAACTAAGTCTTATATTAAAAATCAGAGATAGTATATACTTATTATCAGCACTGCTATAACTGACGCGGCCACTCCAAATTATTTAAAAATTTGAATACTCACAGTGAATCTACAAGTAATAAAAGTTTCAAATGAAACCATGAGATTATAACTTTCTCTGGCTAATTTCACACATGGAAAAGCCACCTTAATTTTCTTTTCTTTTCTTTTTTCGAGTGAATTAATCAACAAGAAGGGACGGTTTGGGTACATGGGGTAGGCGGTCGAAGCTGTTGGAGGTACAAAGGAGTAATACAAGAATACTACTAGAAGAGCAGCTAAGGGATTGAGGAGTAAAGATGAGAGTGCGAAAATAGGCTCAGTGTAGATATTTAATTTGAGTGGGCACGCACTACGTTTTCCATTTGATAGGCATGAGATATTCATGACATCCCCCGGTAGTATTAATTAGCTATATAGGTATGCATGTACTCAACTTTAAACATTTCATTGTTCTTTAATGATTATCGAAATTTAAAATATATTGAATGAAGCTATAGACCTTGCATTTACAAAATAAGGGCTCGTTTGGATTACCATTTAGAATGCCAAAAGCACAAGGGAAAGCGTGAAATTGAGGTTTGTAGCTTATTGTAGCTCAGAAGACTGTTTGGATTGAGCTTTGTTTCTAACTGACTTATGAAAAAAAATAACTTTTCTAATTGACTTATCCAACGTAATCTGGATCAACTTTTCTAACTGACTTATGGAAAAATTGTGCAAAGCTTATGATCTAATTAATTATGTGATTCTATTTACTTTAATTAGAGACCAGATAAATTTTAATTTATATTCATGTTTGTTCATTATGTATATTTAATTAATTATCTACAATATATTTTTAAATTTTTCTCCGTAACAAATGTTTTTATTTTATAATTTTACAAATAAACTATTTATATTTTATCATAATAATTTAACGTGTTTCTTTAAATTATTATCACATTAAAAATATAAAATTTCAAACACTACTCCATATCCTTTTCAGTCATTTTACAACTAAACTAACTTTTCTATTAATCATCCAAACAACTTTTAACTTTTTTAACTGATTTTTTAAAAGCATCTATCCAAACATAAATTACGTTACACTAATTGACTTTTACTCTAATTTCAGTTACAAAAGTTAGTTGAGTTAGAAGTCAGTTTTGCCAACGCCAATCCAAACATACCCTAAATGGGATAGCATGCATGTATTTAGAAAGCGATAAAGAAATGAAGTAAAATGGTGAACTTACAATCTATACCTAATTGTGAGAGATAGGATTCATACACAACTACGTTCCACTTGTTTATTTATCCTAGACTGTTGCACTATCTTCCTTCATTCACAATGTAATTAAGCAGAGACCAAAGGACCAGAACAGGGATATTAATGAATGGTTTTGTGATGCTTCACAACCATCTATCCCCCCCCCCCAAAAAAACAACAAAAATAATGGTCATTGCCATTGGTGATGTTGATGCATGTATATATCTTGAAGTTTCAGTGCTTACTAAGTGGAGCAAAATAACTAACAAGGAATAATATACGTACATCCGCACACACACATATATTCAGCACTGGCTCTCAATTAATTTACTTGTTCAATCCTTAATATAAGACTCATTTAACTAATTTGATTATATTAAGGAAGTTAGGTAAGTTAGTTAATCATAAAAAATATAACACGTTTTTTCTAAAATACTATAATCATCTCTCTTAATACCCCATCTTTCTCTTCTACTTGATTATGATTGAGGGAATATCTATAGGAGTAATTTAGAAAAAATTAATAAATATAATAAATAGATCTTATATTTATGGTAAAAACCAACTTAACAATTGTGTGCTACGTTAAAGACGGTAGGAGTACTATATCTTCAACATATTCCCTTCTCAGCGTCATAGGGAACCTTTCTCTCTCTTCTCTGTGCTCCCTCTCCCTCTCTCTTCATCTATAACTGCTCTCGTTGAGCTGAGTCATCTTCTTTAAATTATTTTCTGCATTGTTCTGCTCTTAGTCTGATACTGCTTCTGTTTTAGTCTGATACTGCTTCTGTTTGCTCTCTGCATCGAAATTCCATGGGATTCAGTGCGCGGTACACCCTTGCTGATTAGCGTGAGAGTGACATCTTATTTTCTTTCCTTGGTCTTAACCATCCCCAGTAATCCTCAGTCCTTTTCTCTCATAGCTTTCCCTAAAAAGAAAACTGAGATCATGGACGCCGGCTTCCCTGATATTTTTGAAGACAAGGACTTGGACTTGGGTGGAGACGATCTGCTTGCCATTTTGGACTCCCTCGAAGACTTCACCAATTTTCCTCCCGTCGAAGAATCCCTTACCGTTACCTCAAAAGAGAATAACGACGAAACCACAAGCGCTCTCCAATGTGATTCCCTAACTCAGCTTCAAACTACACCCAGAACCAAGAGACAGAAGCTTTCGGAGCCATCCGAAGAACCTAAGATATCTCATATCGCTGTGGAGCGTAACCGAAGAAAGCAAATGAACGAGCACTTGTCCGTCTTGAGGTCCCTCATGCCTTGCTTCTATGTCAAACGAGTGAGTCTTAACTCTACCTGCAATGCATGCCTCTATTTCTTCGAAAAATATTCTCAACAGTGAAGTAAATAACTTACTCCTGCCACACACACACACACATATTTATGTGTGCATGGGTTGTTAATTAGGGCGATCAAGCATCAATAATAGGAGGAGTGGTGGAGTACATCAACGAGTTGCAGCAACTTCTGCAGTCCCTGGAGGCCAAGAAACAGAGAAAGGTGTACAATGAGGTTCTGAGCCCTAAGCTCGTGTCAAGCCCAAGGCTTTCTCCCAGAGTGATGCCACCGGTGAGCCCTAGGCTAAACCTGCCCATTAGCCCAGGCACACCACAGCCAGGTAGCCCCTATAAGCCCCACCCCAGACTATCCAGCTCTCTGGAGCCATCTCCCACATCTTCTGCTTCTTCCTCCATCAACGACAATATCAACGAGCTCGTCGCAAACTCCAAGTCTCCCATTGCCGACGTCGAGGTTAAGTTCTCGGGGCCCCACGTCCTCTTAAAAACTCTATCTCCTCCAATCCCTGGACAAGCTTTAAAAATCATCTCCGCTCTTGAAGATCTGGCACTCGAAATCCTTCAGGTCACCATCACCGCTACTGAAGAAAGCGTACTTAACTCATTCACCATCAAGGTACGCAAACAACTCAAATATATCTTTTTTAAGATCATACAAATGATTTTCTCTATGTTCGAAATCTGTAATTAAAAAAAATATATGTATACGCCCGTTAGCCTTTGAATCAAAGCGGCGATATGACATATTGGCTGAAGTTTGGTGTGGTAGTAAGAATATAATGGTGAATGTTTTTTGACAGTACCGAAACTGTGCAAAACATTATCAAAGCACGCTGATTACTGAACAGTATATTATTGACTGGATATGTACTGTCTGGGTATCAGGAATCGTGATGATATCTTGCAGAGGCGTTGTCTTCATTTTGAGTAAACCATATATATACGTTAGAACGATCGTTGTTACAGCTATATATGTCTTTGTGTTTTAAATACTGATGCGGAATTCAACTCACCAACTTTTCCGGATTTAAGACATGATTGAGTATGCTTTTTTTGTATATTGACGACGTGTTCTTATTGGTCTTGTAATTAATTATGAATATTTGATTCTTATTATGTGTAGATTGGAGTTGAATGCCAGCTCAGTGCCGAGGATCTGGCTCAACAAGTCCAGCAAACTTTCTCGCCTCATGGGCTTCCCTCGTGACTTCTTCGGGAAATAATTAAGGTAACAGGGCGCGCTAGACACAAACCCGTTAATGTTACTAAATAAATTTTGAATATGTCAGATTTATAAGTTTTTTTTTTCCGAGTATTCAAAATTTATTTAATAGTATTTCACGAGTTTGTAGTGTTTAATATTAAAAGCTATTGATATCCTCTTAGTGCGTACATAGTAGATACCTGCACAGCCATTAGCTTGCATTTCTTGTGGCTGGCTCTTGTAATTGGTCAAGAGGTGTTAGTCATAGCTGGTTCTTGTAATTGACTGCTGCCAAGTTCGAAATTTAGAGTGTGAACTCAAATGTCATTTCATTCCCACATATGAGATCAAGCAAATTCTAGACAATTAGTTATGTCTTCCAAAATAAAACGCCTTCATCTTTGTTAATTTTATATACTACTATCTGCTAGCTAGTACTGCCACCTAACTATTGGGGATGAGCTAAATGTATAATTAGACCCCATGAATGCTCATCAAATTTATTTATCCGTTGGAAGACAGGAATGGACAAAATTTATGGGTTTGGGGATCAAGTACTTTTAAGAATCAAAATATGGATCTTTATGGTTTGATACCTCCCCTCTAACCTAACAAGATTCAAAGTGTACGTTTATTAGTTCTTTATGGTTTAATACGTTCATCATTATTTAATATGAGGGGGGGGGGGAAGGAAAGGAGAGAGGGGGAAAAAAGTAACAATTCTCAGAATGGGCCAACCATATTAATGAAGGCTCATTGAATTGTACGCGCACACAACTACCATTTTACAAACATTGTTCAAAACAGGCCTCCTTCTTCTACTAATAAAATAAATGCTGGATCTCCGTCACTATCTCTCCCCAAGTTAGCCACGCATCTCCCTCTCTATGTGTGTGTGTGTCTCTCTCTCTCTCTATATATATATATGCACACACACGTACACAGTCCTTTAAAATGACCCACCGTATTTCCCCCATCAAAATGTTTGAGAAAACTACATCTGGGAAATGGCCCTCTTTTTGCTTGGAAGACCCACTAACCTAATTTTCACCATTATGTTATACTCCCTCCGTTCCTTATTATAAGAGACATTTAATGCTTATGGTATGTTCCTATATAAGAGACACTTAAAAGTTGTCTCTACTTTTTGTGTTGATTTCCTATTTTACCCATATTTATTATCTCCAACTCACACTCTCTCCCTCCCACTTCTCTTCTTTTAATGTTTTAATTATCTCTCTCCTACTCTCTTTGCTTATTAATGAGGGTTTTTGGAAAATAAATTATACTTTTTACACATTAATTGTTAACTAATTTTAACTGTTTTTTTGATCAACGTATTTCGGTTATTTGTCTCTTATAATAAGGAACGGAGGGAGTACTATTTTAGGTCATTTCATTATGATTGGAAGAACATTAATCACAGCGCCTGGGCAAAACTCTTTCCCATCATATATGGGGTTTGTGAAATAAAAGAGACGAGTAGTCCTTTGAAAATTTGAAGTGAAGGGAATTAAAAAAAAAAAACAGAAAACGCTTATGTGCAGGAGAAGTTTCACTTGAATTAGCACTGGAAAAATTTTCTTGGAACTTTAATGTTAGCTCAGCAAGCAGCTTCCTCCGTCGACCCAGAATTAACTATCCATATTTTTTGGAGGTTAGAAGATGCGAATTTGGGGTGTTTGGATGAAACTAAAACCGTATATGAAATAAATATATAGAAGAATTCTCAATTTACAAAAACATTTTTAAAAAAAACACTTTTCATATTTGTCAAACACTCCCTTGGTTGGGTTAGGCGGACTTGGGAACCAAATTACCCGATGAAGGGACAGTCTGGACTATTGAGATTTGATGTGAGCCCACATTGATGAAAACTATTTTTGGCCTAAAACATGTCTAGAGTGGGCGTCCTCTGCTTTTATTTCTTAGTGGACCGATATGGGCCAGTTCTCATTGCCGGAACGGACTCCTCTTAATACAAGGCCGTTTATGATCCAGCTATGGTTATTTTGCTGACAAGAAAGAATTTTGTTCTTCAATCGGAGAAGAATGGTTTTGCTGTGCCAGGCTCTGCATCTTCAAATTGAACATTCCTTTTCATAGCTATGATCCATTGTTGGAAACAAAAGTTAATGCATCGCTGGTTCACTCTTCCTCGTACAACCATACATGGTAACCAACCCAATAACCGTTAGCTTCTGGGAAGGCCATGAACAAGAAAAAGCTCTATAATTAATTGAATGATTCAATCAAACGGCGATGGGAAAGCTAAAACGATTTTGACCGGCCCATCTATGCAGGACAAGCGGTCAAGACATAATGTCCCCCCCCCCCGGTTCCTTCTAGAAACAATACAGCTGCTTGCTGCCTTATCACATGTTTATTCTGCATTTTTTTCCCGCTATGATATGGTTATTCTGAATATGCAAAAGTAATTAGAAGAATCGCTGGTTATCAAAAGTGAAGCTGTGTCCATCATATCCGAACTGATCAAATGGAAGGTTTAAACCAACGGTTGGGGAATTTGCGGCGGAAGTAACGGCTGAGACTATGTCGTTGATCTCAGACCCAGAAGTAGTTGCCATATTTGGCATCTCACCAAACATGTTATTGACTCCTCCACTTGGGGACACGGAAAAGCTGGTTATTCCTGATGTGGCTGGGGACATATAGGAAGGATCAGAAGTGAGGTTGTCGGCAAAATTGTTTTCGAGCATGGAGCTTGTAAACATTCGGTTTTCGTGATCCATAATGGAGGAGGTTGAACCAAATATAAGTGAGGTAAACGATGAGGATTGCTCCGGGGCGGGGACATCTAGATTGTCGGTTTGGACTCTCAGACCAGCTCGAAGGTTCAAAAGTAGTTGCTCTTGTGAATGTTGCTGAGGATCTACAGCATTCGGATTCAGTTCATGGCTTTCTTGAGTGCCAGATGGAGCAACCGCATTGGATGACTGTGAGCAGGTGTGCGTTCCTCTGTAGGTGATTTCAAATACGTTGGGGTCCTCATCAGATCTTTGCACTTGCTTCGTGGCCAAGCATCCTTGAACATTTCTATGGGTGCATCTGTAATAGCCTCTGCATTTACACCAAATGCAGTTGTATAATTTTTAGCCACAAATGGCCCACATATAGTTGATAAAACTGGAGGCACATGTATATATATACACACACCTGGGAAACTTGGCTCCAAGAATCTCTTTCTGGCCGTATTTCCTCCAGCTATATCCGTCGTCAAGAGTCCCTTCCACCCCCATCCCTGGGCTAACTCTAATCTGTTTTGTCCACCTGGGCATGCTTCTTCTGCGATAGATCCGAGAAAAAATTTACATCAGAAAACTGTGACAGCACTAGGCCCTTAACGAGGTATAACTTGGAGAGGTGTATAAATTAACATTCGCTATCGGAACACACACACACACACATTTGTACGTATGTACGTACCTCTTTTTGGAGGCACTTTGGTCTTGGAAATCCCTGTCAGAGTCTTCGCTGCGAGGACTGCCACTAAAAGGTGGTGACTCAGAAGTTGGGACGATTCCGACCCGTGTGAGGTGCGATGCGTCACCATTCCAGTTTACCGTTGCAAGTGCCTTTTCAAATGCGGCTATGATTCTCTGGATCAAGAACTCGCAGGTTTCTGGGGAGGAAGACGGCGAGTGGAGGCACATCTGAAGTCGCCTTGCCAGCTCCCTGCCTTGTACTAGCTCGTTGATAAGCCGACTCTCCCACTCTCCCATGTTGACTTTGTCCATGAAGCCCCCAGTCCCAGCCAGACCTCACTTGTGCAGCGACGGACTTACAGTTATACCCCAAATTATTGGTGGAAGGTTCGGTGGAACAATTTGAACGGCGTCAGACCCAGAGCTTCTGCAGACACATGTCAGAGAGAAGGCCAAAACAGGGGATGAACAGAGCCAAAGCCGAAAGATATACCCACGACACGTGTAACGGCCAAGTATGCGATATTGGGTTTTGAGATATATTCAGGCAAAGACGTCGATAGGAGATGGTTTAAACAGACAAGAAATGAAGTGGAGGTTTATGCTGCAGTAGCAGAGCTTTTGTGTGTGGTGTCCTAGACGATTCGAAGTGGTTATAGTAAGATTAAGGTGGAGAATGAAGGTGAGTCCGTAAGTGAGATTTTAAAGAAGGTGATGCTTGGTCTTGAAGGACGAAAGTGAGGGAGAAAAGGAGTGAATAAAGAGGAGGGAAAGTTTGACTGAGAAAATGGGAGAGTTGAAATTCAAAAAGGGAGGGGGGAGACTAGTCTTTGGTCATAGAAATT
The DNA here is from genome assembly GCF_004799145.2 of Neltuma alba. NCBI lineage: Eukaryota > Viridiplantae > Streptophyta > Magnoliopsida > Fabales > Fabaceae > Neltuma > Neltuma alba. Next base: position 101,050 of record NW_021635862.1, on the reverse strand, counting down.
AGGGGGGTTGAAATTTGAAAGGATGAGGATGAGACGTCTAATTGCTGACCCTTCTATGCTAAATCGCTAATGCACAAAGCTTCCTTGTGATTGACCCTCGATCATTTAATAATTTACAGGGGGGGGAAAGAAAAAAAAGAAGGGAGAGAGTGGGAGTGAAGGAAGGGAACCTGGGGAACACCGAAGACCAGGAATCTTCAAAATCTGAAACCTCCTTACGCGTCGCTACTGTTCCTGCATTTCCAAGTTCCAACGTGGCTGTCCCTGGATGAGACAGACCTGTGACGTTTTCCTCCCACGTCTGCTCTCGTCATCATCTGCCCTCCTTTTTGTTTTTTTAAATAAAAATAAGCTCATGCCATATTTTTTTAGGAAAAATTTCAGTTAAGGACCGCAGAAGACAATTTATATCAATCAAGGATCAAAATTTTCTGAAATTTCACTGTAAAACCAAGGGACCAAATTGAAATTAAAATTTAGAGTGAGATTACAATAATACTCCTCCCTTTTTATTTTATTAAAAAATAAATATTAACCGGAGATACTGTTTCGAACACCGGAGGTAGGAGGTTCGGCCATCGGCGTTCAGGTGGCCACCACCGGAGTCCGGCCACCGGTGGCAGGAACAGTAGCTCCGGCCGGCCTTTGGTGGCCAAATTTTTTTTGTTTAAAACAAGTGACTAAGGGAGGGTTTGAACCCATGACCCCTTGGCATACTAAAAAATTTGCAACCACCAAACCAAGCAACCCATTCAAACATAAGATGCAAATAAAAATATATATAACAAAACAAACATAACTACTTGAGTATAAGTGAACAAGTGAAATTAGACGATTTACAAGTGGAATTCAGCAATTTACAACAAAAATTAGGCAATCTACAAATAACATAATAGAAGTCATAATCCCAAATACAAGTGTTTAAGTGCAAATGAGCAAGTGAAATTTGAAGATTTACAACAAAAAGTTTATGGATGTACAACCCAAATTTGACAAACACAAGAGAATACACAACCCAAAATGTAAGTGTTTGAGTGTAAGTGAACAATTGAAATTTGATTATTTACAAGTGGAATTCAGGAATTTATAACAAAAATTAGACAATTTACAAATAACATAGTTGAAGTCATAATTCCAAATACAAGTATCTAAGTGCAAATGAGCAAGTGAAATTTAAAGATTTACCACAAAAGTTTATAGATTTACAACCCAAATTTGGCAAACACAAAGAATACACAACCTAAAATGTAAGCGTTTGAGTGTAAGTGAACAAGTGAAATTTGACGATTTACAAGTGGAATTCAGCAATTTACAATAAAAATTAGGTAATTTATAAATAACATAATCGAAGTCATGACCCCAAATGCAAGTGTTTAAATGCAAACGAGCAAGTGAAATTTGAAGATTTACAACAAAAGTTTATGGATTTGAAAGTGAAATTCGATAATTTACAACAAAAATTAGGAAATTTACAAATAACATAATAGAACTCACAATCCTAAATACAAATGTTTAAGTATAAGTGAGCAAATGAAATTTAAAGATTTACAACAAAAGTTTATAGATTTGCAAGAGAATTTCACTTGCTCATTTGCACTTAAACACTTGCATTTGGGGTTATGACTTCGATTATGTTATTTGTAAATTGTCTAATTTTTGTTGTAAATTGCTGAATTCCACTTGTAAATCGTCAAATTTCACTTGTTTACTTACACTCAAACACTTACATTTTGGGTTGTGCATTCTTTTGTGTTTGTCAAATTTGGGTTGTAAATCCATAAACTTTTGTTGTAAATCTTCAAATTTCACTTGTTCATTTGCATTTAAACACTTGCATTTGGGATTATGACTTATATTATGTTATTTGTAGATTGTCTAATTTTTGTTGTAAATTGCTGAATTCCACTTGTAAATCATCTAATTTCACTTGTTCACTTATACTCAAACAATTGCGTTTGTTTTGTTATATGTATTTTTATTTGCATTTTATGTTTGAATGGATTGTTTGGCTTGGTGGTTGCAAACCTTTTGATGTGCCAAGGGATCATGGGTTCAAACCCTCCCTTGGCTACTTTGTTTTAAACAAAAAAAATTTCGGCCACCGGAGGTCAGCCGGAGCTACTTTTCCTGCCACCGGTGGCCGGACTCCCGACGGTGGCCACCTGAGCGTCAGTGGCTAGACCTCCAACCTCCGGTGGTCGGAACAGTATCTCCGGTTAATATTTATTTTTTAATAAAATAAAAAAGAAGGGATATTATTGTAATCTCATTCTAAATTTTAATTTCAATTTGGTCCCTTAGTCCTGCAGTAAAATTTCAGAAATTTTTAGTCCTTGATTAATATAAATTGTCTTCTGCGGTCCTTAACTGAAATTTTCCCTATTTTTTATTTATGATCTACCGTCGCATGAATTGACGATGATCAGCCTCTGCTTGTAAGTTATATTTCAGGAAGGAGTATGATCAAAACCATATATTTCTTTCGGTCTTAACTATGAAATCAAAATGTAAAATTCATACTCCTCGAGTCTTTAATACAGGACCCAATTATTGAGTTGGTTTTGATCCTAAATATAAGACCCATTTCTCATATTTATCAATTTTTTCTAAATTACCCCTATAGATACTCCCTCAATTATAGTTAAGTAGAAGAGGGAGAGCGAATTTTAAGAAAGATGATTATGGTGGTTTAGAAAAAACATGTCACATTTTTTATAATTAACTAACTTACTTAATTTCCTTAATCTAATCAAATTAATTAAATTGGTCTTATATTAAGGATCAAAGGAGTTTTTTTTTTTAATTATGCCACTCCTTCATTTATTTTTATTTTCATTGTTTTTTATGTTAATTAGTATGTTTTTAAGTTTAATATGGCACTTTATTGTCAACATTAACTTTAATGAAAAACAAAATCCAAAAGTTACATGCTTTTGTAAGTTTAAAACCACCAGCTCCCACTACTATTATTTCTTTAAGAAGGTTAAAGTAATTAACTTTGAGTTATGATTAAAACCAGAGGTAACACATGTTAATTTATAATATGTTTTTGGTATTATTTAATTAACACAGTGGGGTTGATGATTGATTACTTCTTGTTAAGTATGAACGTTTGTTAATTAACAAATTCCCGAAGACACGTGAAACGCTGATGATCCGATGGTCCGATTCACTGTATCATCGCGACTTTCAACACTGAATTGAAATGAATTGACAGCTTCCTGGATCCCTCCTTTTTAAAAAAATAATAAAAAACTATTTTTTGAAAGTTTAAATTACCAACAACATGGGTAATAGATAAACGAATCTTGTACGACTAAACTGTAGCTCTCGGTTCTTTTATTTGCACGTTGATCCCCCTCTAAACGCGCATCCGTCTCATGTCTTACAGCTCTTCAATACGAACTTCTTTTGACTTCTCCTCACATAATTATATCGAAATATACTATAAAGAGCAAGGCTGAACCTAAACCCCCCAACCCAACGCCTCATCATGTGGAACAAATATTTCTGTTAACTGCATTTTAACTTATTTTAATATTAACGTACAAGATTTTGTTAAACTCAACTAGCCTAAACTTTTATCTGTCTAAGAATAAAATATAGGGAAAAAAATTAATAAGACGTGCTGTTTATAAATCATGTGTGATTTTATACTTGTATACTTGCTTACTGTATGAAGAACTGTTCCGTACATTTATACAGGATCCATACAAGAGGAGAGAAACTTATTACGAGTCCACGCGAAAACAACAGAAAACGCGTAATTCTTAAATGCCAGGTTCTGTAGTTGCCACACAGTAATAAATTTTAATTCCTGTCATTGGAAAGTCTAGAACCTGCGAACCTGCGAACAAAAGGGGGGGGGGGCTGCACCTGAGTTTCATTTAATTTCACTGGCCATATGATTCATGTTTGGTGGGCCCTGTCTTCGTGACAGCAAAGTCTCACATTTGAAGCATTCAAATCGAGAAAGTTTGAATTTTAGACCAATTCAGACGCAAATGGTTGTAACGAGTTCAACAAACAGAATTACTATTATTTTGCCACTAAATTAAACCGGGTGTATATTTTGCAAGCCGGAGTTTATGATTAAACCTCAGGGCTTTTCTTCCCCTTTTTTGGTTGAACCTAAGGCATTCATCGCTAGCAACAATAACTAATTTTCTCACATCATAACTTCTGAAAAGGATTTTAGTACATGTCACGAGACATTGTCAGGATCAAACTCCTAATTAAATATTCCTCCGGTTCTTAATATAAGATCTATTTAATTAATTTAATTAGATTAAAGAAGTTAGGTAAGTTAGTTAATTATAAGAAATGTGACACGTTTTTTCTAAAACACCATAATCATCTTTCTTAATACCCCTCTCCCTCTTCTACTTGATTATGACTAAGGGAGTATCTATAAGAGTAATTTAGAGAAAATTGATAAATATGAAAATGGGTCTTATATTTAGAACCAAAACTAACTCAAGAATTGAGTCCTATATTAATGACCAGAGGAGTATTTAAAGAACTTAATTAAATATCAACTGTGCTCAGTCTCAGGTAAAAAAAAAAAAACCGAATATACAGGTGGTTTGGTATGAACAAAGGGAAGACTAAAGGAGTAAAAGACAAGCCGCAATGTTCTGGGTCATCTAGAACATAATAGGGCCTATATCATGAGACCATGACGAGGAGTACGAGTGCTCTCCGTGAAGCGACCAGATCAACAGAACCGGTGGCCTTGCAGACTCTGGCGGAGGTTGCAACGCGGAACGGGACGTGAAGCTTCGGGAGAATAGACTCTATGAAAGGGCATCTATGTCATTTCACACTCCAGGCTTCCGTGCTAATCTCAAGATTTTTACGGTCTCCGTCTCTCTCTTTTTATTCCGATGTGAAACAATTTAGCATTTTCTGGTTTTTTTTTAAAGCAATTTAGCATGTATATTCAGTATTCAGGAAGGATATACAGAGAAGAATAAGGGAGGGAAAATTGTTTATTTTATAAAGAATTACAATAAAATCCCAAGCAAACAAAATTATCGAAAGTCCTAATAACAACTTAAACAGCTTGTAATGATAAGTTTTTAGGTAAAATATGATAATCTTTGGGACTTATCTTGTAATTATTTTTCTTTCTTAGAATTTTAATTATTATAACTCTCTTTTTTACACCACCCTTGTGTTGGTTCGCGGATACACACCCTGTTCGATTATTAAGGATTGATTAAAGAAATTCGTGAAATTGGCTTTTATAAAAACAAGTTTTTTTTATAAAAAAAACACACAATAAACTGTTTTAATACGGCACAATTTTAATTTTAAAAAAATAATTCCAAAGTATCAGATGAAGCTGGAAATAAAAAATTCTGAAGCCGATGCGGAAATGAAAGAACCATGCGCTTTTAATCTTAATTTAAACAATCGAACAAAAGAGATTTTAAAATTTAAATGAAAAGAAAATATAAAATATAAAATAATAAAAATTAATTAAAAGTTTTTGACCCAGCTACTTCAATTTTTTAAATTGAGTTCGTCCTTCCCCTTCATTTATCTCATATCAAAAGGGCCTGCATTTAGTATGAAGGAAATGGAGAAGAAAAAAGAGGAAAAAAAGTTTTAATGAGCTCAATTTAAAAAAATTTAAAAAGTAGGGTTTTAAAATTTTGATAAAAAGATATAGGATAAAATTAAAAAATTTTAATCCATTTTTTTAGTTTTTTAAACCAGGCTCGTTAAAATTTTTTCTTTCATTTTCTTTTTTTTTAATTTCCTACCCCGGTAGAACCCTTAATAGTCAATAAAAGTATTTTAAAGAAAATATTATAAATTTGAGGGATAATGCTGATTGAGGTTTTATATTTATGACAGATTATAATATCTAACTAGCAATTATATTAAATACCGGAGGTAGTATAAGGTTTCTATTTAATCCTTTAATTTTAAAAAGCATATTTTTAGTCATTTAATCTTAAAACTGCTAACAAAAGATAATAATATTGGGATATTAAATACTGACAAAATATTCTTAAATACTAAAATATAAAGTTTAGTTTTCAACACAATCAGGATTATTACTCAAAAATATTTTAAAATTAATAATTTTTGAGTTAGGCGACTAAAAATATATTTTTTAAAGTTAAAAAAATTAAATAAGAACCTTATACTAGTTTCAGTATTTAATATAACAGTTAGTTAGAGACTATAATTATAGTACCATAACCACGCTTGCGTGGTGGATTCCATGGAGCCAACAAGAAGGGATGGACAAAATTAAAGAACTACTATTATTTTGCCACTAAATTAAACCAAGTGTATATTTTGCAAGCTGCAGCTTATAGTTAAACCAAGGGGCTTTTCTTTTCTTTTTTCGGTTGAACCTAAGGCATCCATGGCATCCATCGTTAGTAACAGTAACTAATATTCTCACATCATAACTTTTGAAAAAGATTTTAGTACATGTCACGAGACATTGTGTGGGATCAAACTCCTAATTAAATATTTAAAGAACTTAATTAAATATCAATTGTACTAAGTTTTATTGGCAAAAAAAAAGGTGAAAAAAACTGAACATACCGGTGGTTTTGTATGAACAAAAGGAAGACTAAAGGAGTAAAAGACAGGCCGCAATTTTATGGGTCATCTAGAACATGATAGGGCCTATATCATGAGACCGTGACGGGCGCTCCTCGTTAAGCGACCAACTAAATAGAACCGACAGAGTTCAGTTAGTAAAAGGATCAGATTCTCTCATTTAAAAAAAGGGTTCGATTTGGCGGACACATCACACAGCATAATGAAGCTGAGAGATTCTATCTATTAGGCCAGAAAAAAAGGGTTTGCTTATCATGCTTCCGTACCGGTAAAGACATATCCCAGTAAATTAAGCATTAGGTGTTCTGTTCTTGGATCGTAGGTGAGTCCAATCCACTTCTTAAAATTTTCTCTTACCAAAAAAAAAAAGAACCGAGCAGATGCTGATGGAGGTTGCAATATGGGACAAGACGTGAGGCCTCGGCAGATTAGACTCCATCAAAGGGCATCTATGTCATTTCACACTCCAGGCTTTCGTGCTGGTCTCAAGTAGGGCTGCACATGGGCAGGGCCGGGTAGGGCAGGACCCTTGCCCGATGCCCAGCCCGAAGAATGAACAGGCTAAAAAATGTAGCCCGTTGCCCAGCCCTGCCCATGAAAAACCCTAATAAGTTTGGGCTGGGCAAATGCGGGCTGGGCAGGGCGGGCTTCTATGCCCAACAAGTCAATATACTATATTAATTAACTAATTATTTATATCCCTCTAAATAATCTAATGTAACTTTATATTAAAATGGAAATTTGGCCTTGATTTTGTTATTATTAATTAATATACTATGAAACTACTTTTTGTAGTAGCTAAGAGGAGTGGACTATGACAAAAAATGTTGTTAGTATATTTTATTAAACTTAATTGTTTTTCTAGTTCCTAACTCTCAAAATCATTCAAAAATAAATAAGTATAATGAATACTGAATATCGATACAACAATGCGTTTGATTTAGGAAATAAATATGAGGCAAATAAAATATATATAAATAAAATTACATATATTTTTGCGGGCAGGGCCAAATGGGCAGAGCAGCATACCGTGTCCGATGCCCAACCCTGCCCAACAGTTTGCCCAGCTCGAACATGTCCAATAGTTCTTTCGGGCTATTTTTTTTTGGATGGGTTGGGTATTTTTTTTGCTGGTTTGGACGGGCATAACGAGCAACTAGGCTTCATGAACACCCCTAGTCTCAAGTTTTCTAAGGTCTCTCATTTTTTATTCCGGTGTGCTCGCAATAAAAATATTGAAAGCTATTATTCTTCAAGCAATAAAGGCAATTTAGCATGTTCTGGTAAAGAAAAAAAAAGCAATTTAGCATGTAGATTCACTATTCAGGAAGGGATATGTCATATATAGAGAAGAATAGGAGAGGGAAAATTGTTTATTTTAAGAAGAATTATAATAAGATACTTGCTAAAAGGTTATAATAACAATCTAAACAATTTGTAATAACAACTTTTAGAGTAGAATATGACAATCTCTTAGACTTATTTTGTAATTTTTTTTTGGGATTTTATTGTAACTCTCCTTTTATTTTATTCTAATCAGATATAATTAAAAAATTACACTACGCTTGTCTTGGTACGCGGATATACACCCTCTTCGATTATTAAGGATTGATTAAAGAAATTCATGAAATTAGCTTTTATAACACCAGGTTTTTTTTTTTTTAAAACCCTCTTAATATGGCACAGTTTTAATTTTGAAAAAATAATTCCAAAGTATCAGATGAAGCTAGACATAAAAAAATCTGAAACCGATGCGGAAATGGAAGAGCCATGCGCTTTTAATCTCAATTTAAAAAATCAAATAAGTGAGATTTTAAAATTTAAATGAAAAGAAAATATAAAATGAAAATTAATTAAAAGTTTTTGACCCAGCTATTTCAATTTTTTAGATTGAGTTTATTAGAATTTTTCTTCTTTATCCTTCCCCTTCCTTTATATTTAGTACGAGGGAAATGGAGAAAAAAATAGAGGAAGAAAAATTCTAATAAGCTCGGTTTAAAAAATTTAAAACCCCCACTTTTTAAATTTTTTAAACCGAGCTTATTAAAATTTTTTATCATATTCTCTTCTTTTTATTTCCTACCTTGGTAGAACCTTTAATAGTCAATAAAGATATTCAAAAAAAATTATAAATTTGAGAAACAAAGTTGATTGAAGTCTTATATTTATGATTAATTATAATCTCTAACTACTTGTTATATTAAATACCGGAGGTAGTATAAAGTTTTTATTTAATTCTTTAACTTTAAAAAATATATTTTTAGTCATTTAGTCTTAAAATTGTGATTATTACAAAAAAATAATTTAAAACTAACGATTTTAGAGTTAAAGGATTAAAAAGATACTTTTTAAAGTTAAAAAATTAAATAGAAATCTCATTTTTGATACTTCCCCGATTTTTAATATAAGACCTATTTAACTAATTTAATTATATTATAAAAGTTAGGTAAATTAGTTAATTATAAGAAATGTGACATATTTTTCCTAAAACACCATAATCATCTTTCTTAATACTCCCTCTCCTTCTTCTACTTGATTATAGTTGAGAGAGTATCCATAGGGTAATTTAAAAAAAAATTGATAAATATGAGAAATGAGTTTTATGTTTAGAATTAAAGCCAACTCAACAATTAGATCCTATATTAAGAATTAGAGAAGTATTTAACATAACAGCTAGCTAGTTAGAGATTATAATTTTAATACTACAACCACGCCTGCGTGGTGGATTCCATGCAATACATGGAGCCAACGGTTTTCACAGGACATTGCTTCCGGAGAGCGCGGCTTTTATACGAATCATTTGTGTTCTGCAACGCATGGATCGTTATTGTGCATACCGCACATGCACGCGCATGCCAACCGCATATAAAAGCAGTAAGCTGTTGAAATTTTTTATTATTGTGAGCAGTGTTTTTATGACTTCGTTATTTGATTCCCTGGTTTGAAAATGTTATGCTGAATATAACAAGTCTGGCCCAAAAAAAAAAAGTCATGCTAAATTAAAATTAAAAATTAGCACAATGATTTAAAACATAACAAAATGTCAATACAAATCAACGGTCAAGACAGTTAATGAAATAATTTTGCAAAGAAACACAAATCGGGCAAAAAATTATATTCAAAGAAAATTATGCAATCTGTTAGCTAGCTATTCTCAGACCACACAAGTCTCTCCACATTTTTGCACAAATTGTCAGAAGTATATAACTTTGTTAAAATTAAAAAATAAGTGTTTATATTTAAAAGGATTGATTAAAATTTACTTATATTCTATCTAATATATTCGTCAATATAGAAATTATAAAATCGATTGAAATATAGTGGAGTATAATTTTCATAAGAATTAAAACATTATTATTGCTGGCCAAGAAAATCAATATTATGAGGTCCACTTAAACTATCATCTATTTTCTCTCCTGTAATTTTTATACAGATTTATTTTCTTTCCAAAAGAAATAAGTGACGACTTTTGTTAAGAGTAAATTACGCAATTTAAAAGGGGTGGTTTTGCATATCCAAGACATGAAGAGAAAGCCCGCAGCCCCAGAGCTCCGTGATCCGCTTAAATTAAATTAATTCATGGTTTGATAAAGAGCAACGTAACCAAGAGACAACCTCTTATATTGGGTCCCACACAACTTGTTAGAGCCAACCACGTGTCCAAGATGTCATCCACAATTTCGCACAAAATATCTCCTCCCCCACTCCAAAAGAGCCACGACGTTCCTCTCGCTTCAGGCTATTTGCCACGTCATTTGCATATCTTCCATATCACATCCCATGTGTACCGTCCTTCACTGTAGATCTCACTGACCGTCGCTACTGGCCGTTGATTAATCATAGATATTATTTGTGGACGCCGTAATTCTCGCAATTCAAGTTTAAGACTCCCACCTCACGAACTTCTAACACGCAGATTCTTCGGGGTATCCGCGTACATCTTCTTTCGGAGAGCTCGTCCCCACACCATCGCACCCCAATCTGACATAGGTACTCATTTTTCATGTTCAAATCGCTATGCAGTTAAGCTATCTTGAAGTATTTGCTTTTTTGATTGTTGCATCGCTTGATTTTTCCCCGGAATCTTGAGAATTTGAAGGGCTTTTCAACACTTTAGCGGCACTGTTTGGCAGCTTCCGTCCTATGTTGTGTTGATTTATTGTGTTGTGTAAGTGTATTTTGTTTCTCTAGGCAGAGGTTGATGGATAGAGAAACACAGATAATGGTATCTTCGTTCCAGTAATGTTTTGTGCGTGAAACTTACAAGTGCGAGTGGAGGATCTACACTCCTCAGCTACTTAATCGTGTTCATTTCTGTTCTATTGTCTATAGAAATTGTGCTTCAATAGGTGAAATTGAATTAGAAGTGCCCCGCACACTTTTAGCAAACGTTCTGGTCAACAAAAGTTGAACTTGGTTTGGTGCGTTAATGTGCGTTGTTTGGGTTGCTTAGCAAGGCTACATTCTTCCACTAACATAGCAAGAAGAACCAGTGATTATATAAGTAATATAATGCCATTAGTAAGTTGGCTGAGAGAATTTGGTACATTTAATTACTTTCTTCGTTTGGTACGGGAATTTTATTTTAGCTTTTAAACACGGTTATGGTCGGTAGTCGTTTGGAGCCATGTGGGCTCTGGATCAGTATTCATTGTGTGGGCGAGTGTGTAGGTAATTTTCAATATTTGATTTCTTTTCGGTGAGTTTATCAAGTTTTTACTCTTTTTATTAGTTTTGAACTCGTGTGAGAAGATGGCAACTCCATGGCGGAAAAGCTTACATGAAAATTTTTTGTAGGATCTGTGCACTAAAGATCTGCCTATTCATCTCAATACTCAGCTTAAACAATTTGTTATGGGAGTTGTGACTGTATCTAGCTCAGCTGCTCGGACTACTTTAGGACTGAATACAAAATTTTCAAGTCATTGGCCTGCACTGAAGAAACCGGCAATTGTAGCATTTAAAGGAGATAAATCCAATAATACTTCCTTGGTTGCACCTCAAGAGCAGATTCCTCTACTGATAGACACAGCTAAGGCACACCGTAAAAAGATAGCAAAAGCTAATAAATTACCAAAGAGAGTGAAAGCTGCCTTTACGGATGAAGCGTCTCCATCCGCTTTGGATATGGATTACAATGAAGCTGCTGCCCAACTTGAAAATATATTCAAACTGAGCCCAGTCTCTGATACTTGTAGTGAGGAAGATTTAGATGGTAGGCTCAGGAGAGCCTCACGGAGAAGGAAGAAGACTGATAGTGACAATCAGATGGATAATGATAGTGTGGTTAGAAACCAGAATAAGAAGGTCAAACGATTAAGTCTTGATAAGAGAATTGCGTTAAAAAGGAACAAACAAGAGGAAGTGGTTGCTCCGACAAGAAAGAAAAGAAACGTGAAGAGTAGAGTTGAGAAAATCGAGGAGCTTGTCAGGGACTATTCAGCAGCAACCGATTTAGTCAGCTTGGATTGGAAAAAAATGAAGATTCCTCCAGTTCTTCCCCCTTCAGAGCATACTTGGTTGTTCAAGTTGATGCAACCTATGAAGGTGAGTTGTGATTTTCTTTTTCCTTTCTTTTTTTTTTTTTAAAGTAGCTAGCATTTTTTGGTTCTCTCTTCCTGATTTTATTTTTTTCTTAAGACAAAGAAGTGTAGTTATTTTCGGGTCTGCATGTCAAGAATTTATTTAACCTGAATGCTTTAGCTTCCAAGTGATGCTAGATTTAGCTTGAAGCATTACAAATTTATTGTAACATGTTCATCGTGTTAAGCCTCTTGACTTGAAGCATTACAAATTCCTGTGCTGAAATTTAACCATATAAGGGTACGGGAGCGACATATATCAAATCCTGACTTGAATTCATTCTAACATTATTATTTAGGCTCTCCTTCGAGTAAAAGAAGATTTACAAAAGGATCTCAAAAGAGAGCCAACAGACGATGAACTAGGTGCTGCAGCAAACATGAGCAGCATTCAAGTGAAAAGAGCAATCGAAGTTGGTCGAGCTGCACGCAACAAGCTCATAAAGGTAACAATGGTGATGGTCAAAAGTATTTTGTGTATTTTCATTTCTTTTGGATCCCATTATTCTATGGAAGAAGAAATGCATAAAGATTTGATAAATCATACCGATATCTGTTGCAGCACAATCTTCGGCTTGTGTTGTTTGTGATCAACAAATATTTTCAAGATTTTGCAAATGGCGCAAGGTTCCAAGATCTTTGTCAGGCAGGAGTGAAGGGACTTATAACAGCAATTGATCGTTTTGAGCCAAAAAGAAGATTTCGGCTATCCACATATGGTTTGTTTTGGATAAGACATGCCATTATTCGTTCCATGACCCTCTCAAGCTTCACTCGTGTCCCATTTGGACTTGAATCGGTATGCTTTCTTCCTATATGAGCTAGGCGTTGAAACTTTGCGTACAATAGCATATCTTTGAATTGCCATTATTCTCCATTTTAGGCAGGAAGCATTTTCCCCATCTAAACAGACTCATGCCCAGTAACAGTTTTGAAATGTTGAAAATTTCTAATCATCCGGATTGTTGTGGTTAAAATCAGGCAAAATCCATGATTGTGTTCACTAGCTATTAGATTTAGAAGGATTTTACATGAACCAGTCTGTGAAGACTGAAAAACATATCTTATTTTGGCTGTTGATGCCCCTTCACAAAATGTGTGCCATCAGATCCACAACGATGGAGGCCTATGTTAGTTAATTTGGCTGTGCTTGAGTAGCTTCTGCTTATAGCTTCAGTGCTTGTAATTTTGCAGGTTAGGGTAGATATTCAGAGAGCAAAACTTGAGTTAACATTTGAGCTTCAGAGGTTACCAACAGAGGAGGAGATAATAGAAAGAGTTGGGATTTCTCCTGAAAGATACCATGAAGTAATGAAGGCCTCAAAACCTATACTTTCCCTTCACTCGAGGCATGCAATCACCCAAGAGGAGTTTATAGATGGAGTCACCGATTTCGAAGGTGTTAACGGCGATAGCAGGAAGCAGCCTGCTGTTCTGAGGCTCGCACTTGATGATGTGGTAATGGCCTAATCTCCAAGAATCCTACCTTGATATTGTATATCTCATTCTAACAGGTCTTTCTATAGAACTATGACTATGATAATTAGATTATGCATGATGAACTCCCACAAGTCTTTTGAATTTGTGATAAGTTATGCCCTTAAAACATGTTTTAAGAAGTATGATGAAAAAAAGAGGCCTTGTATCTCAGTGGTAATACTTGGGACTAATCTTTGAGCATCACTCGCAGCTTGATTCCTTGAAGCCGAAGGAGAGTTTAGTGATCCGGCAAAGGTACGGGCTTGATGGTAAGGGAGACAGAACATTGGGAGAAATCGCTGGGAATTTGAACATTTCTAGGGAAATGGTAAGGAAGCACGAGATCAAGGCTTTGATGAAGCTTAAGCATCCTGCCCGGTTGGACTATCTTCGTCGCTACGTTGTATAAACTGACTGTGTATAATGTATATGCTTCCCTTCTAGAATTGCCTGTCATGGTGGCTGGTAGTCCCGCGTTATGCAGCCATTGACAGCAAGTTGATGATTATTTGTATCAGTCATTTAAGCACACCAAAAAGAAAAAATCATAACTTTATACCGATGTAATCTGTGAAAGACGTGAGATTGCACATAAGCATACACATAACCACCTATACCTGTCACATGTAATAGATATATTTATATGTATACATATCTTCCCTGGATGAGGCTTTTTCTTGTGCCATGCACTGTTATTTGCCGCAGAAATGTTCTTCCTCGGTAGTTTTTTTGGTTTTTTGTTTTTTGGACCAGCATTCCTCGGTAGTTTGTGTTGAACAGGACCCATAGAAAATTTTCGGCTTTAAGCCACAGATGTGTGCGAGCCAATTTAAACTTAGACCCAATATTGAACAGCATATTGGACAATATAGTTTTCTTTTCTTGGGCCAGATTTTGGACATCGTAGCCCAAATTACTTGAATCTTTTTACGATATTAAGATACCATGCTCCAAATATTTCAAGTTACTTGATATAAATATTCATTAAGTGTGCCAATCAAGTTGTTGAAGTCCGAAGTTGCGGAGCACCAACCTTTTTGCTGGGTCATGGTAGTATCGCTGGATTGGATGTGTGATTTGACTTAAATTCCATGGACAAAGGGATAGAAGCAGCACTTAATGTTATGGTTGGAGGGTGACTTGAATCCAAGTAAGCCAATGTAGTGGAGTTAGGCAAGTGAGTCTAGAAAACAGGAAAAAGTTTTCAGCTCTGATGAGTGGGAGGACATGTTTCATGAAAGGAGTTCTGTGAAAACAAGCAACAGCTCCTTTGCATCATTTTTTTTCAACAAGCTTTAAAGATATTGTCTCGTGGGTGTGCCTGTTTTAGCAATCATTGTAGCCTCCCCCCCCCTAAAAAAAAAAAAATCTCCCCCATTTCCATTTTGTCTGCTCTTTCTCTTCCTGTGTTGTTGTTTCTGCGTCTTTTAAATGTGATCCAAATGATTCACTTCTATCTTCAAAAAATCAAATGAAATTAATATATACAGCCATTGGGAATTTTATTCTCTTGAAACTTTTTTTTGGGGGGGGGGGAGGGAATACATTTTTGAGTAATCTAAAGTAAATGTAAATGGCACTACTATCTTGCTTTGGAAGAAAGATGGTGGGGTTTGAAAGGCAATATATAGCTGGACTAATAAAAATGAAAAAACTTCTGCATTTTCAGATAACAATCTCTTCATCAAAATTTTGATTAAAACAACTTAGTTAAACCAAATGGATTAATTTAGTTTGTATTTAACTAACCACTTAAAAGGGGAAATATTTGAAAGAGCAGAGTTATTGAATTGGTTTACTGGGGTGGCAAGCAGAAAATTTTGAATGGAATTGTGCAGCAGCCAACAGGAACAGAGATACGCTGGAAGAGAGTTGGAGTCTCCCAACACATATCCACTAGAAGTGGGCAATCTCTCTCTCTCTCCATCTCTCTCTCTCTCTCTCTAGTCTCTATGTGCGTGGCTTTTAAATTAAGACTGGATTCGATGCATTTTGTTGGCCAACCATGAGCTACAGGCCATCCTAATTCTTCAGATCCTGTCTCTTACGAGCCGATGCGTTTTGAGAGCTGACAAATTGTAGGGTTTTTTTTTGGTCTGCCATCAAACCAATCATTCACACCGGCCTGCGCACACGATATCAAATTATCAAAGTTGCAATGTACTCCCTCCGTTCCTTATTATAAGAGACGAATAACCGAATTACGTTAATCAAAAAAACAGTTAAAATTAGTTAAGAACAATTAATATGTAAAAAGTATAATTCTTTTTCCAAAAATACCCTCATTAATAAGGAGAGAGAACATGAGAGAGAACAATGGTAATTTATTAAAAGAAAGAGAAGTGGGAAGGAGAGAGAGTGTGAGTTGGAGACAATAAATATGGGTAAAATAGGAAATCAACACAAAAAAGTAGAGACAACTTTTAAGTGCCTCTTATATATAGGAACATGCCATAAGCACTAAATGTCTCTTATAATAAGGAACGGAGGGAGTATCAAATTTATGCCATTTATAAGCTATATATAATATGATTTTTCTTAAATTTTATATGTACACGCCTAATAATGTATGTGCGTTGTACCTTCCTTGGACTTCAAATAAGGGGCCGTGCAGTTACACCGATATAAATGTTTGTTTTATTTTTTAAAACATTTCACATCTCAGTAATGTTTTAAAATATCAAATGAAAGTGGCTTAAACATTTTTTTTTTTTGGGGATCAACAAAGTGGCTATGGATATTAAATTTAAACTGTTTAGATTTAATAAGGATGTACTAGATGCATAAATCTTCGCACACATTGTAAAAGGCACCTTTGGTTAATTTGGACCTCCAATCAATCTATTTCAACAGCAGCATCGAATTCCCATCTGTGCGGTCAAAAATCCGTGGGTCCGTATGCATTATGATATAAATATATATATATTACTATTTCCGGTCCTATTTATAAGAACTAGTTGATTAATTTGAGGAGATTGAAGAAAAAAGTTAAGTTAGTTATTTGTAATAAATAAATATTGTCTTTTTAAAAATATTCTTATTAATCAAGTTTATTTGCTAAAACTATTATTGTTAAAAGGACTATCTTAAAAAAAAATACATAAATACAAGAGATAAAATAGATTAGGGTTTTATATTTAGGATCAAAACAAAAGTTAAACAAAATTTTATATTAAGGACCGGAAGTAGTATTACTCAAAAAATGAGTCATGAACAATAAATATTAAATGATGTGATTTATTATATATTTATTATATTTAGTTAACACTTCGTGTTTAGGATGCTAAAGCCGAACTAAGGCAGTATTTTTTTTTTTTCATTTTATTTTTCAATGTAATATGTCTCATCACGCATTATACAAAGTTGCTGCAGAATAATAAACCGCATTTTGTCGCCAATGGCTCATAAATGTATCTTCTTAAAAGATTTATTATGTTATATTAGTGTTTACTCTCTTCGCTATTATTTTGATCATTTTATAAAATGCGATAAGGCCAAGAATTTTTTCTCCGACAATTTTTTTTACGAACCATATGAATTCGCTCACCTGTGCTACTAAGTACTAAGGCATTTGGATTGTCGGTAATTTATTTTTAATCTGGCTTTAAAAAAAATTAAATTTGATAAAAGTTAGATTGGGTGATATGATTCATATTTGGATAGATTTTTATAAAAGTTAGCTTATAAAATAGAAAAGTTGTTTGAATTATTACTCAATGAGTAAGTTTAGTTCATAGAATCATCAGAATGGGTATAATTTTTATTAAATAATAAAAATAATTAAGAACGTGAATTTAAAAAATATAATAAGTTTAAATTATTATAACAGGAAGAAGTTATATTTAATAAATAAAATATATTTAAATTAGAAATCTTAGCAATGTGAAAATTTTTGAACCAACTGATATTACATAATTAATTAGACTCTACACAATTTATGTAAATATAAAATAAATAATATTAAAAATTAAAAAATATTATACAAATTATGTTAAAAATTATTTTTACTTAAAAGAATATGAGAAGTAAATAATTAAAAATTGATTGGAAGGTGTAAGAAATACATAGAGAGAAGCATAAAAACAGCATAAATATAAAGATAAAAATGCTTTTTATTTTTAAAAAACTGTTGTTGCGTAAGTGATAAGCAAGTTTTCTGTTCCAAACATCTATCAAATTTACAAACACACTTCCCACACTTATAAACTATGTTTTAGCAGCTGGAGGGCCCCATCAAACAGGCACTAAATCATTGAAACTAGCTACTATTGTTTAAACAAATTCAAAGAGGAGTTTGGGGAAAATAAGGAGAGAAACACCCAATTTTATTATATTATATAGTCAGACTTTAATTATATTATTACCTGTTTAATTAATTTATTTATTTATAAATAAAGCTGCCTTTTATTTTATGTCCATTAGTTACGATATTTGAAGTAAAAAAGAAGTGGAAACACGCCAGGCAATGATATAACTAGATGGTGACTTTTCATATATTATTAGCCGAATGATTGGCACTGACTACAATTTTGATTGGTTAATTAGAAGAAAAGTTAGAAAACAGTAACATTCTTTTCTCACCTTCTTGCTCTTGGTGGGAGTAGAAAGTTAAAAAAATAAATAAAAAGTGTTCTTCCAGGGCCACCTTTTAATGATCACTTCCTTTCACCTTGAAAAGAAAAAACAAAAGAATAAAGATGGACAAAATTGTCTCATTGAAAATTTTATTGGAAACAATAATTTGTTTTTCCGCACAAAAAGTAATAATACTCTTCGAAACTTATATACAAGCAAAGTACTAGCACTCTAATCATTTAAGTGCAAATGATTTTACTGTGTTTATGTTTTAAAAGTTTTTGTTACAAAACAATAAAATTTATTTACACGATTTCATTTATCAAAATCTTAATTAAACTAAACGAAAGTGACTTGTGACACTTAAATATCTGGTTTGTAATAATCAGTACTCTTATACTCTTCCGGTCCTTAATATAAGACCCATTTAACTAATTTGATTAGATTAAGAAAGTTAGGTAAATTAGTTAATTATAAGAAATATAACAAGTTATTTCTAAAATACCATAATCATCTTTCTTGATACCCTTTTTTCCTCTTCTATTTAATCATAGTTGAGGGAGTATCCAAAGGGGTAATTTATTTATAAAAAATTGATAAACATGAGAAATGGGTCTTATATTTAGAATCAAAACTAATTCAACAATTAGATCCTATATTAAGGATCAAAGAAGTATTTACAAAACTCCTATTTTTGCAACTCTTTTTTAACGAAATTTCTAAAAAAAAAATTAGTATTAAACTATTTTTTAATCTAGATATCATTTGAAAAAAGAAAGAAAGAAATTGATTTGCTATGCACCAGGGACGAATCTGTTGAAAGATTGAAATCTTGTCCCCACAGGGCCACATACAAAGCGCATATAATAGATAATAGATTGGAGTGTGATGTGAAATATAAAAAGGGTGTTTGGATAGAAACCAAATCATAATTTAAAAATATTTTTACGGTTTACACAATAAATATATGAATGAGTTTGTCTCGTTTTACAGAAAAGTACTTTTGATAAGTATTTTTAAGGGTTACCAAATATTCCCGAAATCCCATTGGAATATGGGATCAAATAAGAGGCTTGTCTTTTTATGTGTGAGGCACGGTACATGATAAAAAGGTCGATGTTGATATTTAAATATATATTTATATATATATAAAAGGTTTTGAGACGTGCGTTGGATCAAAATAGATCCAGTGGTCAGCGTCCAGTTAAAGTGCCCTAGCACCCAAACTATTTTGCCAGATACGTTTAGTGTCGAAGTGTCATAGGTTAATGGTCAACATAACGTTGTTATTGGATTGGGATATAAGTGTACCATTTTAATTATTTTAGGATGTTAGATGTATCAAAAATTACTTTAAGATGCTAAACATTTCTAAAAAAATAGTTCAAAGTGTTGAGTGCACTTAATCTAATATTTTTTTTATCCTTATAAGTCACTTTATTCAATTTATGGTATGAATATAAAATTTTTTACCTCTAATTTATTGTTCAGCCAACTATTAATTTCTTGAAATGTACACATGTTAAATATGGGTGAAGATATAAAGTTATTAAATTTTAACACATAACCAATAAAATTTAAAATTTTCTTGATTATGGTCCTAGTAAGTTTTAGTGACCCAACTCATCTAAATTTTTTATCACCAAAAAAAAAGTTTCTTGATTATCATAAAACATGTTAAAAAATACCTTATAAATAAGGTCATATGGTCAGCTGAAAATAAGATCATATGGCCAAAAAATAATAAAAATAAATGAAGGAATTTATCAAAACTCAACGGGGGATAGAGATGAGAGAGAGAGAGAGAGAGAGAGAGAGAGAGAGATCTTGTTAAAGATATGGCATGGGAGCTATTTGCGGGAAACGTGGGAAGTAAGGATGATATCAACATGACTTTATTAATTTCCAAATGAATTATCAATCTACGCAAAATTCTTGTGGTAGCCTAAAGCAATTTAGAAGATAAGGATGATTAGGCAATCTTTGCTGCCTTCGGTGTGAAAATGTTGTTAGTTGAGGACTGAATCAAGTCACAAAACTCATCATTGAAAGGTGCACACTGTTTTTTTGTCAAAAAGAAGATATATCAATCCCACATACATAGTAAACTAAGATTTTATTGTTCCTTTGATTTGTACAAGTAATTGGGACAGATGTACTCCTCTGATACTATTTATAAATTAGACCAAAAGGAACTTTATATTTTATTAACTTTATATTAAAATTTAATAATGTTTTAACGTTATTCTTATTTAATATAAAATATAGTCAACACGTTAAATGAAAGGTAAAATTACATATTCAGAAAAAAAAAAATTTGTCTGTCCTATAAACAGGACTAGAAGAATCTGTGTGTATATATACACATTAAAAATCAAATGCTTTGGTGTAGCTGCGCGTGAAAGCGCAGCCCAGCTTGCCCAGTAATCTTCGAGTCCCAGGAATTTAAGAATCTCGTTCACTAAGTCTACCATTCATTTCGCTCTTTAAATCTAAACCATCCAGTCTTTCAAACTACTTGCTTTAATTTCTATCTTTTATATCATTAATTCGACTCCCATTTGTGCAACTACGTACCTACTTAAGCTGCTTATCACCACATCTTTCTTAAGCAAAATTTTCTTTTTCCTTTAGGACAATAAAGTGTACTTTTTTTTTAAAAAAAAGGGCGTAACATATGTAGACCAGTGCATTCCAAGTTTTCAGAGTATATATTCGAGTGAAATAATGGGCTATTATCATGATCGCCGAATGTGGAGTATTTCTTTATGCATTCATTTTCTCTTAAAAACGAAAAAAAAAACACACAAAAAAATTGCATGCGTATTCTGAAGTAAAAAAATACAAAGTTGAATATGTCGATAAGGATGGACATAGTGCAAAAGACGCTTTGCAGGTAAGAAAGAAGAAAAGCGAGAGAAATTAACCACAATTTATTAATGGACTAATCCACGAGATAGCGAGATAGCTTTATAAAATATTATATATATATATATATATATTTATAGGCAGTAACAGTATTGGTCATTTAACTTTTATATGAACTTGATTTTAAAAAAATATTTTTCAGTCCATTCAAATATTATTTTAAAAATTGAACTTTACAGCAGCTCCTCTTCTTAATATAAAATCTACTTAGCTAATTTTAACATATTAAAAAAACTAATTAAATTAGTTATTTATAAAAAAAAATATGTGTTAGTTTTTATAAAATACCCTTTTAAATCATACTACATTCAAACTTTGTTAACATGTACAATCAATAGCGATAAATTGAAAAAAAAATGATAAGTATGAGAGACAAAGTAAATTAGGGTCTTATAATTAAAACTAAAATAAAAATCAAATAAGGTTTTATATTAAAGACCAGAAGTAGTATTTAAAATCAAATTTAACTCCAACTAGTTGTTATATTAAGGATTAGAGACTGTGTGTTAGCATGTAAGAATGTGATGTCAATGTTAAAAATTTTGATGTATCTGTTGATGGTGTTAAGGTTAAAATATTAAAAAATTAAAAAACAAAATAAAGTTCTGTGCAAAATGAAAATACTAGATATAGATTTTTATCAGGAAAACATGTTCACGGTTCTAGTTCAAACTTCAAAGGCACGATAACAATAAGGCCAAATGAAAAGGAGGAGGAAAAAAATTTGTGAGACGCGCATGAGCGCGCGAATCATGCCTTATTTGATTGACGATTTTTTTTATACGGAACCAAAAAAAAAAATCGAAGACAGAGTTTGACGTTAATGTGACCCGATCAATTGTCAAACTCAAACACAAGCCGGTAGGTTTACCACGTGCGCACGCACGCGTTCATCAAATTCAAATGCTTAGTCACTCATATCAGAATAAAATTCAAAATCAAACCGAATGAAATATCTTCTGATTGAGGGCTTATTTGTTTCAGTTTTTCAAAAAATATTGTCGGGAAACGTAATTAAAAGTAAACAGAATTATCAAAGAAGCGTAATTATAATTAAATTTGCTATGTCAACGTGTGGACTTTAATTATTTCTTAATAATGTATGTCAGTGCTCTTGTAATCACTCTTGAGCAGTCTTGGGACTTTTCTGGTAACCACCCAATTTTTCTTAGATTAAAAAAGAGAAAAGAAGAAGAAGAAGAATTTGCTATGCATAGGATGAACATGGACGTCATCCCATTACTGCTTCATATGAAATCTGAACAACGACTGGCTACAACAGTTACTATATACATGCACCCCAATTCCTTCCAATTAGCAACGCAAAATCCAATTGATTCGCTCTTCTTAGTTGCTTTGTATTATTTAAAGATCTGCACTGCCCAAAAAAGAAATGGATGAAGATATGTTAATGATGATTTAAAATAATAAACACGGTGCAGCAAATGGCATGGAGTATTTTATTGCATATAAGCTGGGAGATAATAGATACAAACACAATACGAATGGTATGGCGAGAAGCTTAATGGATATTCCCTGCACATTAATATATGGTAAAATATAAGGTCAACAGAAAAAGCGCACTGTATCATATTCGATCCAATCCCACTAATCAAGCATATTGAACCAATACATGGTTTGCCACATATGTCTTGTGTCATCAACGTAATTAATTATGTTGAAATTATGTGCTATATAATTTAACTCCTTAAAGATGACAACAAGACACAGAAACATGGAGCTGGCCCCGGCTGAAGAACTGGCCAGTGTCGTGTGTGTGACAATGGCCATTATATTCCTACCTTTTTTTCCCACAAACCATTTGGTATGATATTCTTTCCGTTTGATTATAGTGGCATGGACTAATTATAACAGCTTAAGACTAACAAGTAGGATTGAATTTACGACCTTTCATTTATAAAGAAGTTTTTATGCTACTAAGTTACAATGTTATTGCATTTTGAGCAATATTCAGCAGCCACATGAGACCCCACTCAATCCAGATTGAGTTGATGAGAGTCACAATAATAACAAAAGTCTCTCAAAAAGATTTAATGCAGTTGGATATTCAGGATTATTGTTCAAAACTATTGGTTAATCTAGTACATCCCTATCTACCAGCCGAGTTATGTGGTGGTTGGTGGCCATGACCATTCTTTCACACGCAACCATTGACTCAAATCAATATTCTTCCACGCATTTCCATCATTTTTAACACGAAAAAAGTCGTCCGAAATGGGATGTTCCGTTTGGAATTTTGGCCTTACTTTACGGGCAAGTTGTGTTTAATAAATTAAAGACGGAAAGGTCAAACTTTAATCAAAGTATCAAACATGTCGCACAGCGAACGGTGTCTATATGCACGACCATTGTACCAAGTTGGACGCCTAACAGTCGTGGTTTTCCTGAGTTGTCCTTCTAGGTTGAACCCCTGCACCCATCTTTATTAGCTTATACCGCACTTTAGGGCTCCTTTATATTACTCCTTCAGTTTTAAATATAAGATTTATTTTGTAATATAATTTACATTAGAAAATAAGCCTTACATTTAAAGTCGGATGGAGTAATTTATAACACAAACCAAATTTTTTTTTTTTACCTGACCAGCATCTAAATTAAAC
The DNA here is from genome assembly GCF_004799145.2 of Neltuma alba. NCBI lineage: Eukaryota > Viridiplantae > Streptophyta > Magnoliopsida > Fabales > Fabaceae > Neltuma > Neltuma alba. Next base: position 77,277 of record NW_021635862.1, on the reverse strand, counting down.
CGACTTTGTAGATTAGAATTTTAACTTTCACTGTATTGTATAGATCAAATTCAATCCTTAAATTTTAATTCCTCTTTTATGATCAGTTCTGGCAAAGGTTTTCTCAAGGAACATAATTCAGGTTTTGTGATGAAATGAAGTAGAAAAAGGATGACTGAACATGTGATTAATGATTAAGCATACTCCCCCAGGCCCATCTGGTGACTTGATTAAAGACATTAATGTTGACTAATTAATTAATTCCAAACGCGTACGTCAAAGATATGTCATATTGCAGGTTCTCAGAATCAAGTTAATCGGCGTACGTTCGTCTGAGTAATTATAGGGGTTTTGCAAGCTGTTTCTGGATAGGAATTCAAATTTCAATTAAAGAACGTTGACATGCTTCGTTAATTAAGTGTTCACCATTTAAAAAAAAAAAAATCTTCCAGTACGTTTTGGTCAAATCCATCCATGTCCTGTGTGCGCCACATATATTTCAATTTTAGCCCCTGATGATGGTAACTATCCCTTGTCGTTTTCAATGAAATGAAATTTATTTATTGAGCACTTTGCGAAGCTTTCATTTGCTGTTTGGTCTCCAACAGATCCACCAATCCAAAATCAGCAATTTTGGACTTGCATGTAACGTTGAAAATAATACACCGGAATCCAACACGTTTCCACATTAATTATCATTAATTAACGAATATAATGGTGAATGTGGTCGTCTCACTTGATCATATTAATTTGATTAACTTGGCTTCCACTCATATATCAAAAGAGATTTGTTTGGTATCTGATTAAATGAGTCCTATCATGTGTGCTTACTAATTATAGCTGTGTCAAGTGGATATTTTTTAAACCTAGCAAAGGCAAGAGTTTAAACTCTGTGAATGCGGGGAAAAAAAAACTAATCCTACATAGACGAGCCTCCTCCTATTTAAACCTAACAATTAATTATTAGACTTGCATTAATTGATTGTACTGAATAATCCTACCTTTATAGCTGCAAACCCCACCCAAAAAAAAAAAAAAAACTATCACCCTCGTATCACATGTAAAGATTACGATACTATTGAATTACAGTGATTATGCCTAGCTACTTTGATTTAGACAGATGTTGATTAAGATATACTAGAGATTACTTCAATGTCTCGCTCAAATGTCGTCATGGCTCTTATTATCTCTCTCGCTCTCTCTCCCAATCTCTATGTATAATTTAATTTATTGCCATATATACGGTGCTTAATATAAAAGCTGCTTAATTAATTTGAGTAAATTAAAAATTTATTTATAAGTTAATTATTTGTGACAAATAAGAGTTGAATGTTCTAAAATATCTTTTTAACCATGACTGTCTTTAGATGAAACCTTCTTGATATGTGTGATTAATAAAGATATTTTAGAAAATAAATTATCAATCTGAGAGACAAAGTGAATTTAGATCTTATATATGTTATTTATATTTAAAACTAAATATAATTTTTAGCTAACTTTTATATTAAGGACACATGGTAGTATCAATTTTTAATTAGCTTCAATCACGCTTGTGATATTTTTTAACAAATAGTTGGATATTACTCGCCATTGTTGAAGAGATGATCGATCAACAGCACTTTGATGTTACAAACACCTGTGTATGTTTTCCCCGATCACAGCGCTTCGCTACACACATGCACACGCACTAGTTGATATCCAGGGAAGAAAATAAAAATGGACTTTTGATATGTCAACTTCATGGCGTTCGTGTTCATGCATGCTCTCTCTCTGTATATAGAGCTGGGATGACATGTGTGAAAAGGATGCGTCATTTCGGTAAAAACCCTTATTATGACGAATTGAATACCGAATACCATTTGTAATTAGCCGATAACTGACAGCGACTCAAACTAGAAAATAAGATAAAATATTACTCTGAATACAATATGGTACTTCGATTAGTAAATTATATTTCAATTAAAATCGTTAACTTTGTACTTTTTTATAATTAAGGTAAATTACACGTAGGATTTTTACTGTATTAATTTTTTTGTCATGAAATAAGATTTTATTTTTTTTCTTAAAACAATTTATTCTAATACATAATTAGGATCAGAATTACACGTTAATAGTAATTAAAAAATAACAGAAAAATACCTGTTAAATTTTGAAAAGACATATAGGCCATTCTGGTTATTCTTGTAATGATTTTGATTACTTTTATGATGATTTTAATAAATCAAAATATGTTAAAATGACTTATTTATTATTTTGAATGTAATGAATAGTTTTTTTCATTATTTTTCCTAAATAATTAATGAGACGGCTGCGAGACCAAATTATGGAGTTTTACAGGAAAAGTATGGTTTATATTAGTCTAAGAGGTTGCCGTAGCCCTTACTTTGGAAACTGGGATGCGCTCTTTCTTTAAGCCTATTAGAGTATATAATTAAAATCTCATTTCAAGTGACGGTTAGAAAGTTAACCAAATTTATCTAAACTTGATCTAAAGTATTTTAAGTTCTTTTGACATAATCAAGCCTCTAAATCCTTTTAAGCTAAAAAAAAAAAAAAAGCACAAGCCAGAAGTAGGGAAAACAATTAATAAGCATATTCACGTAAGTCAATGCAAAATTCTTTTAACATACTTATATCATATTCGGTAAATTATGATTGAAAAATTACTTATAAAATACTTATAAGTTATTTTAAACAAACCCATAGAAAAGAACTAATTAACCATTGAATTAAAAGGAAAGGGAGGTTCACGCGTGATGGAATATGTAATATAAGACGCACGTAGAGGCAAGTTGAAAATGATGGGTTGGTAATGTGCCCCACTAAACCCCTCATCCTACTCATCAACTACTCGGCACTGACACAGATCCAACTTGGTTTCTCCCACAAGCTCAGCCATGACGAGTCTTCCTAAACCAGCTTAGGTCAAAAAAAGAAGACCCTACCCAATCTGATATATTACCGGGGATGAACCTAAAAACTAGGTCGAAGGAAGTGGCTAAGCAGGAATACCAGCTCCAAAACAGCAGCATTACACTGGCCATAAAGCCAAGCCAGCTTAGCCACCCTCCCAAGTCCCAAGCCATCCATTCCAAAGGACAAAAATTAAAGGTTGCTATCATCATGATGAATCGTCTCATTGTCGCCTGCGCTGCGCAGCCCATCTGAAAGTCTCTGCAAAAAGCCACCAATGAGGCCTCCCTCCAGCTAGCTTCCTCCTTTCTGCCTTCCAACTGGCTCTCATCTCCTCTTTCACACTCCCATTTCACTTGCTCCTGTATCTGCATTCCTCCATAGAGTAAATATCTAAAAATAATGGGATTTAAAAATTCTACATCAGCTGTTAATTATATGAATATTACTAAAGATATCTAATTAAGTACTGGGCTCCATGTTTTTTTTGTGCATGTTAATAACTTGAGTAGTTTCCTGTATGCCACGTCAAGCTGACGCTGAACCCAGTGTTACATTTGTGACAGTGTTGTATATGCATACGTTTTTTTAGGATGGATAACATTTTTTATTATGTTCCACTGACTGGGGAGCCATCTGGGAGCTTTCTGTGCTCCTGTTAACTCTCTGTGGCTAACGCTGGGGTCCACGTGCATAATTGTCAACTTGAATTGTCCTTGCACTTTGAAATTATGAGACCCCTTCACACGATAAATATGGGTAACACGGCAGATACATATATTTATATATATATATATTCAAGCTAACAGGGACTTCTTCCCTTTTCTATTCACAGTAAGTTACTGTTACAATGTGTTCAAATGTGTTCTCTTTCTAGAACCCCAAGTTCAAAGGTTTCTCTACACATGTCTCTGCCTCATTGGAAAAAAGAAAACACAGTTTATTTCACGCCCCTGATGAATCTTGATACCTTGTACAGTGTATTCCAAAACACATATTGCCAAAAAAATCTCATACATCTATTAACACGGATATTAATATTATTTAACTGCATTATTGTACTTTATTAGAGGACTGGTAAACATATAATTTGGCATGATGTGCGGCATATATATCCACTGAGAAAAGCAGGTTTGGAACTGACAAATAATGAAACGAAAATAAATTAAAGCTGTCCAGTGATGGGAGCCCCAGCTGAATCACCTGCTCCTGCACTAATTGATTATTTAATCATCATTATTGAAGAAAGATATAAAATGATATATTAAATGAGCAGTGTTTACGTACGTAACGTGGCACTAGGTCGTGAGTCGTGACCCACACACCAAACCAGAATTTGCCTATATTATAAAGTATTCATTCCCCCTGCCGTTTTCCTCTTTGGAAGAACTCTCTTCTTTTATATATATAAATATATATACGTAAATTCAATTGGAATTCATATTACGTTGGAGTCTGACTGGGGTCATGGTCGTGACTCAAGGCACGTGACCCTTGAAATTGATAAGTGTACGAACTACGTACTTGAGTTATCACACGCACAAATAATCGTCCTCGCAATCTAGCGGCTCACAAAATTAATGGATAACTATATTATGTCCATGTCTGAAAATAAGGGAGAAAAATTATGTTTCTGAGCCAGTGAGGAGAATCTAATTATTACTACTAATTACTATTTGGAAATAAGAGAGAATGTAATTTAGGATCAAAATTAACTCAATAATTGAGTTATATATTAAGAACCGGAAGAGTAACTTCAAAGTTCTTTGTTTGTCAATAAAAGAGGAGAATTAAATTATTAAAACGAAGGTAGCAGAGAAGATTATTTGATATGAACATGAACTGAGAGGCCGCTTGTGTATAGAGAAATAGAATGGCTACCGTTGTTGGTTCCAGGGATTTTTGCTCGTACTTTTAGGCCATTTCCCACTATTTCTTACGAACCTTTTTAAAATTATATAGATGCTCTCGTTGATCTCTTGTGCTGTTGTGCAGTTTCCTGTCTTCGTCGTCCTCTTGGCGTCACTGTTTCTTCAGATCAGTTTTTTGACGAACATCTTTATTTATTTGTCCCGCCTTTTGCTCCCTCCCTTGGCTCCCGCCTTCTCTGTCCTCTTCTCTCTCTAACACATACTATTCAACTTACACCTATTTTGCTATCGAGTATTTTATAAAAATCAAGGTGAACTGATTACTAATAATAATTCATAAATATTATTAGTTGAGATAAATACGATGTTTTAGTCCATTAATTGGTTTCACCCAGGCAGATTTACGCGGCTCACTGTGAATTCACATTCTCTATTCATATTGGTTTAAGCAGATGCATATATGACAAGGGCGGGAAAAAGACTTTCTACTTTACACACATATATTTGCTCTGGTATTATTTGGAATTAGTTTCAGTGTTTTTCGCAATGATGAGTATGATGATATTCACAGAATTCTAACCATATAAATTTAATATAAACAGTTAAGATTTAAATTTTTAAATTTTTGCTTCTTTAAAGATATTTTTTAATAAATATATAATCTAAAATAAATATAATATCTTAATGGTAAGATTTTAAAAAATAATTTTTTATCTAAAAATCATGAGTCGAAAATTTTTAAGTTTGAACCATTAAAACTATATTTGAATGATATAAATTTCACCACAACCACAACTATGAGTATCATGAATAAGTACTGAGACTGATTTCGGTCAAATAAGTTAAAGTGAGAAGTGTTCTTTCCTATTTAAAAGTCATCGTGTGATTAAAATTTTTAGTTGAATATAGGACAATTTGAACCCGTTCATTTATTATCATGTGAAGTGTTTTTTTTTCAAATATATAATAAGTAGAAATAAAATTGAGAAGTAATTAAATTTAATACAAAATTTGGGAGATTTAATATTTTTTTTCAGTTATAATAAAATAAGCTGAAAGCAGGCTTGTAAATAAGATAAAATGTAATTCCGTTTAAATGTTTTAAAATTTCTAATAAGAGAAATAATTATACTCATCTGAGAGTAAAAAAAATAAAATCATACAAGTCAGGGGATCTGTTTAAAAAAAACCTGAAATATTAATTATATAAGATGAGAGATAAGGAAAACAGAGGAAGTATGAGGAATCATCCGGGGAGGAATGAAAAATAGAGAGGACGTGTGGGGCAATAACAATCATAAAAGGGGGTCAAGATTACTAAACAAATAAGAAACTGGGCAAAAGAGAATATACTAAGAAAAGGAATAACAAATAGATTGTTGGCGCTACAATGAATGGGAGCCACTCAATTGAGAGATATAATGCCTGCCAGCTCTGTGTTTTCCAAAACAGAACAAAAGTACAAGGCCGTGTGTCCCTGCCGATAATTCAGTATTTTATTTTTTTCCAATGATATTTAGGTGTTGTCTCATCCCTTGTTTTCACAACCCACTTAGGCTCTATTTTTTCTTTTTTTAGGTTCTATTATTAATCAATTAATTAAACCAGCTCTATTTGGTATCTCTCTCGACTTACTTATTTTTTAGTCTTATTTATAAATTATTTTTAATTATTTTATGAAAAATAATAAAAATTTAAATCTTATTAACTCTGCATTAAAATTTAATAATTTTACAATTTTATTCCCCTTCAATATAATACACTCATGTTAAAAATTTAATAAACAAAAAAAATTCTCTTTTTGTCTTATAAATATCATTTGAATGTATAAGATACAAATAATCAAATTATGTAGATTATAAACTAGAAAGCTGGCTAAAACTTGTCAAAGATAATAATTACATAAACACTTATTTTTTTTAAATATCCTTATTTGTGAAGAAATATAGAGGAAGTGAATAATTAATGTAGTGGTGTATCATTAATGGAGAAAAATTGGCTAAAATTTCAAACACCCTTTAAGTCAGTCTTATCATAAATAGGATGTGTCGTTCCCAAAACTTATGTCTTTATAATATTTTCTAGTCTAAGTGTTAAAACGGTTAGAGGGTTAAATTTGATTGTAAATATTAGATCTTAATTTACTTTGTTTACATATTAAAAGATTCTTACAAAAAGATAATTCAGATGCTTACGATTGAAAATGATATTTTAGAAAAAGTAATATACTCATAAACCAACTTACTTAACTTTTTAATAGCTTTAAATTAGTTTTCTAGTTTTATTGACGACTAGATATAATACATAGGATCGATGGAAGGGAATAATTTTCATCGCCAAACTGTGTTGACACAATTCTTGGAACTATTTATCCCAATACCTGCCTTCATGGGGCGTCCTGTCACTCATTTTGAAAGTAGTTGATCAGCGAGAGCTTGACCCCTCCATAAGATTTCGGTGGAATTAAACTCACGTTTTCTGTGAGGAACAAAATTATCAGATATTTGGATATTGCTGCATATAACAAAATCATAAATAGCACCATAACCCGAACCTGGCCTAATTTTTCAGGCGATCATTGGAACTATTTGAAGAGGTTGAAATCATACTGGGTAGGATGCTTGTTTAGTGAGAGAGGACGACTTTGCTCATGCATGCAATGTCTTGTTAAAGCACACTTTTACCCCAGAAAGTCGAGTGTGCTAAAAGGAAAAACTATGAAACAACATAGCATATAATTTTTAACGTGAAGTAAGTGTTGATTTCAAAAGGTCTTTTCACTCACATTAAGAGTTAATTTAACACTGATTGTTTAAAAAAATAACACTGCATTGATTTTAAAAGCTTATGTATTACATTGCTGTACAAATTTTTTAGAGTATTCCTAGCTTCTTTGAGAATCTACGGGGCAAAATTTTCCTTTGATTTTTTACTCATAAAATTTTTTATTTCTCTTATGTTGAAAGAAGTAGGGCTCAAGGGAAAAATATTTGGATGATGATGAACTTAAAGATAGCAAATATTTAGCGCTCACATTTAATCCTGACAATGCTTCAAATAGGATTACCTCTAACTACAATATACTTATGCTTAGCAAAACAAACACAAAAGATAACAAATATTTATCAACTCTAGTTTTTTTTTTTGTGGCCTAGGGGATTAAGTCTAGTCGAAGGGCTAATCTTTTATAGAAAAGCTAATATTTTCTAATATGATAAACCAATATTTAAATTCTTGCTTGAAGATACATTTATGTTTAGTACCTAATAGTACTTGAAATAGAATTAATAAATAACAAATTTTTAATTAAGAAATTAAAAATTAAAAAAAATCATCCAAATGAAATTTAAACCATTTAAAAGACATGAGTACAATACTCAATGTATGTCGTCCAAAATTAGAAGAGATATTTTTATGAGTATACTATCATATTGGCATTAATCCCCAGCAAAACTGTTGCTAATGGCCCTGCGTTTGGTAGCACGCTTACTTGTGTTGTCATATTTCTGAATATGTGTGTGCGCGCGGCTCCAAATTATTGACCCCTTCATTAGTTTGGGAGGGCACAGTGGCTTCTGATTCATCTTCATTATGGTGGCCAAATCCTTAGTCTTAAATGCATTAAAAACGATGGGGTCCTATGCAAAGTCAACTTTTTCACCACACGCTTTGGTCCACAGCCTAGTGCCGTTCGTCATATTATGACGTGGAATTTCGGGGGGAATATGCACAGGGAAAAGAAGGTCTGACGTGGCAACTCGAAAAAGACAAGATATTTTCACCATCTCTATAGCCAGATATTTATTTGTTTAATTATTTCGTCTCTTTGTAAGCCGGTCCTCGGTTTCTTCTAGAATTAGACTTCAATTAAATAAACCCTGAGGATGATCTATCCATTAAATATAGGCAGTCATAGGATCAAAAGGTAAATTCCTCCCAAAATCAAAGCATAACACGGTAATCAACACATATTTACGGAATTCATTCGCGTTATGGTATTCTTGCATATTAGTCTCTAGAAAATCCAAAAAAGTATACATTTTATTATTCATAATTTCACATTGAAACTCCGGAAATGTAATTTTCTTTTTTTTATCAAACTTAAAGCAAGGGCAAGTGTAAAGGGGTACATATGGCTACATGTTTATAAACATAAACCACAGATATTGTTATATTGTTTCATGTGTTTGATATATTAAAATATCTACTTTTTACAAGCATCGATCGATGCATGATTATAGATATTTTAAAAAAATCATAGTACCATAATCTTGTTCTCATGCGGAAAATCAGATTCTGATAACATAAAATCATTCTAGCAGAAGCGTGTGCAAAAACACAAAACAAAGGCTGCACCTAAGTATCAACATCAAATGGGGATATTATATGCGCTTTTTCATAAATCAAAGCAGAAGGGGTTTGTAATGTTTCTTTTATGTGTTTAAGAATATGTTCCCTTCATGTATATTTAACTCATTAATGATATATCAATGTCACTTTACGTGTAGCCACTGATCCATCCACAGAACCAGCTAGACCTATTCGAATATGCATATAAGCTAGCTAGCTATACACGCTTTACTCAATTGAACGGTCTAAGATCATCCTGATTCACCAAGTGGATATAATTTTTCATGCAAAATTAAACCAGAAATATCTGAGGATCGGATAACTTCGCGTTTGTCGCATGTATGCGTATATTTATGTAGTCAGAAAAGTAAGGCTGTAAATTTGACCCCCTCCGGCCAGTTGTGGGTGAAAATTATTGATCCTCTCCGGCTTAGTGCAGGTGAAATTTCGTAGGAAGGAGCGGGTACAGCTGTGTACCGAGTCAACAAATGAGATTCCTTTTGCCCACTTGAATGGTATCAAAGAACCAAAAGCAAAAACCAAAAGGCATCATAAGTCTCCCATTGCTGGGTTCTGTTCTGGGTCGAGGATTTTGAATTTCCGGACTGTTATATGTTGATCAGGTGTCAGAGACGGATTAAGTATTTAAGATCACACAATCTCTTTTCAAGATCTTGTATATTAATTTACATTGAATTTACTAGGAACTCTGTTCAACTAGCTAGAAACACTCTTTACCTGTTTAGCCTATTGATTACTTCTCCATGATTCTGTCTTTGATGTCACCATCAACAAAAATAACCCCCCCTCTTGTGCTTTAACTGGATTACGATAATTCTGGTGATTTCTGTTGCTAAATTAAGAGCAGTGAAACCAGAGAAGCAGATTTTCTTCTTATCATTCAAATTCCTAATCATAATATTAATGTCTTATTAGATAATAAATGGCATAGTGTTTTTTTTCCACTTTTGTGTCCCCACCCGGAGTTGGTTTAGCTAATTAGCAAGCCTTGGCGGTTAATCTGATACAGATACTTGTTTGCTGTCAAAAGAAAGCTACAGGTAATAATATAATAAGACGCCATGGCACAACCCATTGACGTGCAAGAATTCAAAACTGTACCCTCAAAGCATTTCACTTTACTTCATCACTTTCTTCGCTTTGTTACTAGGGGTGGTTGTTAGAAAAAAGATGGGGGAAAAGAGGTTGAAAACCCCATGTAAAGTGTAAAACAGAATGAGAATGTAAATGAAAAAATGGACATAATAATGATGAAAGATCATATATTAGCCATAATAACCTTTAGTTTTAACCTTTTAATTTCTACCGTGCAATCAAAATCTGCAAGCATTAACTTGAATAAGGACATTTTTCCTTTATGAACACAAGCGAACAAGTCTAGATGTTAATTCCACCAGTTATATAATGAACTCATCACTCTGCTGGCAGCCAAATGGGCACAGTCCCATATCCCTAGAAAATGGAGGCCACATCACCAATAACAAGGCACTTCATTTAGTAAAATTTTTTAACTCATTATTGGGGTCTTTAATGCTATGTCATCAGAAAAAGCAGAAGCCACTTAACAAATTGTATCCCAGAAAACCCAAAGCAAACCGGCTCTCAAAATTTTACATCAGTCGTGTGATTTTTTGTCAAAAAGGGATGGTGCCGTTCTGGTGCCTTGTTGTACCATTTACACGCATTCTGTGCCTGTACTATATCGTTATCCTCCTAGACTGAAAACAAAAACGAAAACGAAAACGAAAATTAATAAAGATATTCTAGGTATAGTAGCCTCTTGTGTGTTGAGCAAGCTAATTGAACAAAGTTTCGCGTCCACAATTTTATTATGAAAGACGGAGACAGCACTTCCTCCTTCTTTCGATAAAATATTCTATTTTCAGGTTATTTCATTTTTTTTATTCAAAGATTAACATTATTAAGTTTGCCACTAGGCGCTCAGCAGGGCCCTCGAGGAGCTATAAATACGGCAGCCTCCGAGCCCTTCTTCGTACCATACTCATTCTTCCTTCATATCTCCTCTTATTACCTATCAAAGAACTAAAGATGGCAGAGAGTTTTCGCATGGCCGTTGCAGTTCTTGGTACTACTTCGTTCATTTCTTAGCAGTAGTATCTAATCATTATACTGCATTACTCATTGATGTGCGAGTCTTCAACAGAAAAGTGATTCGTTTTCTCTTTCTTCGTCCCTCTTTTTTTGCAGGGAACGCTGCTTCAGTAGCCCTTTATGCTGCTCCAACGTATGTCAAAAACTTTCCTTTCAATTAGTACTCCTGCTGCATATATAGCTGCCTGTCTTCTCGATTCTGTAGACGAGTAAATCAAAACCATATACTGAGAAAGCTTGTCACGGTTTCTTTCTGCAGGGTTACTTTCAAAAGGGTCATAAGGAAGAAAAGCACAGAGGAGTTTTCATGTCTTCCTTACATCGTCGGACTCCTGAACTGTCTCCTTTTCACTTGGTATGGCTTGCCTGTTGTGAGCTACGGATGGGAAAATTTCCCTCTGGTCACAGTCAATGGCTTCGGGATTGTTCTTGAGTTATCTTACGTTCTCATCTACTTCTGGTATGCTTCCGCAAAAGGAAAGGTAATAATAACTTACCAGCTCAACTCCCTTCTGCAGCCTTAGTTCTTCCTTTGTTTGTCCGTGCAAACGAAAACGCACAGATTTCGTTAAGCAAGTCAGTATTTGCTATGGCCACAAACAGATAACTTGCATGCATAAGAAGACAATACAAGACTTACCAAAAATATATTGCAGAGATATTAGCTTGCTATATTTACTAGCCCACAGTCACAAAGTCGGTCTAAAAATATGGTTTCTGATCCCGTGAACATTGCAGGTGAAGGTGGCCTTGACGGCGATACCAGTTATCGCAGTGTTTTGTATCATCGTTATCGTCTCAACCTTTGCCTTCCATGATAGTCGACACCGAAAGCTTCTTGTGGGTAGCATTGGCCTTTGTGTTTCAGTCGCAATGTATGCTTCTCCTCTGGTTGTCATGGTAAGTCCATACTCCATAGTCACTGCAATAAGATTATTATGTTGTTTAACGAAGGCAGAAACAGGGGAGAGTTCATAACACAAAATTTCGGTTTCATTTTGCAGAAGAAAGTTATACAAACGAAGAGCGTGGAATTCATGCCATTGCCAATATCGTTGTGCTCATTCCTGGCTGGCGTCCTCTGGTTGACCTACGGACTTCTGATCCGTGATATATTCGTTGCGGTTCGTATTCCAGCCTCTTTTTACTACTGCTCATGATTTCATCAAACTCGGAAGAAGATTGAGCATATTGATTTGACATTCAAATTTCCCAACTTTGACAGGGACCAAGCGTGGTTGGTGTTCCCTTGGCCATTCTGCAGCTTGTACTACACTGCAAGTACTGGAAAAGAAAAGTTACAGAAGAACCAAACGGTCTGAACCTGGAAAAGGGAGATGTGGCGGTAGAAAAGGAAGGCTCAGAAATGGTGGATTTGGAAAAAGGAGAATTGGAAATGAAGATGACAAATGATCCAAGCATAGGCTCAGAAATAATGGCGGATGTGGAAAAAAGAGGACCAGAAATAACGAACATGACAAATGATCCAAGCAAGATCAACTCCTAATCAACGACGACAAGGCTGAAAAGTTTAGAAAATTTTGCCCAGATATTGGGTTTCATGTTTGGGTCCCCCAAAATAAAGATGTCTTCTTTATTTTTCAGAGCTAGTCAGCTAGTATTTTCATCACTGTATTTATCCCATAAATTCAGTGTCCTCCCTAATACAAGAAGTCATGCCTAGTTTCCCTGAGAACTGGTTTTGCCACCCCGCTCAAGTTTCCGACGCATGGCTTGCTTGTATTACGGAGTATACTTGCCAAATAATATCAATGACATTCAAATTCTACACTTCAGAATCTTCTGATACTTTTTCTTTTTTTAATGATATATATGGTTAGTCTGATTACACGCAATCCATCGAGCAATATCATGTAGCTTAACATATACAACTCAGACAACAAAATCAGATACGGGGATGAGAATGATTCTGCAAGCTATTATTAAAATATTGGTATGATGTTTATGACCACATTTCAGGCTACACAGAATATTTTCCTTTTTTTCACGAGACTTTGGGATTTAATTGAAAGGAAGCGGCCAATTTCACATGCATTAACCAATAGCAACCTGCAACTCACCAACAAATTGTCACCAAACCTGTATGACCAGTGCTTTGACATACCTCTCTCTCTCCATCTTTTCCCCCCCCCACCTTTTTGTTCCTTTTTCGCGTTAGAAAAATAAAGCGAGATTGAAATTTTGAATTGTGTGAAGTCGGTCACAGAAAGAAAAAAAGTTGGACGGCCACCATTCTTCTACTTGCCTCAGGGTTTCTTCTTGAGGTACTCATGAACCGAGAGTATTCCATATTTCACTTTAAAGCTGTGGCACTAGTGTCATGTATTAAAATTATATCAATCTGACACTAAGGTGGGCTTATGATTCCCATCACGCTAGTTTCGACGTTAATTATATTGACTAATATGTATTCATGTTCCTCTATGCATGTTGTCCCCCCTGAAACCATGTAGAAACTGAATAATTTAAAAAAACTTATTTAGTAAACTTAAGGAAATTGATCTTGATTAGTCAATCAGACGGGATTCGTCAAACACTGTCGTGCACAAGAATTCACCTCTTTCAATTATACTTTCCTGGAACCGGATATTGTTTATACAGAAAGGGAATATTAACTGTGCAAAATTAATGTTAGAGAGAATTCAGGGAGCAAAATAGGCGCTACATCGTACGGTTCTTCCCAAGGAATTGACAGCGGATGGTATCAGTCCCCTACTCTACCCCCAACTTTTTTCCTGACATATAAGGACGTTCATCTGTACAACTTCCCAAATACAGCAGAATGACTCAGCTGATAATGCAGAAAAACACCACTACTTGATATCCGTAAAAAAATCAAGGGTCACTTGGCCCGCTGAGGCATTATTCCAAAAATATTTTAATGGAAAATATAAAAAGATTTTGTGTTTATTTCAAAATAGATAATTTTCCGACTCGGAGGAGGAGGACTCACTGGACAATGACACCTGCATGGGGCCGTGCAAGTTGCAATGATGACACATAACCATTCTCAAACAGTAAACTTCTCAGAAGCCCTTTTGAATACACGAACGACGAGAAGGGGTGTCAAAAGCTTTTGCATAATTTATTACTTTGTTCATGATCATGTAATTTCCCAGGACGTGACGAGGCTATGGGACGTGTCTGATTCTGTGTGAAACGCGACACTCCCAATTATTCTTTTGTCGTTTATATCAGAGCCACGTCCCCTCCCCTCCTATCCTGGGGTTCTCCATTATTGAGACGGGAGCCTTGCAGTCTCACGAATTGCGCGTTTGAGTCCCGATACTTTGTTCCGCGCACATTCCTAAATCTACTTGCTGCTAGCTTGGATTCACATTACTTAGCAACGTACCCTTCCTCAACATTCCAATCCTCCAGCTGTTTTCTGGTGCGCCCACCCTCGTTCTTCGCCCCGACGCTCGCAATTCATTGTCGTATTATCATTCATATCATTGCCCATAATAATTGCATTATTTTCGAGTTCCCAAACCAGTAACGCGCGCGCCCATCTACCCTGTTCTTTTGTATACCTCATCTAAAGCAACCAAAAAGTAAGCAAATCAGATTCGGATCCACCTTTAGGAGGCAAAAACCCAACAAAACAAAAAGGAGTTTTGAGCCGTAGTAAAAAGCGATCTTGTCACCCCGAGGGTATGTGAATCCAGCCCAAGCCAAATGGGTTACGGGCGGTCCATTACCATTATCACAACCCAGTTCCATTGCCGCCACGTGTCGCTGCGTGAAGCGAAACTCCGAACTCCATGCACGACGCCACGTGCCCCTCTCTGCCGTTCCCCAATAACACAGCATGCTCATTTTTCCATCTTCCTCTCCAGCACGCGAAAGCACCGTTTCTTGCCGCGCTGGAAATTTCTGATCGGAATGGTGAAGCTCGCATCGGCACGAGATTTCCGGACTTATGGACCCGGGATGACCATGAACCGCTACGAGTATATTAATGCGGGCCTTTATCTGTTTGCTGCCGTAGTACTCACTTGCGGGTTTGCGGCTCAGTTCTCCTCCGAACCCAATCCGGTCTCGTCCTCCTCCTCATTGCCTTTGGCCTCATCTTCATTGTCAATTTCCACGATCTTATCGCGCATCTCGCCGGAATCGATTCCTTGCTGACCTTGATGGAGTTCGATCTTCAGCTTGCACTGGTCGAGTTTGGAGTTCCAATAACTCAGGCCGTGGGTTCGCTTCTCTCCTTTCTAGGGATTTTCTTCATTTTCATTCAGGTAAAACATGAAGGGAGTTTCTCTCAATTACTTTCTTAAAAGAATTTTTTTCTTACAATTTCTCAGAGAGGCTGAGGCAGAAACATATTGGTCGAGCGGTGAAGTTGGATGATTAAACTACTGTGTGTAGCTCCCCTACATGTCCCGCTGAAATTGACATGATAGGCTAATCTTAAACACTTCATATGTAATTAGATATTAATAATTTGTGAAATTTACATTTGTTGATGTTAAGCGGGGTGGTTATTGCACAAAATGAAGGAGGAGAAAGGACGTGGTTATTTCAAATTGGAGAGGCATGCTCTGAACTTGCTATTGGCCGGGCCTGTGTTATGGGTGATAGGATCGATCCACAATTCATGCCAAATCTATGAGAGAGCGGACGGGCATGTTCAGATCTTGCAGCAGAGTGTGCACATCCCATTTCTGACGGGAAGTTTGCTGTTCTTGCTTGCTGCTATCCTCAATTATTATGAGCAGTCTAGTGTGATCCGCCATGGCCTCCACTTGCTTGTAAGTAGTGTTCTATGAATAATTCTAATTCCTTTAGTTGCTTATCGCTTGATGTCTCTACAATCCAGCTAATCATGCGTTATGAAGAGACAGAAGTCCAGAGCACAAGGCAGTGTTATTGATGAAAGACCAAATCAACAATTTGATGCTGACTTGCTGTGCTTATTCACCGTTTGTCCCCAAAACAAAACCCTTGGGTAAAATGGACTAACATGCTAGCTGACTTTTTGAAGATCAAGTTGTTTATTTATGTTGATACGACGTCCTTGTAAGAACTTGGTTGGGCGGTGAGGCTTCAAGTCGAGCGAAATAATTATATGGTTTGGTCTAACTCATTTGATTAACAAATGTCAGATTCTAGTAAATCATATCAGCCATGGATCAAGTTGAACCACAAAATAGGAAATTCTAACTTTGGAAACAGCAAGTTTGATCTAGTTTCTAATTACATGCTGTGTGGGATATAATGATGAATAATGATGGTTCTGTCGTGATGATTTTCTTGGTTAATGATGGATATGCAGGGTGGGACTTGGGTGTGGCTTGGGATATTCGGGAGCATATTGCTGTTCGTGGGAGGATTGACAAATGTAGTAAAAGTGTTCAAGATGCAACAAACCGATGGACTGAGGCTGGAAAAGCTGCGGGGTGGGGCACAGGAGCGACTAATGAGTGAGAGGGAAGGACGTGTGCCTCTGATTCTGGAAGATCAGAGAAGGAGAAGGCTTCATGTGGAAGACGCCAAAATCGTCGAACCTGCTCCAACTCCTTACAAGGACGTTCTTATTGGCCCAACTCACACTACTCCATGATGCGGCCACCACTCCCTCTTTTTTGTTTATTTTGTTCATATTTGTTTCGCCCACCCCTTTTGTAACCAATTTTGCTTGCTATGCGGTAGTGGAGAGGATTACTTACAATTCATAATGGCTAATAACTAATGTTGCCTTTGCCTGACGGGATGCCCGAGTTTTCTGTTTACAAGAAGAGCTGAATACAGTGTGGAGAGGAGACTAGAGGCGTGTTCTTAAAATTAATTACTCCTCTGCTTCTGTTTATAAAGCAGAGAGAGAAAGTTTTTTTGGTTCTATTTATAAGTCACTCTATTAAATTTTGACCATAAATGTACTATATTATCTTTCATTTATTATAATGTAGATAGTTTTTTTTAAAGTATATATATTAAATAGGGATAAAGTTGAATAGTTGTTATATTTTAATGAAGAGTTAATATAGTTTAACGTTTTTTAGTCAATGTGAAATATGTTGAAAGTGTTTTATAAATATGACCAGAGGAGTAGTTTATTAGGAGGATTTAAACTAGATTTGAGTTTTTTTTTTTAAATTATACCAGTTTAACAAAAAATGAATAATTATCTACATAGTTTTATATACTAAATATATTTTTATCCAGTCAAATCAAAACATGTAGATTTTAAAGTGTTGATAATATTAATAAAAAAATTATTATAGGGTAAATAATATGTAAAAAATGCACATGATTCGATTTGATTGGGAAGTAAATGCCTTAACCTCCTATATAAAGTTAAGTAATTAATTTTTAGTAATTAAAATACTGTTTTATTTTTATTTAATAATAACGACACTTTTTGAGGTCGAAAAATAATAATAACACTGCAATGTACATCTTGATATATAAACTAATATGCTGATAAATATATATACAACAAATATATATTTAGATATATAACCGCCGCATGAATCTCAAAACTTTTAAAGTTCAAGCTTGATAGAAACACAACAGTAAATGTTTTAAGGGATGGCGAACATTTGGTTTCTTACTATTGGCTCTATTTTATTATGCTATAAAATTCAATTTTATAATCATATATGGTCGAACTATTAACTTAAAAATAAAATTGCAGGAAAATTGAATTTCATAAAGTAAATTGATGACTAAGACTCTTGTTAAAAAAAATGATGATTAAGACAAATTTAAGCAACCAAAAATTTTATTATCCAAAAAAAATGCCTTAAAATATTATTCTATTTATTATATTAATAACACAACACTAAAGTATATTTCTCAATTTAAAATAAGAACATAACATACATTGTGAAAATTTTTAGGTGAGTCGTAATTCATGAGTTTTAAAATAACATAATCTGTATAGATTTAATATTTTATATTGATGATAAAAAAATCAGGTATTATTTGTTTCTTCGGATGATAGAAATAATTAAACATATTTAAGTTAATTAAAACAACTTTTTTATTTTTTTTGCCATGATTTGTTTTTTTTTGGGTTGATCCACAATAGAGTGATAGACTGCTCTAATGAGCCACGGCCCACGGGGACACCAAAAGGAATGGACTGTGGCAACGTCGAAACGATCCTTTCCTTCCTTGACCCTTCTCTCTTTCTCATCGTACTAGGAGTTTGCGTCTTCTCGGAACCCTAATCTGGGCAATACCGCGCACATCGGGCATCTCTTCTTCCGATTCTTTCAGGCAATCGTTATTTCTTGTTTTGCTTTCCGATCTCTTCTCATTGCTTTTTCGTTCCCCCCCCCCTCATTCCACATCCTCTTTTCCTTGGCGCTAATCTATATCCTAATTCATGACTGGACGAAGCGTTTTTTTTTTTTTGGTTAACAGCTTAGAATCGATTGTTCATACATGGGCGTATTGTTAACACATGAAATCGTTTATGTGAATTGACTTCTAATTGCGAGGACGTCCTTTTAATCGTTATCATGTCTTCCTTTCCATCCTATCTATGGCTTTTTATATTCGGAATTTTAATTGCGGCTGCAGCGTGATTTTTCATAAATTATTAATGTTGGCTCTCTTTCCCCTTGTCTCTCGCCCCATCTGTTCGTGTCATGGTAAAATCATATGCCCCTTTTTGTGTCAAATGGTTGTTGACTTCATTAATGGTTATAGAGGAAGTAGTTAGCTGTACTTTTGAAGTTATTTATGCTTCCTTTACAGGATATATGATTGTGAATGGTTTGTAGTCCAAGCGACTTCAATTTTTTCTCTTTCCTTCCAACAGGCTCAGGATTATCATCTGAAATGGCATCAGTGTCTAGTCAACCACAGTTCCGGTACACGCAGCCTCCATCCAAGGTGCTTCATTTAAGAAACTTGCCGTGGGAGTGCACAGAAGAAGAACTGATTGAACTTGGGAAACCATTTGGTAAAGTTGTGAACACAAAGTGCAATGTTGGTGCAAATCGGAATCAAGCTTTTATCGAATTTGTGAGTGGATTATGTTTTTTCTTTTTGCTTAATTTAGCCTTTAACCATTCGTCATGATGGCATACAACCCTTCCTCATTGAGGAAGGTCACAGGTTAGAACCTGTGCTGTGTGTTGTGTGTTCAATTGTTAAGATAAAAAGGGGGGGGGGGAGAAAAAAAGAAATGGTGAATACGTGTTGTTGACAAATAGTGTATTTTATATTTTTTAGGCAGATCTGAATCAAGCCATTGCAATGATATCATATTATGCATCATCCTCGGAGCCTGCTCAAGTACGGGGAAAAACTGTGTATCTACAATATTCTAATAGGCAAGAAATAGTAAATAACAAAACTGCTGCTGATGTTGCTGGAAATGTACTGTTGGTAACAATTGAGGGTGCTGATGCACGCCTTGTCAGCATTGATGTTTTGCACTTGGTAAGCAATTTCTTGGCTGTTCGTTCGTGAAATATACAGTTGTCACCATGAGGATGCTGGTTGTTTAGTTTTGTGATTAGGTTTTGCTTTGTCATGCTATGGAAAGCTTTTGTTGACATGTATGCAAATGAATCAGCAGGCCCATGTCAAGGCAATATCTTCGATGGCAGCTTAGTGCATGAGAAAGAGCGCATGTGTGTTTGTCTCTTTTCTCCTTTCCTTAACACTGCCTCTTTCTTCCCTCTTCTCCCAACAACTCCTACCGTTATTATAGTTTAGGCTGTTGATTGGCTTTGTTTTGTCCTCTTGTGTATACAAAACTTTGGCAACTCGTGATCTGTCATGGTATTTTGCTTGTGTTTTTTGTTTTGTAGACTCAGTTGCTGTCTGTGTTCTTTTCAGTACTTTAATTTTGTTAATAATATTGTTTCATGAGGTTGAGATTTCACCAGTCTTCCTGCAAGTAGGCAAACCTTTTCCTTTAAATTTTGGTAGATGCTTGGTTAACACGTGATTTGTAGCTGAGAAAGCTTGTGGTGGTAATCTATTTCATACAGCCGTTGTTTGAATTTAAGTTATGACAGATAATTTGATCTTCAAATTGGTAATTAATTTGGTGAAGCAAGCTTGTTTTTGAAAGCCATGATATAAGCTGAATCACTTCGCAAAATTATCTCCTTGTCAATACTTTTTTCTTCCTAAAAGTGTCAGTGTCACAGATTCAGATAAACCTTTGACAACCTTATACTTGCCCCTTCCAGTTTCATTATCCCTTCTGTTGGTCTTTACTTACAGCAGTAGGCTTGTGAGACACCAAGAGACTGAACAGAAACATTGTTCTGAAGGCTAATAAGGGGATATAATATCTTGCTTGAACATGTTTTCTGATACTTTTGTCAGTTTGCTTTTACTCATTGATGCTTTTTTTCCTCTGTCCGCACAATGTGGTAATTGAAGAAGTGGGGGAAATTTTATGTAAGTAATGTATTTTATTTCTTGAACGTGGATTTCTAGATTTAATATATTTTCTCAGTCTTACACCATAACTTGAAAAGGCATCTGAGATTAATCGATTGATGTTCAATTAATAAGAACTATCTGTGTATCATTTTCAAAGTGGGTTATTCACTGATGCAGGTATTTTCAGCCTTTGGATTTGTACATAAGATTACTACCTTTGAAAAGACAGCAGGATTCCAGGTTTATTCGCAGTTCAATTTTGTTAATTGAGACGAATGCATATATAAAACGTGAGCTCAGGCTTATTTTATATACCATTTTTCAGGCCCTGGTGCAATTTTCAGATGCAGAGACAGCCACTTCCGCAAAGGATGCTTTGGATGGTAGAAGCATACCTAGGTATCGCTTGTGTTACTTGTTCGGCATGGTATTTGTTCATTTGCTGTTGACTTGAAGGTTGTAGATGTGGTGCATATATGCCGAATTAGATCACTAGTGGGATTGTTGCACATTCACCTTTTAGAATAGTCTATATCTGATGAATCTGTATGTGTTGTTTTAGATTTCTTTGTATTATGGTTAGTTATGTCATCTCAAACACCATCTTGAATGTTAAAAAGAAAGTTGCTTAGTTGCGTTATCAAGATTGTTGGACTAGTAACTAATCGGCCCTTGAATTATACGAAAGAGGCTGGAACCCTTCCTGCCTGCGAGTGATAATATGAGCCATTGCCTGTAGTTCTATGCAGTTCTCTTTGTCTGGTTCATATCGTATTTCATGTTCATGACTGTGCTTGAGTTCTATGAACTAGTGTCAAGTTTTTATCTTTCACCCAATTCTACTAAAGGTCTGAATCTGGACGACTTTGGTGTTTAGTTTGACTGCAAATTAGTGGTTATTAGCACATCCCTTTGCTTCGATGATTAAGTTGTGCCTGCAATGCATTATTGTTGCAAAGGTTTTGTTGACTTATGATGGCTATTATTGTGTTATCTTGGTATCAGGTACCTGCTTCCTGAGCACGTGGGACCATGTAACCTCAGAATTACGTATTCTGGACATACAGATTTAAGTGTTAAGTTCCAAAGCCACAGGAGCAGGTATTGCGGTTTCTTTTGTGCAGTTTTCCTTTTTTATTGTCTATGTACTTTTTCTTGCTGCGGCTTTTGAGCTATTTTACTTCTGCTGCAATCTTTGTTTTTTCTTTTTCATTATTGTAACCGCACTTTTTCTTGCTCTAGAGACTACACAAATCCTTACCTTCCTGTTGCTTCGTCAGCCATAGATGGAAGTGGACAGGTAATGTTTGTGAGGGAGTTTAAGTATAATTTGAGGGAGTATCAATATTATATATGTATCTTCTGCCCTGTTTGAATGAGCAATACTGGGCTTTTCAAATTCTTTCATTTTGAATGCTCCCTGCATGCACAGCAGCAAGGTGTGAGCCCACTGCGAAGGGTTTCCATGCTTGCTGACGTGCAGTTTACTGAGATATGTGTTTGGTTATTGCAGTTTGGTGTGGGTTTGGATGGGAAAAAGCTAGAGCCTGAGAGTAATGTTCTTCTTGCATCTATTGAAAACATGCAGTATGCAGTAACCTTGGATGTCTTGCACATGGTATATTAAACCACTATAATTTACTTTAGAGTTCAACTTGACCTGGAAGTCTAGTGAATAAGATCCTTTTTTACTTTCCCTTGCGTGACTGTGCAGGTTTTTTCTGCTTTTGGGCCTGTCCAAAAGATTGCAATGTTTGACAAGAATGGTGGTTTACAGGCTCTGATTCAATACCCAGGTAAGGTTGTATGCGGAAGTCGTATTCATCTGGGCTGATTGAAAATAAGTATACTGTGTGTATTATTGTTTAAGATGTTTATATGCCATGGTTTACAGACGTACAGACTGCTGTTGTGGCCAAGGAAGCCTTGGAAGGCCACTGCATTTATGATGGGGGGTTTTGCAAGCTACACATCTCATATTCGCGTCATACTGATCTTAGCATAAAGGTACTTTGGTATAAAATAAGGAGCTATTTGACTATATTCTTGAATGATAAAGAAGTGGTAATTGGTTATGTAAGCAAAGTCTGCTCTTGTGTTTGCGGGGGTGTGTGCTTTTGTCGATTTATGTGGAAGGGATTGATGAGAAACAATTTGACCAACCTTATATATATATATATATATATTATGGGCTGTTTCCTCTCGAAGAGATGCATGTTACTAGCGGTGGCTTTAGGGTTGTAATGTTGATGGCTTGCGTGCTTACAGGTTAATAATGATAGGAGCAGAGATTATACCATTCCTAATGCACCACCAGTTGTGGACGCCCAGCCCCCTATATTGGGGCAACATCCGGTCCCTGTGGGAGGTCATGCTGTTCAATACAATGGGGTTCAGTATGCTGCAGGCCCTGAGCAGCCTGTGATGCACCAGCCTCAGGCCGGATGGGCTACATCCGCTGCTCCAGCGGGACCTCAATCTATGCCGCCACATATGCAGAATAATCATTACATGCCACCTGGCTCCATGCCGCCTCCGATGGCCCCTGGAATGGTGCAATATCCAAGCCATAGTTCAGTCCCACCTACATCAACAATGCCTGCCTATGGATCTGGTCACATCCGATAGTATGTCTCTCACATGAACCTCAAGTAAACGCAGAACTAGAGCTCTGAATTTTGGGTTCAACTGCCCTGCACTGGCCTGACATGATTATGAGTCCGCGTAGGCCGCGTTTTATCTGCCCCTCTTCGTTTTTCCTTTTTCTCTCTTCTCTCCTTATCTCTCGTTGCTTTTGAGATTTGGGAGTTCTGTAAGCAATTGGTGTGGACCTTCTAGTTGACTCACAAATGACATACCATGGAACAAGTTCATTTTTAATTTATTTTCCTCCCGTCCGCTGCCCTTATAATTTCAAAACTCAAAGTTCAATGACGTGATATGTAGCCAAGAATTATTATCAGTCTTTCTTTTGGGTGGATTTTTTTGGTAGCTGAATGATGTGAAAGCAGTTTGTCCGAGTGTTAAAACAGTTTATGGGATGGGGTTGTCAGCGAGGTTTGTTTATACTTAATCAGAAATTGTGTATATATCCCTATTGTTCTACATTATTAAACTTGCTTCCGCTTCTAGGATTTTTCAAGGAATTACAATGCCCTAAAACTTGTTTCTCTCCAAAGTTAATGATCAGCGTTATTGATTGTCTTATTATTTTTGAACAAAGCAGACTCTCTTTCACTCTTTTACTACTGTATTTATTTAATTATTTTGAGTGTATAGCTCAAGTGGTAGAGCATTGGGATTTTAATCCAATGGTCGCATGTTTAAGTCCTGCTACACTGAAAACTATCTTATTAAGTTCCTGAAGGGCTCCTCTTATTTCGAGTTGCAGACTTGGATATTGCCCACCCTAAAAAACAAAAATACTATATATCATAAAATCTGTAATATTAGTATATTACACAGCAACATTGCTTCATTGAAGGAAAAAAACTGTCTGCAAAAATTGATGCTTAAAATTTAAAATGACAGTTATTTTTGGAAAAAGATATTAAAAGTTAGAATTGTTTTCTCTTTTTTTATTTTTGCGTAAAACTGAGAACACAATCGCATAAACAGAAGAAACCCGGCCAAAAACAGTCTAAAAACCTATCCCCTAGTTATAATTGTTTCAGGATGGAGGTTGGAGTAGACACGTCGGCAACGGCCGAGAATCTTATGCAGGCGGCGATTTGGATACCGACGATAAGGCAACGTCCTCTAGCGAGGGGAAGTGAGCTCAGTGATAAACGTAAAGCCCTAGCAATGACAACACTTTCAAGCTTCACTTTGCTGCAAACCTCGCATAAATCCATAAAGCAACGGCTTCATACACCATTCTTCGTCCCTTACAATGTTATTATATTCATGCAGTCAGCACCGAATTACATAACTTGCGCCTTCGCCTGAGCGGTACATTGACCAATTTTACATGTCGACGGCAGAGTGAGTTCACTGTCTAAATCAAATTTCATGGGAGATGATAAGAATCGGATATTGATAGAAATGGTGGGGAAACTTCGGGCATAGCGGAGGCCACTTCGGCTTTAGTCCTTGAAAAACCGAGGGTAGACGAAGTTGATGCTGACAGTGAGAAGGCTGAGTCGCGAACTGGCATTGAGGAATTACGCTGGGGGTAGGAAAAGGGCGAGGATGTGGGGAAAACGGAAGGGAAGAGTGCGGCAACAGAAGCCCCACTGGTAAACACCCCCCCCTTTTTTTAAAAATTTTTTTTCCCCTTCTCAACTCCGCAGCTCCTCCAACTTGGTGGATTCCATTGTTATCAAATTCTTTTTAGGAATTTGGTTACGCATTTCGAGCATATCTGAGGCAACCAGTCCTGCTCACGATGCGCAAGGTCTTTCGGTTTTGCCCTTATGACATGTTCATTCCCGTAGCTATTCAGTTCTTTGTATCCTCATTGATCAAATATGTTTTGTTTATTCTGAAGCCCGGGCCGAGGTTGCAAGCTCTAGTTGGCATGGCAACAATATTTAAGGCGAATCCCACACGTACAACACTTGCACGCGATTTGTGAGCCACTCTTTACTCGAACATCCGTAGACCACAGGGTTTGAACCCACTTATAATTGAGCATTCCACATAAGTCGCTGATGAATTAGTGAATCAAATGATGTCTAACCACTAACTAAACGCTATTGGTATCTGTTCGCTAGAAGTATCTTCAAGCACCAAATGATAAATTCACTGCAACTTCAACTTGAAACTACAACCCCACCGATGGAAACAATTATACTCACCAGCACTTATATACAAAACCCAAGGCCACGCAAAAGCGCCTGGTCTTTCTCCTTACACTGCACTGGATTGAGACAAACTCTGATTATGCTGATTAATTAACACATAGACCAGAACACATAACAAAGAAGATATGAAATAGCAAACCATAGTAACAGCACTGCTACTCTGATATAGATGGAGGCGGAATCATTGCCAGTCTGTCTCCTAAGCCCTCCCTGATTGGAAAGCTTCTGAAGCTTCATCCATGGCAGCCAAGTTCTAACTCTCCTTATCATCCATTTCTACATCGGATCAATCGGCTCAGTGCGGTCCTGCACAGCCAGCCCTTCTGAGACATCAGCAAGTGACTTGAGATTGCATTTTATTAGGGCTTCAACAAAGTAGCATGTCTCGTCTTTAGTGTTGCCCTCGGGTACATCCACCACAAAAGATTCAATTACGAGTGTGCCTGGCCTTCCTTCGATAATTTCTGGGTGGAGAGACATGATAGACGAGTAGTTCTGGAGATTAAAAGATACTTCTTAGATTGCTAGCCGAAACCATTATTTACAGGAAGAGAAAGGCTAAGTTATTCGAGTCAACAGCATAGAACTGTGCATTTGCAATTAATTTACCAGTAAACCAAAATCATTTCATTTATGGGGTTCGACAATCGTTTAATTCAGGGACGAGCCTATACAAAATATACCTAGGCATTCAATAAAAACATGGTACTCGATCAATCAATTCTCAACTAAAAGGCCTCCATAATCCGTATTGGTACCGATATTCCTAAAGATATTTTAAACTGTAAAAAATGATTAAATACTTAAGTTGCTGCTCGCCTCAAAGAAATTATAAAGAAAATGTAAATTTTGAGTACCTCAAATGATGCACAAAAGATGCAATTGTAGAGCTCCCTTCAAAATGGATTGATGCTTTTTTCACAAGGAATAAAAAATTCCAATGCTCAGAACAAGAATCACTACTTAATAAGAAGGTATTTCATACCCTAAGTCTATGATCGCCACCAATGATCCTGATGCTAAGGACATGTTCATTGTCATCCAGAAGCTCCAATCTTTCAGTACTTGTAGTAGCAGGAAGCCCTGACTTAACATCAACTTCTCTCAGACTCCCAATTTCAAGGTTACCCTTAACAACACACCTGCTCACGAAAGGCTTGTACTTTTGTGGTTGGTCGAACCTCCTCACCAAAGACCATACCTAGAGAAAGCAAATCAATACACCATAAGCAAGCAATCCCGAGACAACCTAATTAACTATAACCTTCAAATCAAAATGACCTCTGCATTAGATAAAAATGTTGTCAAGAAGCATGCCAAACTTTTAAAGAAGAAGAAGAAGAAGCAAACGAAGCCCTATTAACAAAGAAGACCAAAAAAGAGAGAACAAATTTGGGTTTGCTAGGGTAAAACAGAACGTTTGCCAGTTCTCGCTTGTTGCCTGGTTCACCCATCATTAAAGGGGAAAAATAAATTATGCAAAATCTTATATTATTTTGACAGCAATTAAAGCTAGCCAGTTAGACTTAAATATATACTATACTGCAGAGCATCAACCATCAAGAACCTTGCAAAGGCCCTCAACAATATCTTTCAATCAATGGAACCATGGATCATTTTGCAAGCGAAGGAAAGATAGCTGAATTCTTCTTGTCGGGTGTGCAAAAAAGGTGAGAAAAGCGTTAACTGGTGCAGGAATGCTATTTGCTCTGCTAGAATAATGAAAGAACTTTGGCATAAATCATCCTCGACTTAGCTATGACCCAATACAAACAGCTGCTGGGGGAGCCTCAAAAAAGTAATAGTATTGTAGTAGATCAAGTGTTCTTGAGAAACATGTCCCCCCAAAGAGACCAAAAACAGGATGAGTTCTTCAAGTTTTTTTTTTTTTTTGGGGGGGGGGGGTTGTCAGAATATTCAAATGCTTTCAATTAAATCCGTTCAAATTCATTGACCTTGGTCATAACCCCGTTTTTGCTCTCAATCAGTTCTACTCTCTCCCAAATAGGGGGAAAAACCGAAGAAGAAGGCATAAACAGCAGCAACATATTCGAAACACTGATCCCAGAAAACCTTGGTAATTCCACCTTCCAAACCATCCACCGATCCCAAGAATCAAAATTCAGAGAAGGGATTCTGTAACTAAGAAGACAAACACATTCCAATTTCGCAGTAAGCACATCTCGATTATAGTAACACACGCAAACATCTTTACATAGACACATACAACTACAATCGAACACAGAAACACGAGCGCAAAGATTGAATAGGGATAAAGTGATTACCAGAGGAACCGGCGCCTTGATATGCTTAACGAGAGCAGAGCTACACTGATTCTCTCCGGGTTCGTGTCTATGGTGCCTCCTTATGTACTCTAACTCCAAACTGCTCAATCCTCTATTTCCAAACCCATTAATACTCCCATTCATCTTTCTCCCCGAGCAAGAACCGATGCCACACAACCTGTAACTGTAACTATAAAACTTTCAATCTCCACAAGAAACAACCAACAACCACCATGAAATTAGGGTGCAGGATCGAATCGGCGCTGCCACGCACGAAATCGTCGATTTGGGTCACACAGAGCTAAGATCGCCGCAGGTGGAAGCTTCCAGAAAAGGGACCGATTTCAGGGGAATAAGATGCGTATGAGAGTCACCGCCATCGATGAACTACCGCATCGCAGGTCCCCTGTTTTATCTTAAAAATGATTTTTTTTTTTTTATGGAAAGAAGATTATTAAAGTGACATCAAAAATGATATTAAACAACAAAAAGGTAAATCAATCAATTTTGTTGAAACACCTTCCACTTGATCGTGTTATTATTACAAACACGCCATCGCTTTGTCCGTTTCCGCTCCTGTCGTTTTTTCCGACTAAATTACCCTCCACTTCACCCCATATTTACGATTTCTTCATCAAAACCGTTCGGGAATCATCCCGGCTATATTATTGGACAAAGATCGTTTATCTTCTGATATAAGGTATTTGAATGGAGCACCTTTGACGGAATTATCACCCCAATTCAAAGGAGTAACTTTATTGGTAATTGTCAAAAACAGAAGTGAATGTTCCCTGGTCTCTTTTCCCATTTTTGATGGCCTATTTCTGGCGCAGCATGTGCTTAGGCCGTTGAAGGCCGCGTTAAAGAGACTTAATTCAGCCAGTGGCAAACGAAACAAATTAATAAAGAAATCTCAAAGGTATTCAGGTTTATCATCTCAATTTACATAATTTTTTATAATTGATAAATACGTTGATTTCTCTCATGATGATGATGATGTGTACTTAGAATTGTAGTTCTGTTCCGAATGGCAAAGGGCATTCGCACCATGCCCGTGAGCATTGAATGGATTAATCTGTGAAACTAAAAGGTTCTCACCTATCTGCTCCAGTTCACTTTCAGGAGACTTCTGTCATTAAAAATAAATA
Source organism: Neltuma alba (assembly GCF_004799145.2). Classification (NCBI taxonomy): domain Eukaryota; kingdom Viridiplantae; phylum Streptophyta; class Magnoliopsida; order Fabales; family Fabaceae; genus Neltuma; species Neltuma alba. Next base: position 48,412 of record NW_021635862.1, on the reverse strand, counting down.
AATAACTTATAATTTGTGAGCATATATGGGTATCACCGTTTTACTGATGAAGGATAATTATATGAACATTAATGGGTAAAAATGAGAATCGGTTCAGCCAATATTAAATAATTTAATATTTAACAATTACGGAGAAATTATGCTAAAAGAATATTATTGTGTATGAGAGATTATTCTTTTATGCCTCTTCTTTATATATTATCCTATGATAATAAAGGTAGAAAATGCCATAAAAGATGATAAATAGGGACCCCACATGCAAATTGTTATTAGTTCATAAGGAGCAGCCGTAGTCAGAGAAAGATGACATTTTCAGCTTCATAGATCTCGTGAACAACAAGCATTTTCATGGGTTTGCTTTCCTTTATTTTTTTTCACCCCTTTTTCCATGACCAATCAAAGTGGGTCTGCCTCTCCCCACCCTTTTGAACCTTTTGCACTTCCGCCATAAAAAATCCCAACCCATATACGGACTCTAGAACTAACTAACTTGTCCAAGTTTCAAGTAAATTATACCAAAAGATTGAAGAGGAAGTTTGCCCCCCCTTATCATCTCACTCGGTTCATTGTGGGCCTAGAGCAACTTGTAGGTTGTGGGTTGGCGAATTCGCACCTCAGTGAAGATTATTATATTAAAAATGATGAAGGATATAAAATTGAATGTGATTTGATATTTTGATGAATTCAGTTAATTTCTTTTAAGTTAGTGTTTGCTTGTTATTTGCTATGTCACTGTTATTTACAAGTTTATCAATATTTGTGTCTTAAACTTCCATTGCAAAATTTGTATGAAGCTTGTATTTTATTATTTTGATTGTTAGAGAGTTGTGTATTTGTGTGTTGAACTTGAATTGCACAATTTATGAGTGTATCCACGTCGAAATTAATAATCTTGTTCGGAGGAGAAAACATAAATAAAGGCTAGTGGACTGGTCTGTGAACTTGATTGTTTAAGATCAAGCTTTGTGTGTTAACCAATAGGGCTATTTTCTCTATATCGAGTTTTGAATAAGCTCACCCCGCCTGAACTCCCACCTCTATTATGCCAACACAAGAAAGAAAAAGAAGAAGAAGAAGATAATAGGGCACAAAATTTCTTATTTTGATCAGATATATCCTAACGGAATCTTAAAAAATCGCGGATTATTAATATAACTTGCCATAAAAATTAATGTATATTAATAATGGTGAGAGTATTTATTATTGATAGCAATTTGCTATCGTTCATTTTAAAGATGCAGTGGGTTTAAAATATTTAAATGGATAAATTGAAAGAGACTTTTGAAGGTGCATGAACATGGCAGTTAAATAGTGAAGTGAGGGAGAGCAGGTTGATGTTGGCCCTTTGAAAGGGAAAACAGAGCCCAGACAGGTGCCGTAACGTGGAGGCCTATCCTTCTTAAGTTCTATCTCTGTTCATTTCGTTGGACTATTCTTCAAGACTTTTTCCTTTTCCTTTACTTCCTTTCTGTGGTTCTCATGCGACTTTCAAGTGTTGTTTGAAACTTGGCTTCGTGTTTTGTTTTCGAGGTATGGGGTCGCTTGGCTTCCATGCTTGTCGTTTCCTTCCCATGTCAAAAGTACCTTTTTCTTTGTCTTATATTCCATCACTTCCTACTAATAATGAACGGCCCGTTAATTTCATCATTGTGGGATAAGACGGAGTTGTTACCAATAGTAAAAGTCTTAAAGATTATCCCATAAAACAAAACTCTTAACATAACGGTTTTATTTTATACATCTGTGTGTGTGCTACTGTCTACTGTGCAGTTTATATTCCATTTTTTAGTTCCTTGCATTTATCGTCTCTTTTCTTTCAGTCACTTTCAATATAACACAAAGCATTTATTTTGCAAACTGAAAACAAAAATATTGGTTGACACTTCTTGATTTTTTTGTGTACTTTACTTTCAAAAGGAATACTAGCCGTCCTTCCTAAACCTAACGCACTTTCTTAGGACTGTTTAAACTTAGGCGCACGCATTCACTGTACGCATATTCTTGGGATTTAATGCTTCTCTCTGTTTTCTAGTGTTACCATGAGAGTACAGATTCCCTCCTTTGCAAACAGAGAAATTGTGTTCTGATCTGCTTATTTTAGCTGCTTTAATTTGAAGTAATATATATATATATATGTATATATGTCGAAATACAAGTACTTCTCTTTTCTCAATTCCATACCAAAAAGTCAAAGGTCAAAATCACTTAACACCCGTAACTATAATTAAGCAAACTCTTGCATGTCTAAATTACAGGCGTCTTTCAATGGGCTGCTTTGAGAGATAAAAGCTCTATAGCAGCCAGAGCAGTAACACTCTTTCTGGGACCGTATTTACAAGCTGTAGGAAATATACAAAAAAAGCTTAACAACTACAACCCAACTAACCCACTTTTCTCAAAATCGACAGTGGGAAAGTAGTTAGTTATATGCACTGCCCAAAAAAAAAAAAAAACTCGAAATTTCATGACTTAACTTGTCCCTTAACCAAAATTCATGGGCCAAGTTAATTCAAGCCAATAATGGTTTTCCTCCATTTCGCCAGACGTGACAAGAAAATTAGCACTTCTGACGGGTCTCGCAGAGAGTAGAGAGCTTTGGTGTCCTTCGGAATTGAAGATACTATAATTGGATAGCCTTGTCCTCTCTTCTGTATCACCTACACAATTTTCACATGTACAAATCACGTTGGTTACTTCTATTAGAGACATATCATCTAAGGATAGTATATGATCATGACGACAGCCACCAGCTCAAATTCAAACCTTAAAAGCATCTTCATCGGTTCGATCATCACCAATGTAGATTGGAAGGATGTTGCTGGAACTGCTTAATCCTAGTGTGTCCAGAAAATATTCCAGGGCGTGCCCTTTGTTCCATTCTATGGATGGCCTTATTTCCAGAACCTATATTGTGAATTAAATACTTTGATCATTAACCACTCAAAGCAATAAGTTTGATAGAGTAGCTATATATCTGTGCAGGACATGTTGTTCTTGTACCTTTTTACCCTCAGTTAGGCAAAAGTCTGGGTGTTTTTCAAGCACGGACTTCACCTTCTCCTCTAATTCAACATAGTCCTGGATACAGAAAGTGACATGGCTATAATTGCATGCTGCCTTGATATTTTAGGAGAAAGGTGATGAACAGTAAGGTTACCTTTTCTTGAACTTGCCGGAAGTGTACAGAAATGCAGAATCCATTGTCCTCTATCCTTGCACCTTGTATGCCTTTTATTTTATTCTCTAATACCTTCAATATCTGTTTTACACAAAAATTTGTCCAACACCCAAAGTAATTGTTTAAGAATTGTTCAGGTTGGGATTATTCAAGCCAAACAAAACAACTATGAAGCAATAAAGAACATTTAAGCCACTTGAACGCGTGCCCATTGAATTTATCTCACCTCTCGAATTGCGGGCAAAAATTTCTTCGCAGGTTGAAAGGGAACCCCATTATCCTATATAAAAGGACACAGATTTACGCTAATGAGTCAATCATAGGGAGAAGAGAGTAAATCCATGTGTACACATGTCGGAGGGCCAAACAAATAATAAAAGAACAGAATAAATCAGATCAAGACAGTGATCGAGTGACTCACCTTAGTGGTGTCGAGGGCCATGTTATAATGGTCGCCATCAGAGGATCTAGCTGTCGCTGATGGTGCCATTATATCCATCCCATGACTTCCAGCGTAATACACATTATTTAACTTGACAAATTCTTTAACCTACATGTCAAAATGCAGAGAATAAGAATAGAGAAAAGTATAATAATTATGAGGATCTAATTATATTAATTGAGTCTGCTCTGAACTCACCTTGTCTCTGCTTCTTCCACTAATTATTGCAGTTGGGAAATTTCTAGCAACTTCACACACTGCTGCACGCATCTGGCATTAAGATTGATCACCACATCCACATTACACTCAGATGAAGAAAAGTCTTACACAGGAAGAGTATTGCCAAAAAAAAAAAAATGTGTGTACCTCCTCAGACATAAAAGCACGATCAGGGTCATTTACAATGGGTGACAAGGTGCCATCATAGTCTAAAAACACAACCACGTCCATTCCACTTGCTGCTTTCATCAGTCTATCAAATGAACGCAGCGCTGAAGGATGCCTCGCCTGTTCATTAAGTCATACACCTATGAATCTTATTATCAACTTCCACAATTTTCATGAATTGGTCAGTGTGTTCCTAGGCAATTGTGAGTATATATATGTTTTTCTTAAATTTCTTCAAAAGAAAACAAATCCCTTACTATTGTGTTCAAACGTACCATCCATGAATCGTAGGACGAGGGAATGGGTTTGGTAACAGGTTGCACTTTGGGTTTACTTGAATGGGGTGTTTGGAATCCCATTGCCTCTTGCAGCTTGCTTAGCTTCTTCTTGGTAATCTGTGTGCGAAGCTGGGGGGGGGGGACAGGCAAGAGGGAAATTAAGGATTATAATACTGTTTAGTTAAGAATCCTACGCCTAGCAATAATGAAAAGGGGCCTGCTTCGATGATTACCCTGAGAGTGACAATAAAAAGAAACATGTATTTCATATTGACCCTGTAACTTTCCAGCGCTGATTACCTGCAAACAGAACAGTAATGGATTCGAGTTTATAGACTGAACAGAAATATAATCTAATCCTTAACATTAATAATACAACAACTCAGCGTATAAATACTGTGTGTAAAAAGAAGAGTAATCCCCCGCGAAGGAGTTTGCCTGCTCTTCAGATGGGCCTACGTGTGTACAATTCAATGGGCCAAAAGCCCAGTACTTGACCCAAACACTAACTTGAAACAAACTCGGGATCCATAGTTTTGGCCCAACTGAGGGGACATCGAGGTGGGCCCCACGATCGGAGTCGGTGAAAGCGACTGACGACCATACCAAAGCCACCTCATCCGTCGATGGAACTTTGAACTATTAAAAAAATGATTGAAGACCTTTTTATTCTGTATTTGTTTTTAAGTTGTCAACCTGTAAAATCCTATTTGATATCTGGTGACGCGGTGACTGTTTTTAGTCGGTGGAGAATAAACAATGGCAATTCAATATTTGTCCGAGTTTTGCTGATTGATAGATTGCAATTGCGAAAGCTTTTTTATTGTTTTGTTTGGGTTAATTTGGTGATAGAAGCAGGATAATATACTACTACTTTACTTACCAATGCGTGCGTGGTTTGCATTCATCTACGACGTGATAGGATCATTTCAATGATTGTTAATTCAAGCAAAAAAAAAAAAATTCTGATCAAATGTTATTCTCCATGTGACACTCAGATAACTGTCCTCCAAAACAGTAAATTTTGTTCCTATATGCTTCAAGATGCTCTTGGATGGAAATCTCTTGAACTGAGGGAAAATCTATTAATCCCCCCACCATCACCAAGTGGAATTTAAAACATCACCCATAAAATAATAGCTAGGAAGTCGGTTTCTCTATCGAACAAATGAAATTTAAAAAAAAAAAAATACATGCCAATCAAAATCAAGTACATACTGGTCAGTTCAAATATTTAAAGCCTAAACGAACAAAAAATTGTGGAAGTCATTTTCGTCCAACAAGTTCAAGAATAAATTTGACATGGAAAGGTAATCTATTATGGCCAGGCCAGCATTAAAATGAGGCAGTTGGTAATAAAGCCATGGCTTACAGATGTTCTTTTCCATGGGCCAAATAGCAAACAAACATTAAGGTCGTTTTCTAAGATGGACGATTTTTCTTTTGTTTGGTCTAAACAACAAAAGCAAGTACAAGTGTAAACGATAAGAAAGATAAAGCTAAAGAGCAGCACTCATATAAATGAAACAACAGCAGAAATGACGAATTGCCCATATATATATATATAAAGGCTAGATTTGAAAGATCCTGGCGTCCTGAAGTAAGGTATTAGTCGATTCTGAGTCGGATGAGAGTGACACAAGCTAAAAAGCTACAAGTTTAAGCCTACATCAAGGGCATAATCAATCTCTCTCTGTCCCTTACCTTTTTGGCTCCACTCAACGATCCACCCCTCTTTCCCTTGACCAAACTTCCCACCTTCCAACTGATTCAGTTTATTTTTCTTTTTGACTAATTCACATATATATTTACAGTATAACTAACTAGGAAAATCTTTTATTTGTTGCATTATAAACTAGAGTTTGATGCGGTTTCAATTGATGTCAGGGTTTCACGAGAGCAACAGTAAGAACAATATGGTCAGTTGGATACAGACGAACTAGCAGATTAAGAAAATGACCTTCCAGTGTATATGTGTGTTTAAGGAAACATAATTCCTTGGCCTGCAGGATCATCCTGGCACGAAGGAACAGAGTGCTTGACCAACGAAACAAGATTCCAAATGGTGAACAGGAAATTGTGTTGCTCTGGTTATGGACAATTATTACAGAGCCACAGTTAAGATGGCCTTGTCCATATATATAAGTTAACGAAATGGTTTACCATATCTACTATAAAAAAATGAGTATGATACAGAATACAAAAGCAAATGCAGCGAAGCCAGACTACTACAGCATCCGTGTGCTGTCTTTGAGGTTCGTGCAAATAAGAGGAAACAAGTTTCTTGAATAAAAATGTTTCCTTTAGAACAATGATAGGAGTCTAAAATGATTTCCGTAGAAACAATGATAGGTTTTACCTGCCATTCAATAAACAAATCTTAAGCTTTACTTGGGAAAAAAAAGCACTAAAATAATATGAAGAATGCAATTCCAAGTCAATTGCTGAATGAAAAAGAAATAATGAAAGATTCCCATCATAGCACCAACCTTATAATTAAAAATAAAAAATATATTTAAAGTTTAAACTTGGACCAACTGTGGGAATGATTGCTAACAATCCATGTGTGCGCCCAAGAGTGTGGTCATGTTATTTGCTTTCTGATAGGGGATACCCACAGACTCTTCCATGTTCTTGTTTCTTTAATTTGTATCTTCTCTAATTTTATGTTCAAACACGACTGATACCCACAGACTCCAGAATTCAGAAACCATGGTAAACAAAAACAGGCTGGAAGCTAGGCTTGGTGGGGGAACTTCTCAGAAAGAACAAACCATAAGCTTGTGAGCAGCCTTTTTTTATTAAAAAAAAAAAACAGAGAGAAAATGAAATGGAAAGATCACAAGCAAACAAAGCGAAAAAGAAGAAGCAGACAAATGCCACGCACCAGGATTACACGTGTAGCCTATGAAACCAGAAATTTACTTGCACTTTTTTATCAGTTAAAAAAGCGAAAGGGAAGGATACGACAAGAGCAAAAGGACTTGACTTTTGAAGCCGAAAGTATGAGCACGGAAAAAAAAAAAAACCAAAAACTAACGATGAAAAATGTAACCTCCGGGATATTAGTTTAATACTAATTAATCAGAGAAGACAAAGATATTTCACGTGTCACTTAAGGAAATGGTTGGCACAAAAAGCCTAAGCATCCGGGAATTTAGAGGATGACACGTCTCTGAGTAGGTTGGTCTACCAGGAAAATTCCTCAGCCTACCAGACTTGCCATACTTGCTACGCAGGACGAAGGGTAAAGTAAAGTATATTACAAAAAACTAGTTTGGATCTACGGAATATGATTGAACTTCTCTCTAAGAAGAATATTATAACCAGCTCAAATGGTATTCTGGGAAATGTGTGGTCAGGCCCGTATATATATAAATTTATTATATCATAGTCACACATATTATAATCACGTTAGAATAAGTCCAAACGATTAATTAATGGTAAGGGCCCAGCGCATGTCTTACTTAGAGACACCAAGTGGATCTGAAAGATTTCCTCGTAAGCTTACCCAGTCGTCACCCAGATATCATAGTTATAATAAACAAGTATGGAACGGACTGGTATGGGCAGTTTACGTACAAGGACAGCCGCCTAGAGTTGAAACACAAAGGTTTCGTATAGCTGATAGATCAAGGTCAATGCTTTTGTTCCCACAACAGACTATTAGCTCTGGGATGCACCCCCAACCCCCAAATCCTCTGCCGATGATTTAGTGATCAAAAAAATTGAAAGAAAACAAACTTAGATGATAGATAAATGAATCCTGGTATTATATACCAACAAGACATAGAGATAGAAAGAATTTTTTATTACCCAACAAAAAAAGGAGAGATTTTTAGGCAACCATCAACTCGGGGATGCTATCTCTCTGTTCTGACTGTAGATGCTGCACCCTTCTCCACAATCAATTTTCCTTCGTCAATCTTATAGAGAGTAGATATATCCGCGTTGGCTATATTAAATTGCCATGACTATATCTCTGCTAGATAAACAATCCAGCAATCGATTTTTACAGGATAAGTATATGTGACTAGCTAGAACTCCTAGAATATCAAGATGCAGCTCTTGAAATTAGAACCCCATGTAGATATATTAATGGAAGCTCACAACTAGTTGAAATCTGTGTGTTCCTAGTAATGCAGATCAACCCTTAAAACTTCAGTACGCCAAAGCAGGGGGAAAAAAAAAACAGAGAGAGAAGTCCCTTTAAAAAATAAGTCCCGGAATAAGCTAACCCCAAAAAAGAAAAAAAAAAAAAAGAGAAACCCCACTCATGAGGTTAGTTATTCCAAACTTTGGGAAGAGAGAGAGAGAGGAGGAGGAGAGATCTGAGTCTCTGAGATCTGTGAGGAGTTGACACGAGTAATCAAAGTGCATGCAACAGAGGCTGACATGAAACAGGTGGCTATCAGAACATGCCCCTATCCCAAGTACTACTATGCTACCTCCTAACCGTTTCCTAGGTAAATGTCCTTTCACCCATGGCTGCCTGTGCCCTCAGCTAGGGCCCTCTGCCCCCCACTATTTTCCACACCCATTGCCAGGCTGTTTTAGCCGAATGTACGTACATCTCCCTGCCTCCGCTTATTCATCCCTACACCATCTGATCGCACGTGGCCACTTCCCGTACGCCTGGTGCCCACAGCGCTCGTCTCTCCCAAACCTACGCCCCTGAAACAATGTCGGAAGGTGGACCAGCAAGGCCCAGTCAAACCGTGGGCCCACGTTTGAAACGTGTGCGGCCCACAAGCTTGACACTTGGAGAATCTGCATAACCATTGACGCCCAAGGGTAAAAAAAATTTTTAAAAAAAAAATAGGGGAAAAAAACCTGCTTAACCGGAGAAAGACACGCACCCGAGAGTGACAGGATTCATCGGCCAAAACATAACAGCGCGTGACACTAACCTCCGAGCAGCGGGGGCTGCCCCCCTGGTGAAAATTGGAGGGAAGCGAAGCACGCGGGAGGAGGAGCGCGTTGAGAAACGGTGGGAGAGGGCGGGTCGTTTAGGGAAGTGGGAGGAAAAGGAAAACAAAAAACGAATTCCAACCGCTTTTGTGGATACCGGTGCAGGAACTATTAATTTGCCGCGAATATCAAAGCGAATGGGGAACGAAAATGGAATAAAATAACTACCACCGAATAATATATATAAATTTAATAAAGAGGAAACAAAGAAAAAGAAGGAAAAGGTGGCGGTTAGAATCAATAATGAGAGACGTGAGAGAGAGGGAATTTCAATCAAAATGATAAAGAATGGGCGGCGGTGGATGAAACTGTGAACTGAAATTGCAGAGAACACATTCCACACCGACAGATTCAAGAAACCAACAGAATCTAACGAAAGAGAAATGAGCTAATTATGGTAAACAAAATCAAGGGAATGCAAAATGAGGGAACGAATATGGAAGATGATGAAGAGAATATGAATACAAGAAGATGAAAGGAGGAGAAGCTTACCGATGGAAGATGATGGGGAGAGAAGGAATATAATGAGATGCAGAGAGGAGGGGGGAGACAGAAGCAGGGAGAAGGGGGAGTATTTATAGATGGAGGAACGAGGACAAGTGCCCAGAGGTGGGGCCCTTCCTGGGATTCTACTAACTGCTATTTTCAACTCCTTTTTTTTTTGTATGCAATTACTGGTATAAAGGTGTTTAGATAAAAAATAAATCATAATTTTAAAAATAATTTTAAGATATATGTAATAAATATGTAAAAAAAATATTATGTGTTAAATAAAAATACTTTTTAAAAGTGTTTCTGCTTGCCCAGATTGTGTCCGTCTTCGTCCTTGCTGCAAATTAAACGCATCTTTCTGCTTCCACGGCTGCTGTTTTCTGGTATTTCCTTTTTGGAAAATTGGAAAATTTTTTGTGGACGTCTCTTGCCTAAATGGATCCGAGTTTCACGAGACATAATGTTCTCCTCTTTGACTTCAACCTCCCCTGTAACCTTGTAATATTTTTCTTTGGCCCCACAAACCTGTACAAAGTCATATACCTCTTTTTTTTTTTTTAAGATATTCTTCTCATTCTTAATATAAAATCTAATTATTAAGTTAATTCTGATTCTAAATATAAGACCTATCTTTTTATTTATTAATTTTTGTTAGATTATCCCTATGAATACTCTCTCAACCATAATCAAATAAGTGATGGTAGGGAGATATTAAGTAAGATGATTATGGTGTTTAAAAAAAACATATCATATTTTTTATAATTAACTAATTTACCTAATTTTTTTAATCTAATCAAATTAGTTAAATAAATACTCCTCCGGTCCTAAATGTAAGACCCTTATACTAGTGAGTATAAGGGTCTTACATTTAGGACTGGATGAATATTATATTAAAGATTGGAGGAGTATAAGGTAACCCTTTTCGTTGGCCAAAAAAGAAGGCATCATCCTTTTAATTTATCAGATCTCCATCTCATATGAATCTTCGTCTTTTTACCTCTTTTAACATCCCAGCCGTACACATACATGCATATCTTCTCTCTACTGAGAGCTATAATTTCTCGATTTGACCAAATCTAACTTGTTGATTTCTCAGATTAATTAAAAAAAACAAAAAACAAAAAAAGGTATGCATTCCGACTTATCTGAATACCCTGACTTATAATAATTCAACATGACTTGTTCCCAACTCATTTACTTATAACTCAACTGGATCATTGTGAGACTGACGAGATTGTTATTTAGAGGCCAATCACACCCCAAACTATGACTTCACGCCACTCTTTCATTATCGTGTAATTTGAATGAATTTTGTTTGGCCAAAAATACATATATGAATTGGCAACGAGCTTTAGAAATACATGTAAATATATTATTCGATTAGAATTATGAAATTCTACTATATGTTTTTCTATCATTCATTCCTCTTTCCATCTTATGCGGAAAGTTTGGGGATTGGACATAGGCATAGCTGGGTTATCAAAGCTAACTCAAGGTTTTTTGGCCAAATAAGCTAACTCACAGTTGATCTTGATATCTGCATCCCTACTTTCTTAACATCTCAAGTTCATTGCGTTAATTGATTTCTACTCTTGTATATATTGACATTTTGCCTGGATATATATATAATTGACTTTATTGTACTAAACATTTTCACCCTCCGTTTTAAGATTCCAGGTGGGCAATTTACTTAAAGTTTATATTGTATCAATATACTCTTGTGTGATTCCTGTTGAAACATACAGGGGTGGGTGCAGGTTATATATAATAGTAGCCGGTTGCAAAGTTGTTTTACTTTACACGAAAACAATTTTTTGGATTAAGTCCATCAATATGTTGTTATATGCTCTGTTTTTAGGAATATATATATGTGTGTGTGTGTATATATATATATATATATATGTATGTATAATGTATGTCTCGCATTTCAGCCGCTAAGATAAAACTTTCGTTGTAGATAATTGTTCACGTATACACAAGTGGTTTTTTTTCTTTTTTTGCCAACACAAGTGGTTAGTTACGGATATAGTGTAAGTATGTAATACTCCTTCGGTCTTTAATATAAGACTCAATTATTGAGTTAGTTTTGATCTTAAATATAAGACCAATTTCTCATATTTATTAATTTTCTTTAAATTACCCCTATGGATACTTCCTCAACCATAATTAAGTAGAAGAGGGAAATGGGGTATTAAGAAAGATAATTATGGTGTTTTAGGAAAAACGTGTCACATTTCTTAACTAACTTACCTAACTTCCTTAATCTAATCAAATTAGTTAAATGAGTTTTTAAGGACTGGAGGAGTATGTTTTTCTTAGCTGCTATCCAAATCATCTGTGTTAATCTGTTAAATAAAGTATGTATTATTCTAAAATTTTAAATTTAAACTCTCCACGTCTTATTGTAATAACTAGCACCGCGCTCATCACTATAATGAGAATTAAAATCACACCCTATTCAAGCATATATTGCAAAACTAAACTCAATATATATATAATTAATTATATTTTGTTCACAAAGAACTTCTGCAAATTTAAATTTTGGTGCATTGCAGCATTAAATTAAATATCTTAATGTTCTAATTCATCAATTTGAGAGTATTTTATTAAGTTATGACATGATTAATTAATTTTGCGATAATTCAATACAGATTATAAAAAATAGTGGTTGACGTGTAGAGATATTTTCCGTCATATTTAATAATAAAAAATAAATTATTTTTACAATCTTTATCACACATTCGCCCATAAGAAGGTAGGAGTATGTCATAAATCAATCATACGCATAGTTGCAAAATCCATTAGTTTTTTACGTGGTCAATTAGACAATTTTTTAATGTATGCCGTTACTGACACGTAAAAAAGAGAGAGAGAAGGTACAATATAGAAAGGCTAGCAGTCAAAATAAAACCAGATTGACTGGTGTTGATTTGGATATATAGACTATGTTTTGTCTAATAATAATCCTTATTATTATTAAGGATTTTTCCGTATTAAATATAAGTCATTTTATTTATGTTGTATCAACCACTCTTTTAGTGTTAATTGTAAGACCAATTTTATAATATAAATATTTTATATTTAGGACCGGGTCTTGATTTAACATATTTCCTAATATTACTTGTAGGTTGCGTTCTCTCTATATATATATAAAAGAATTTTAGTCCTAAATAATAAATATAGATTACTCTATGAATTTTTGGAGTACTTAATATTTTTTTTCTTTTAAAAAATGTCCAGATTAATGTAGGTCTTTTTAGATTGATGGTGCTAATTGGTTGGCAAAAAATATTGATGGTGCTAAGTATGGAGAAAGATGAAGACTTTTAAATTTTAAAACTATTTTAACGGATCGGAGTAACTTATTTTTCTTGATTTAGAAGATCCATAACTGCAAGTAATTTACATCGACAAATAAAATTACAAGTGATTTCCAATAGGCAATATCCGAGTTTGTTTGTTTGTTTCTTTTTTTGCCAGATATACTATCTGAGTAATTAAAACAGGCATTTTTATCGCTAAACCATTTATTATCAACGAGAATCCTTTTTTTTTTTTTTAACGGCAACGAGAATCCAATCTGATACGTGCAAGATCAAATCTTGATTTCAAGACATGTCAATCTTAAGATGATAGATTTGTATGATGCCCAAACAAAAAAAATCTTATGATAGATTTGTAAGTATCATATTAATGTTAATTTTTTTCATTACATATTGCTTTGCTACCCATTAATGTCATAATTAACGCTTGAGAAATGACATATATTTATCTAGCATCAACTAATAGTTTACTCCACCAAATCAAATTCAACAAGGATTTTGCTTGGTTTAATTTAAAATTCCATCATTTCACAAATGAACCTAGCTATATATAGACTTCTAAAAATATAACTCACATGACTTGGAGAAGAATTATATATATATAAGAGAAACTAATTAGTAATTACATTATATTTGTAACAAAAATTTACATTATATTGTGCACACGCCCAGACATAAAAAAAAAAACTCGAATTTATACAATCCAAATACAATATAACATGTTTTAACAAGCCGGACTATATTTGTGCCACATGAAACTCACAATAGTTTTCCGATCTTTTTTTCCCTTCACAAAAAAAAAAAAAAAGACGACTAACAATGAACTTACTTACTCACTGTGTAAAACTTTAAATCGACGTTCCGTGCAAGTTATAAAGGTAGGCAGGTAGCAATAATATATCCTAGATTGAAAATAATATGCCGTCAAGTATAAATTCCTTACTCCTCCGGTCCTTAATATAGGACCCAATTCTTGAGTTGGTTTTGGTCCTAAATATAAGACCCATTTATCATATTTATCAATTTTCTCTAAATTACCCCTATGGATGTTCCCTCAACCATAATTAAGTAGAAGAGGGAGTGGGGGTATTAAGAAAGATGATCATGGTGTTTTAGGAAAAATGTATCATTTTTCTTATAATTAACTAACTTACCTAACTTCCTTAATTTAATCAAATTGGTTAAATGGGTCTTATATTAAGGACTGGAGGAGTATTAATACAAAGAAAGCATCAGATTACAAATCTACAAGTCGGTGGAATATTGACCAGCTAAACGGTATATGATGGAATAATTTAATCGAAAAGAATAATAGAAAAACAAAGAAAGTACTCAATTGTTCAGCAGTCCTAATACTATAATGTTACTTTTGAGATTCAAACTTCTACGAATTAAATATTAAAGAATTTGGAATTCCATGTGATGCTTTTCCATAAATAAAAATAAATATATGCTGTTTCCTGAAACTTTCCATGAAAGATTTGGTGCCATTTTCTGTGTTCACTCATGCATACCTAAAACCACATGCTAGCTACTTTATATATAATACTACTCTGAGGAGGAGGAAGGAAGAAGGAAGAAGAAAAAGGTCTGGGAAATACACGGATGAGATAATGAATAAAGTCAACAGTTTCGGTTGATTCCATATAATTACACAAACACCCCTACAGGGCTAGGTCACTGGTAAAGGAAGCAAAAAAAACTTAGTAGTTAGGGAGTGAAGTATTCAGAAATCGATTAATCAAATAGAATAGATTAGCTTGGTCTTGCAAGGGGGTGGAACCTTAATTGCTTTCTCTTCAAATTCTTTGAATTTGACCCGCTTAGGGAATTTTCCATGAACCTTCCTCAGCCTTCGTTTTGTTGTCACTCAAATGGTCAAAGAGTTCATATGGCTTTTCGCTTAATAAAATCAGAAATGGAACTGTGTTGCTTGGGATTCTCGCTCTCATGCAGATGCCTTTTGCAAAAGTGTCTTCCAACAAGAGACACGGTAAAAGACTATGATATATATATATATATATATATATATATATATATAATCTGACTCGGTCCATCTACGGACCAAGTTCACAAGAATCTAAAACATCAATGTCTTCATAAATTGTTCAAAGCCTGGAAGGGTCCGGTGTGGTTAATTTTGGATTTTATCAGAATTAACTAATACTCTTCCGGTCCTAAATATAAGACCATTTTTATAGTGCACTTACACTATAAAAGGAGTCTTATATTTAGGACCGGAGGAATACCTCCCAAGTTTTGTGCATAGCATGTTATGGATGTTATGTTACAAAGGTGCAAATACAATTTGATATCTAAACTCTTGGATCGTGCAGCCAGAAAATTGCAGTTTTTTTATTCTTAAGCCAGAATTGTTTTCCCCACCCTTTTTCCCTTTCTTCATCTTTGTGATGAACTGGACTCTGAACAGAACCCAATTAGTTTCAGTATGGGCTGTAACATGCCGAGTTCTGAGGAAGTAGATCCATATTTTTAGTTGTCCCCTCGCAAGGATTTAATTTATTAAATGTTGATTTTCAAGTACTTACTGGGTCAACTAGTTTTGCCTCGGCATTTGATTTGTGTCATGGGTGAGTGCAAATATTTAAATTTATCATAATAAATTTATTTGCTGGGCGCAAGTTTATAGCAAGAATCAAAGATGTCCTGGTAACTAATAAAGTTTTTAATTCTGAGAACAGGATTAGAAGGCCCAGTGCAGTAAATGGATTAGTATTTCTTTTGAATGGAAACTAAACTATAGTTTTAGAAGTATTTTTACGGTATATGAAATAAATATGTGAAGAAATTTGTCTTAATTTACGAAAAAAGTGTTTTTAAAGAGCATTTCTGAAGGAATCCAAACACCCACTTGAATTTTTTTTTGGAATAACAAGACAAGCTAAGCTTGATACAAAAAGAAAGTGTCTAACTACTAGTCTGGGTTAACATTCCCAATAGCTTCCTCTAAATCTTGGTGTAACATCCTCAAGCACCAGTCAGGAGGTTCTGAACACCCACCTGAATCTAGTTAGTTAAGCTGTGTCTCTGGCTTAACCTCATGAAAATGCCCAATATCTACGTTCTACTCCTCCGGTTCTATTTATAGGATACAGAGAAAATATTTTTTTGGTCCTATTTATAGGGTATTGAGAAAATTTTTTTGTATTAATGTATAATTTTATCTTTCATTTATTATTATGTTGACTTTGTTTACATAAGGTATAATATATATTCAATAGGGATAAAGTTAAAAAGTTATTGAAATTTAAATGAGAGATAATAAAGTTTAAGGTTTTTCTTTATTCGTGTGAAACATATTAAAAATACCTTATAAATAGGACTAGAAGAATAATCAATAACTGGCAGTAGGCAGTTGGATGGACAGCTAATATTGAAGAAAATTAAATATTATTGGTGCTTCATTTATAACAAAGATTGTGGATGTTTTCATTAGCGGTGGAATGTCCAGATGGAGCATCAAACCAAGAATTGATTATCTCTCTATATCGATAGCCTATATTCTGAAAAATCAACATATGCGACCTCACCAACAGCCACGGAATTAACATTAATTATATAAATGCCGCATGCAGAATCATATTAGCACATGTGAAATTTAACGGAAAACGGGAACTTCAGAAACAAAACAACTCAGTGCATCTTCCCGCGCCGCATCGCATTTTCGCGTTGGGCGCGAAGCTGCAATTTGGGAAATGAATCTATCAATCTGATACTAATGGAGCTCAGCAGATCTCACAGGAAAGAAGTTGTCACTAAGTGACATCATAATTTAAATCTTGTTGCCTGCGGAATGGACACATTGACCTTTGACTATGGACATAAACAAGTCTACAAATAACATTCTCAAAGTTGTACAGCCAAACGGAAGAAGCTGTTTGAAAACAGAAGCTGTGGATCCCTTTGATCGAATTATGAACCAAAAAAAGCACTATGGATTATCCGGGTGAAGCTTACAAAATCAAGATTCAACTAAGAGGGTGTAATTTCATCAATGTTCAATTTAATTTTTTAAGCCTATTTGCATCATCCGTCACCTTAACTTGCTTTTCTATTTTGTGTGGAGTCATCTATCAACCTTTGCTATGTAAAAATCTCGTTCAACTGATCCGCTCCTCTTGTATCTGAAGCTTTCTCCGTTTCAGTTGAATTGGGCAAAGCGTCTTCATCAAGCCTTTTAGCACCCAATCCCTCATTAGATTCCATAGTGGCTTGAAGAAGGTCTAAAGGTGTAGCTGCTGGATCCAACTCTCGACAACCCTTTGGAGCATTATTAGCTTCTTCGCCTGTAAGCATGTAATTAGGAACCTGGTGAGAAAAGCGAAACATCTCCCCTTTAGGAATCCTCGTCACCCGATCAGGGTCAGCATGCCTTCTAAACACAGTCCTGAAATCCCGAAGCTTAATCAACGGCGCAACTAATATCCCGAGCTCCTCGTCAAAATCTTCAAGCACCTCCACCATATCATATTTGTGTATCACTTCATCTGGAGTCTGTTCATTCCAATCGGGAGACCAGTCCTTATAAAGAGCCCAGACTTGCCCTTTCAGCGGAAAGATACGAATGACTCCTCTGTTGCCTTTTGTCCACCTAACCATGTGTGAGAATGAATTTAATGACTCAGTGATTTCATGCCTGCCAGTCCTAAAGTCCCCACAAGTTTTAGTAAATCCAGCACCTATCCAATCTATGGGACCCAATTCACTGTTGCTTCTAGAGTTAAGCCAGCTGATTCGCATTCTAAATGGCTCCATGGATATCACCTTGTGAATCCGAGCATAATAACGAGGCATTCCGTCATCATCATCATAAGCAGCCCATACCTGGTCCTCAGCAAAGGCATTCTCAGTTCTATCCACGTCAAAATTGTGGAAATCAGGGTCTGGAACATTCATTATGATGTAGGATTGATCCTCCTTAACGGTATTATCAGATGTGACAGGGAAAGAATCACCTTCTACATGACAGCTATTATCAAGAATGGAGTCTTTATGCTTCTTCGAATCAGATGTTTTAGCAGTCAATGTGCTTTTTTGTTTCTTATTCTCTTTGGACTTGCTTGTGATCTTAGATTGCGCCACCAATTTCCATTCTTCAAGTTTCTTGCGAATTTCACTTTGTGCTTTATCCACCAACATATTTCGGATTTCAAACAATGACAACTCTCTCGTACTGTTAGGCTTCATGCCTGAGAAACCATAGCTTCTTTCAGTTTCCCAGTTAGCTTTTCTCAAATCAGAAGCATATCCCATACCAGCTGCTCCTTGTCCCGCGGTCATATGGTTTGCCATGTATCCTTTAATACCATTCATACCGATATCATCTGTCCTTCTCTTCTTCCAAGATTTCTCCCCTTTATGAAAAGAACCATCAGTCCTCTTAGACATTTGACTCCTCTCCCATTCAGCAATTGACGGTGCTCCCTCACGTTCCCTTCTGACTTTCTCACTAGCCTGCTGCACAACACTTGCAGCTTGAGCAGCAACAGACGATGATCCATCCATACCACCAAAACCAGCCATGCTAGAGTGAGGACCCCATTGATAACTTGCTTTACCATATGACGACATGCCTGAAGTACCAATGGCTTCTGAATTTTGAGAAACTGTAAAGTTTTTTCCAGCATTAGCTTGATTATTACTTGAAGCGTGATGTCGAGAACTTTGATGCTGCTGGCGAGAAGACCAATTTGCTGATTTGAAATAGTTGGGAGGTGGCTCCTTCTCTATAGCCAAGAAAGCCTCATTACAATTGGGACATAGAAGTCTATGATTCAAATAAACCCTAAGGTATTCATAATGAGTCCTGCATCGATTACAAATAGTCCAAAAGGTGTCAGCCTTCTTCTGTGGACGAGGAGCCGAGCCATGGCGTGCCTGGGAATTACTATTTCCAGCCCTCACATTTGAAGTTACATTCTTGTTAAGATTATAAAAACCATTTGAACCAGGTACTTCTGATTGAGATCCAGCATGGTTAGGTGTTTTATGTTGAAAACCTTTCAAACTCCTCTTCAGGTTATATTCTAGTCTCTTGGTTTTATCTGACAACAAACTCCATGCCTCTGAAACCAGCTTAAATGCACCCTCTGCACCTAAAGACTTGTTTTTATCCGGGTGAAGAGTGAGAGCCAGCTTCCTGTACTGTTTTCTAACTGTCTCTTCATCATCAAAGGGGTTCACTCCCAGTATACCATACCAATCCATTTCTCCACTAACTTTATTCTCAGCAGAGATATAAACATCAAGGTTGGTCAAAAACTGTGAAAGACCATCCAGTGCAGGATATAAATTTAGAGCCTTGAGAGCAAACTTCTTAGCACCAGCATATTCCCTGTCTGAAAATTTCTTCTCTGCTATTTCCTTGGCCCTAACAGCCTCATCCTTGTTGCAATCCATCATGTTCCTTCCTCAGCAATTGATGTACTTCTTTCCCGCCTAGCTAAAAGAAGGCAGGACTTCGACTAAGCATTGGATTCTATACCATACCACCTTTGATTGACTGAAGCCCTAAAATCTTGTACCTGAAGGAGAAAGAAAATCAGACATGTCACTCATTGAAATTAAAATTAAAGGAAAATAACAAATTAAAGGTATCTACTAAGAAGTTAATACAAGCACAAGATAAAATGTCCACATCTTATGTGAATATCCAAATAACAAATGTTACATTAAACTTGATAAAATTCATGTAGAAAACGAGAAAGTACTAACATGGAGACTGTGATGACCTTGACCCATAGCTAATGGTCTGAGGTGTTAACTATTGGGCTAATGTGTGACGTGTCAGTGTGAGAGAGAAGGACTATGAGTTTTGTATATTTGGGGACTTCGGTTCAAAGAGGATAGGCAATCAGTTAGTGTTGTTGGGGTCAGACTCTAGCCCCTAAAATGCTATGGGAGTAAGCTTATTTTCATTATTTATAGCTGCTTAGATCATATTCTGGCAGTATTTGCTATCTTTTGAATATCATTCTAGACTTGGAGAGTCCTGCCATGTATTATTTCACTGAACGTCTAATCATGTGCCAGGATTTAAAACTGACTACAGCTAGTGTTGTTAAATCAAATTTACAGACATGAAAAGCTGCTGATATCCTGGCTATCATAACATAAAAATAGACCAGGAAATGGAATCAAGTGAGTTGGCAAGCAGTTATCCTATACTAAAAGAAAATGACAAGATAATGGAGTCTCACATCAGAGATTCATAAGTAATCCTTGAAGAATGTAAATATGTTACTTATGGGAGCATTCTGGGAGCTATTTGCCTGTCAAGGATGTCATTGTAGGAAGTGCTAATTACTCAGATTCTTGAATTATGGTTGTGCAACCATGTTACTTTTGTCATGGCATTCAGGTTTCTAGGTCTACATGTGTTTTGCTTTTAATTCACCTGGGATTTGTCTGTAACAAGTAGGAGTTTAAATATTATGCTGCTAGAGAGAATTGTTAGAAGTAGAACTACAAGTTGTCAAGATCTCAATCTTGACACTAAGATTGCACAATCTTATGATCCTACACATAGCAATCAATTCCAATCATATATAAGATCTAAAATCTACTAGGATTACATTAGGATTGCAATCCAGTCCATTCAGTCCTATCTTGGAAACTTACCTTTTAATTAAAAAATAAATATAGTAAGTTGAGCTTTTCCCGGTTCTATTATCCTTCTGCTTGACTAATTGATGATTAAAAGGAACTTGGCTAACCAAATAAGGTTCCACTTAGATTACTCCTTTTTTTTTAACTATTAAAAGTTACCATCTACTTCCGAAGACACTATTATACCAGCATCTTGTTTCAACAGAAAAAGTGTTGAATTGTACAGCTACAAAGCTAGATCAAATAATCCATTAAATTTTAATTCTAAATAAAAAATTAATATTCTATGATGGGTGATGCTTATTACATGCTGCTCCTGACTAAGGTCCTGTAGTGCAGGCAGCACAGGTAGGTGCGACAAGGGGGGAAGATCCTATGAAAAACAAACGGCTTCAGTGAAAATTTACACTTGGTCGCTTTCAAATAAACTTTAGAATATATCCCACAGTGAAGCTTCATTTCAAATCATATTTCTAGCCATGCTACAGTTGGTTTATTACTACAAATTGCAAATGCATGTTTCCAAGAAGTTTATAAATAAGGTAATTCAAAAGAATCATACAAGCTCTTGATACAAAATTCTTCCCTCCTAGAATATGCATTACTCATGCAAATTTAAACAGCTTAGAAACAAACATAAAGCAATGCCCTCAAAGGGCTTATCCAATTGGGCTAAGCTTAAACATCTTGGAAGTAATGACTAGTAAAGAAAATCGGTCCCAAAAAAAAAAGACTAGCAAAGAAAAGCATTAACAGCCAATTGGGGGGGGGGGGATTATTCAATATAAGATCTGTTGGATCTCGTACTCAGAAATGACTCTTCCAGAAGATATATATAAAGCAAGAAATTTCCAAAAGGAAGGGGGGGTTTCCCCACATCGTCGCCCTAACGCACGATATTTCATATATCGTAGTTTTGATTTCTGAAAACAAAGTGAAAACAAGAAATGTCAAATGCAAAAAGGAGCATTTTTTCGTGTTATTGGTAGGTACTCATTCTGTGAGAATGGGGAAAATAGCGGCCAATATATCAATAAATTTTCTCTCGTTAATTAAAAAATTGCCATGTCTGGACAGCTCTGTTTCAGTAAAATAAGAAGAGAGACTGCGCAAGGCATTCATTAATAGCGGTTTGGAAACTCAATTCATATAGTGGGGAATTTTCTCTGGACCCTATACAACACTTAGTTTCATAACCTCAGAAGCTAGCGTAATTATAAATCGTCACAAATTAAGAGTACGAAATTTGACCCTTCAGAAGTTACATCAAAATCGCAGAATTCATAGTGGGAAATCATCCAAAATCACGATCATAGCGAATCGAAAACTATAATTCATGGCCATATAAGCACAGAAATGATGCGAAATTCATAAGCTAAATTTTCTTCTTCATGTATCTCCATAAAAATTCTTGCACGAAATACCAAAGAAAGAAAAAAGGAGAGAAGTGGTAAGCAACCCAGTGGTAATGTTCAGAAATTACCTCTTTCCGGACACTAAATTCGAACTCGAAGTCAGCTGATGCACGCCCAGGATCTACAGCAATATGCATTTCAAATAATTTATAACGGTCGAAACAAATTTGAATTCAGCAATTCAGTACCATGAACTGAAACCCTAGAGTTTGATATATCCCAGATCTAACGAACGATTTAATTTGGAAGACAATCTTTTGACGACCAACAATGATAGAACTAATGAATAAGTAAAATTACCTAGTAGGAGAGAGGATGTAACGCTAAGCAACTTGAATCTGAGACGACTGTCACCATGTACAATGACTAATCTGTAAAAAGGCTCGAGAAACTAAGAAGAATCTGTTTGCCACAAAATACTTGAGAAAAAGAAAATAGAAAAATACAAGGGAAAGTAAGTATGGAGCTGGTTATATATAATTCCTTTTTTTTTCCCCTCCTCATTTAATGTTAACCCTGATGGCCCTTTTTTAATACAAGGAGGTGTAACCCAAGCCTTAACCAGGGTTAACTTTTAACCCTTGAGTCTGGATTTGCTGCAAATGGTCAAATATTGCCTTGTCCATTATTAAAAGATACAAAAAATTTTATAGCTTAATGACATTTTTCTAGAAATTTACAAATACCTCTGTACTTTTTAGTACAAATGTACTAGTTCACACAATTCAACTGAAATTCAACTGAAAATCTTAAACCTAACATCATCTTTTCCTTATTACGTTACATCACACATAACTGAAATTGTTATTAGAGTCATATATTTTCTCCCCTTTCTGGTCTTCCACGTGAACGTCACATTGGTGAGATAGATCTCTGACCATTGTTTGATCCCTATATACTCGGATTTGAGATGAAAATCTGAATCCCTTCTCATGCATTTTATCAGCATTATATTAATGTTTTCCTAGAAATTTATGTGATCACTAATGTTAGAATATTCCGTTGCTTCAAATAATAAATTAGAGTGAGAATATATGTGAGTAGGATCAAGGATTTCGAGCCATCTAATGTGCTAGGAAACATTAATAGCCCGCCATTAATCTTGATTAGGCCATGGTTTCTCACATGTGGAATCTATTCTAACTTCTAACTAATTTTGATAGGTTTGGTCTATTTGTTTCCAGAGTTGACAAGTGCAGTGATTCTCTATCCATTTTATTATTTGACTATACATAGTAGATCTTTCCTCAACAAGTGATCCATCACATCGTAAAACCTCGACATAATTCATTATTAAACTCACGACTCAAATGATTACCTTTTTTTTATCCCCTTCAAGTGAAACGTCAATAAGAGGCCAATATCTGATTGCAATAAAAATTCTATGGCCTTGATTGGTTTTGTGGATGGAATTAAACGTTATAAGTCGAACTTGCACAGCCTTGAGACTAGAGAGGCACGATACGTACTGGAATGTGAACTTACTGCTTACCCCGATTATCCATTACTGAGTGACGATTATACTAAGATTCCCACATCATGACCATTTAAAATGGGTTAATATAATATTTGATTTCCAACTTTACAATTATTTTGATTTTAGCTTTTTAAATTTCAAATTATAGATTTTGATTTCTTTAAAAAGCAAAATAGTCCAGATTTTTGTTACGTTATAAGGACTAATATTTTAAATGATAAAAAATTGAGAAACAAAAATCTATGATTTAGAATTTGAGAAATCAAAACAAAAATTAAAAGCAAATTTAGAAGATGAAAAATTGTATTAACCCGTTTGAAATCATTGGATGCAACCTCTAATACTTAATATAAAACTTAGTTAACAAATTTGAGAAGATTAAAAATTAAGGAAGTTAAATAAATTATTTTAAAATATTATATTTATTGTTCTTCTCTAAACTAATTTCTATGACTTATAGGATGATATATAATCTCATAATACATATATTTATCTCAAAAAGATTATATAACATATGTTATATTTCTTCCATTCCTATTTATAAGTTTTAAATTTTAAAAAAAATACAGCTTGTCTTCTATTTAGATTTGTCTTAATATTTAATGTATTTTTTCTAATTTTACTATTAATTATTTATTCTTTCTCATCATATTTTTCCATAATTCTTTTTCATGATTTTTCTCTAACCTGTTTAATGTTTTTAATTAATCTTAACTAATCATTTTTTGTCTAAAAACTAATTATTTGAAACTTATAACAAGAAAAAAATTAAATAATTTTTTAATTTTTTCCAATGTTCTTAAATTAGTCAATTAGGTTTTAAAAATATGAGGTAACAGATGATTAACAAGTAAACAAAGAAAAATTTGTTGTTCCTACACAAATCAGTAGCCAACAAATTTCATGGGTTGACTGAACTTGGCATAAAATTATTGTATACCTTTTCCCTTATAAATTAACATCGCCTGACTGTGCTAAATGGGAGGCGAAAACAAAAATGAACGAATAAATCTCTAGTCGGTCATGCTCGTCGCCCTCCGCAGAGTGAAGTCAGCAAAAAAAAACAATGTACTTAATATAAAAATTAGTTAATTAATTAACTTGAATAGATTAAAAAAAATTGTTCAATTAATTATTTATAATAAATACATATAATTTTTTTTAAAATATCTTTGTTAATCATATATATTAATTAAAACTACCATTTAATAAAATATTTAATATGTGTAACTACTACAAGAACCATTTTGAAAAAATAAATAAATAAAAACAAAATATATTAGGATCTTATATTTAAAACTAAATTGAAAATCAAACTAACTCTTATAATATTATTCTTTTTTTTTCACCCGAATAAAATGTGTCTTGTTCGCATCATCCTCTGCATTGAAGTGCATAAATCCAACATAGCCGAAAACCAAAAAAAGGAGAAAATTCCACTCACCGAAATAATGCACGGCGCATTTATTGAATCAGAAGAAAAATACCAAACGGTGCCTCTACAAACCGTTGACTGGAAAACATATGAACAAATGCTGGAGAATCAGTTTCCAGGAGACCGTGATTAGATGCAAGAGTGACTTAAGATTACAAAAGCAATGAATAAACAAATCGCAGGTTGGCATGCCCAGTCAGTCACTAGTGCATGTGCAGAGAGAGAGAGCCAAGCCTGTTCATTTAACTTTAAGACATGCTGGATGCTAGCTGGATCCTGGACCCGCTTCCTCAGAATTAGCTGGGTTTGTTTTATCATGATGGAAGCGCACCACAATGCATGTAATGTTATCTGCACTACCCCGACTAAAAGCGGCTTCAGTTAGCCTACGAGCAGCTGCTTCCGGTTCATCTTCAGCACGGGCAAGAGAAGCAGCGTCCTGTACAAAGGTTGTATATCAGTAAAGATGTTGACGTGAGAGTATAACGAGACCGACAGAAGAGGGGAAATGGAGCTCACGTCATTTGGTACCACATCCCATAGCCCATCACTTGCAAGTAACAGCAACTCCAGCTCTTCATCTATTACCTGTTCCTGAAAGTGGCAAAGAAACAGATAGAATGTCAACATATTCAGGGTATCTGACTAGTCCCCAGACATGCAAACTTTCAAATGCAAAAACACAGCTGCAAGTTGCGACAGGCAAATCTGTTTAGTTTTTTTAAAAGCATGGCATCTCCCATAAGATCCAACCCTATCCGAGTTACATTCAAGTTCCTCATCTCTCGTTGCAATCATTATATACAATTCAATACCCAAAACTGAAACAGAAATAATATTTTTTTTTGGGGCTAAGGAATTCCACCATGAAACTAGAAAGTTAGGGGTTTCTGTCAGACTTTCCCAAGCATCAATTGAGGGGGGGGTACTTTTGTGAATCATTTAGAGCAATCAATAAAGTAACATAACCAAGGTTCACCTGGATCTCTGGTTCTGCCACAACAAACTGCTTCAGCATACGGTTACCAAAAGCACGGGACATTGCTAGCACTCCTCCTACCCTCCAAGTACCTATCAGCAAACAAAGAAATGTAAATATCTGCTTCCATGAAATAACTACTTCAATACATGAACATCCACGATATGCCAGATTATATCAGAACACCCTCCACGTTGCCAATTCCATCTCTTGGATGAGTGGTCAGGTCCAAAGGAAAAGGGATATACATACATACATATATATATATATATATATATATTAAGCAAATGCCGTATCTCTACTTTATCTACCGTTCTATGTTAGTAGACATGGAAAAGCTGATGCATAGGAAAAATTATTCCTGAAGCCCAGTATACTTTGAATCACTTCGTTACCATCCAAGGGCCACTTAAACAATTAAAGATGTGACTAAAATCTTCTATCTTCTTGAAGCCATGAGTTAACTATTTAGGAAAAGTAGCATTACCCTGTTGCAATGCACAAAATTTGAATCTAAATGCAGGCAGGTAAACAATAAATCTGCACGAATTCTAAAATAGCAAAAGATTCAGTTTTATTATGATATGTTGATAATTAATAAAAGAGGGCTAGCTTTTATATATTTCCATGCATCCACATAATGTAGGATCAATAATATATAGTGAGCACTCTATTTGGCATATCAATCAGCCAAAACATAACACTCCATGCATATTAGTATATGTCAACAAAGACTCCATTCTAATATCCCAAGATAAAAACAGTAAGTGCATCCAATATGGGACACCATATTAATTTGAATATCAACTTTGACTAAATATAACCAATGAAAATACCATAAAATAGTTACCCACAACTATTGCAGATGTGCTCGAAGCAAATTTTAAATATAACGAACTTAGACAATAATTCCTTCGTTTCAGGAGACATACACTACCTGCCCACATTATAACACCCCCAGCATTCTCAATTCTCTTCCGCTCATCAGTTCTATTTGGCTTATGATCCTCAGAGAGAGCTATGGCTGTCAAAAACAAGAGGACAAGATTAAGAGGTCCCTGTCATACTCCAATATCAACATGCATTCACACAAAGTGAATAGGAAAGTCAATAAACAAGTGATAGAGGATTAGTAAGCATGGAAACCATTTTCAGAAATACTTTGATTTCCATGTAAACTCTATATTACTAGTTTCCTTTTCCAGCAATCAAATCATTAAGATATGAAAAGTCCTGCTTAATCCAGAACTACTATAACCTGCAGATATCAAAATATTATAGGGCATCTCAACAATACCTTTACCAGCTTTGGATATTATGGTCCTAGAATCTCCAACATTGGCAACATAAAGATGGTTATCAACCAAAACTGCAGTTGAAGCTGTAGAACCATCATCCCGGAAAGTATCCCTTTCAGAATCCAGAAAATCAGCATCAGTCTGTTGATAAGTTTCACCTGCAAGCTTACGTAAGTTACTATGATCCCAAACAGATGTCGGAAAATAACCCACATGCAGGAGCCCAAGCCATGTAAAAAAATTTATCCATCACTCAATGGATGCTTAATCAAAAAGATTTCCACCAATGTTGGATCCAAAAAATTATGCACAATATTTTTCCGATACTAGAAGGAGTAGTGCATAATAGTAGCGAAAAAGAGAATGAGAACACACTTATAGCCAATTTAGTATCAGTCAAAAATTTTGGATGCTTCATGAGGTTATTGAAGAGATGCTCCTTCAAATACTCAGCAGCACGAGAACCACCATGACCTGAATGAAAATTTGAAATAGAAATATTAAAAGAAACTATGCCAACAGCAGAAGTCATATTATCATAACAACAGACAGATGATCGTTTACAAACACCCATATCAGTAATCAAATAAACATGCACCCAAATAGCAATTAACACCAGGGCTTTGTTTTTATTTTTTATCTCGACTTTTATCCCTGCTTTTGTTTTAGAGGAGATGATACAAATAACAACTTTTAGTCTCTGACTTTCAGACCTTCTGCACTACGGATTTGCGACTTCATTTCTTGGGGAGATATAATTATGCTTACCTAAAAGCTGAAGAATTATTAGCATGAAGCCAAAAAAATGTGTAAAACATTAAATTATCCGAACCTAATTAAACACGTCTGATTTAATTACCCTGTGCTGTGTCCTGAATTCATGAGGTTATTCTTAGTGAGTGATCACGTCAATCGGCGTAACATGACAAAGCTTCAGCAATTATATGGGAGGCTAGACAACAGGGATGCTCAAAAAATTGCCAATTCAGCCATATGCAAAATAACATGAAAACTATAAAATAATTACCAAGATACAACTTGTATTGGGCATAGAACTAAGTAGGAAGATTTGATAATGTAAGGCAAGAAGAAGAAGAAGAAATAGGTAAATTTCTCCCCAGCAAAGCATGACAACGGAAGTTCACCTAAAAAAAAAATGACAATGGAAAATCTTACCGTCAAATATTCCGAACAAGCATACCGAACGTCCATCAATATTAGATATCTTAATATCATAAAAATCCTCCATGGTCACCCTTTTTCCTCTAAAACTTGAATACCCACAGCTAAGTCTTCCATCTTCACTGCCAATTAAAAAAGCAATTGCATAAGATTGATCTGATAACATGATAAAACGAGGTAAAGAATAGGGAACAAGACCATAGCCAGCCACCCAGGCATATTAAAGACATTCATCAACTCCATTCATTACTAAAAACCCTACCAAACAGTTTCATATTGATTGATCAGCCAATCTGGACGAATGAAGATGAATTCAGTTGAGGAAATAACCACAGCGGGGGGCGATATACATTTATTCCCCACCATAAAATAATGCACAAGATCCCATCTAATATAGGCTTCTGCTATAAAGACAAACGACGACCTTCCAATGGAATAATGGACCTTAGAGCTCTGTCCTTTTCTTTGCTTTAATTTGTGTGAGAAAAGACAGAATCAAATGAGAGAAGTAAAAGAAAACATCAACAAGAATTACCTTCGAAACGCTCAACAAAGGAAATTGCAAATAAATAATCACCTTTTCCACCCTCCGCTGGCAAACCCACCGTCATCATCTTTCTCTGCCAACATATCAACAATGGGTCCCGGGTTTGACATAACACCTGTATTAACCATCATCCCTATGCTTGTCTTAAATCCACGATTCCACGAATAAGTAATGGAGGGAACTTTATGCAAACTTCTCACAATGTTGTAGAATTGCACTTTATTGGTGAAGGATCGAACTTGAACAACCAAAGACCTTATACAACTGCTGTAAACCATCTAAACGACTAAACTGGCAATTCAACGCCAGATCTTGTGTACTTATCTGTCTAGCATCATACAGAAAATTACTATATCATACCAAAGATTCTCACGAATAATTGAACAGTACAGGGAAGAAAACGTTTCTTTTCTTTAAAGAAAAACAATGGATTGATTCACCGAGTAAATACTAAAAACTGAACGAAGTAAAATCCCTCTGCCGTTACTCACGTGTAAATTACTTATACAGCTACAAAATGGGAGTGAATTGTGCGAAAATAATCATTATCCAGCCTATAAAACTCTCATTAAGTGAATTTAATCACCTTAGAGAGATAAGAAGGGAAAAGAAGGAAAGAAGAAAACCCACTACGGCAAGAAAAGCAAAAATGATGAGCAAAGGAACCGAAATCCGTCAAATCTTACACTGTGCAAGCCACTTTAAACATTCAAATAATCGACCAGAAGAGACTAGTGGACCGCTTCCAAAAGCAATTCAATGAGATATTCCCAGATAACAAGGCATTTGTGGCTTGAGTCAGAACGCTCAGCTGGGCGACGAACCGGATCGGATCAAATGAGCCGAAAAAGACATTGATACTATTCAAATGGATGATCCGAATCAAGAAAACGTTAAAAAGTTAAAGGAATCAAAGAACAGATACTAAACGGGAATTTGAAACCCTAAGAGAGTTTCAGGGAAAGAGAGAGAGTGAGATTGGCAAAAGCAGAAGAAAGTGAGGAGATGGCTTTTTGAGTGAACTTCATGGCACCCAAGAGCGATGGCAACGTGGCAGGCTGCTAGTCTTCTTGTGTTTTTATTGTGTGCTTTGTGTTATCCTCTACTCCCCCAGCTTCTGTGTAGCTTTCCTCATTGCAATCACAACGTGCCACGTTAGCACTCGCCCGCCCTATCCCTGCTGAGGATTTTTCTCAGGCAACTCTGCCCGAAAATTCTATAATACCCTTCGTATGGTTAATATAAAATCTAAATAATTAATTTTAAATAAATTTAAAATATCAGTTAAATTAGTTAATATGATATGTTCTTTTTAAAATGTCATAAGTATCTTTTTTTTTCTTTTTTTATTTGATTGTTGTTAAAAGAATATCAATAAGTTTAATTTTAAAAAAAATTGATAACCATATGACTAATATCAACTTTTTAATTATATCTTATATTAAGGATAAGAGTATAATTATAATTATGAAATGTACATATAGAAACTCATCCCGTCTATATTTTAATAACTGCAAAGGTATACCGGCCACTACACCTTTATTCAATCCAAATTCGTGCATTTACAAATATATACAGTGCATTATATTTCATTAAAAAAATATAATGCATTATAAAAAATAATGAATAGTACTTGACCGTCAATACCCATTGAATGAGGTTTCAAATTCAAGCTAAGGTGAAAATTTATGCTGAAAAAATCATTTCTATTTAAGATTGAGAATGGTTATAAACCTCTTAATTATTGCCAATAGATGCTCGATGCTTGATTCTTTGGCCAAAAAAATTTTATTTAAAAAAAAAGGACATGCTCAATCTTCCTTATTTGAGATGGGTATAATTATATGAAAGTAAACACACAACTCAAATTTAATAATATATCCAGTTTTTAATATATGAGCTAATTGACAAATTTGAGTAGATTTAAAAAATTAATTAAGGTAATTATTTTTAATACATAGATGCTGTTTTTCACGTAGAATTCTTACTAATTAATATATTGGTTAGAACTAACATTATTACAAAAACTATTTTAAAAAAATAAATTTAAGAAATTAGGATCTTATATTTAAGACTAACATAAAAGTCAAACAAGTTCTTATATTAAGAACTCAAAGTAGTATTTTGCTTTTAGAAAAACGAAATTTTGGAATTGTTGTCGCACGCATCTCTTAAATAATTTGTATTAAAAAAATTAATATATATAATCTTATATTTAAAACAACTTTTTAACTAGTTTTTATATTTAAATCGGATTTAATACATTGTTCTCTTTTTAAATATGTAAATATATAAATGTAAAAGAATATATATATAATATATATATATATGAATCTTTTTTTCCATCGCTTTACTTTACAGGCATCCACAAGACATTTTAAGGTTTGTTTAGAATTGTAATTAAATTATTTAAAAACAGCATTGTTAATTATAATTTATAAAATATGAGATAAACATAAGAAGAAAGTTATGTACCAGTGTGCATGAAAGTGTTGAAAGTTATGTACCAGTGTGCATGAAAGTGTTTATGATCCCTTAACATAAAAAGGGAGAAACAGTCGCCTAATCATTTGAATGAGTTGCTTAAATTGGCCTTGCAAAGCTGAAAACTTCCTTTTTGTTTGAAACGTGTCGTAATGTTCTCAATGGGATTGAGGGTACGTACATGTATATGGCCATGATAATTTTATACTACCTCCTGTCCTTAATATAAGATCCCATTTGACTTTTATTTTGGTCCTAAATATAAGACCCTAATCCACTTTGTCTCTCATATTTATACTTTTTTTTTTCCAAAGTAGTCATTTTAACAATGATAGTTTTAGTCAATACACTTGATTAGCAAGAATATTTTAGGAAAGACAACACCTATTTAGGACAAATAACTAACTCAACTTACTTTCTTAATCTCCTCAAATTTGTCAACTGGCTCTTATAATTAGGAATAGAAGTAGTATGTAGTACTACTCACGGTCCTGATTATAATACATTATAGATTACAAATGAGGTTTTATAATTAATCAGATATAATAATTCATTTATCTTGGAATAATCATTACATTCTCATTCGCATGCATGCACTGCGCTGCATAAGATGTAGGGAGTATTTGGGTAACTCTAAAAGCATTTTTTTACAAATCGAGATAAACTTTTATATATATTTACTTCGTATACCGGAAAAACACTTTTGAAACTATGCCCAAACACCCTTGTAATCATGTACTCCTCCGGTCCTTAATATAGGACCCAATTCTTGAGTTGGTTTTGGTCCTAAATATTAGACCCATTTTTCATATTTATCAATTTTCTCTAAATTACCCCTATGGATACTCCCTCAACCATAATCAAGTAGAAAAGGGATATGAGTATTAAGAAAGATGATTATAGTGTTTTAGGAAAAATGTGTTACTTTTTTTATAATTAACTAACTTACCTAATTTCCTTAATATAATCAAATTAGTTAAATGGGCCTTATATTAAGGATCGGAGGAGTACTAGATACGTACATTGTGAGGCAACTTGTTATTCCCAAAATGTTTATTAGTAGTCACAATAATTCTCAATGAATCAGTGAACAGTATATAATCAAATTTGAAGATCAGCCACTTAAAAATAGATTGAGTAATTAAGCATTTGAAATTTCAGTAGGAGATATATTTGGTCAGAGATGAAAAATATTCAGAGCGTATCTGACACGAGAAAACTCAAAAGAATAAATGGGCAAATAATGATGGGGTTAGAAGAGCAAAAACGCAGACCAGAAACGTAGCACACATCACATGATTAATACATCGTTCGATGCAATGAATCGAGGCAGGAAATCTTGCGCAAATCTAAAAATTAAGTCTTGTTATTTATAATTTATGTTTAACATAATTTGATATATACACACACACGGCCTGATAAATATGAACCAAAGTTTGTTAACAACAAACAAACACTACCGGGAGAAGAGAGATATAATAAGTTTTGATTTCAACCTTGATTTACTATGTTGTTCTAAAAAACTAGTTCTTTCTGTTAGACTTAATTTGATTGGTAATAATTTTATTACTAAAGCATATTTTATTCAAACATAACACATATACTGAAAAAAAAGAAAAAGAAAAAGTCATTTGGATTTATATTTCACAATATGTTTTCACTTAAAGTGGCCCCCTTATTTATAAAATGGGTTGGCAAGATATTTACCATATCACTACCACTATTAGAAATATTTCCCCATCACTTACAGTATTTTATTTAGATATCTTTTGGATCTGAACAAAATCAATTCAAACATGAGCTTTAACTTAAATACATATATTAATTAATTTTAATGTTTCTAACTCAATAGATATTAGTTTTAAATCCAAAATGATTTGACAATAATCAAAGTTGCATAAAAAATACGTATATAGATTCATTAACTTTGTACTTCCTACTGTTTTAAATACAAGACTCATTTTGTAGTGTAATTTACACTACAAGATAGGTTTTATATTTATGAGCGGGGGAGTATTATTTAATTCCAAACAATAGTCTTGTTAGATATTCAGACCCATAAAAAATGCATCGAAAGCCGACATAATTATGTGATAGAAAAATGGAGTAAGGTTTAGTAAGAGTACGTATGCGAATCTCTGTCTTAATTAATCTTATCAAACAAGCATTTATCACTTTCTTTGATGTAGAAATATGCAGAGACTGTACCACTATGAATCATAAATATAAACATATATTAATTTATACTTGGTCTTTATATAGGAATGAAAATGATTTACATTATGGATAACACGGTTCCCAGTAGATTTGTGCGTGTCATACATATGTGTCCATCCCAGCAAAAATGCTTTGTAATTTAATTACGTCTTGACGAATAGTGCTCTGTAGTAAAAGATTATATATAGCTGGAAATTCTTGAATAAGCCCGAATATAACGGGACAACACCCCTAGCTCAACTCTATTCATCCCAAATTATTTATTTATTTTTAAAAATAACGAAATGTCCATTTTCAACTTTCAAATTAAAGGCATATTTCAAATTTTTTTCTTTCTACGCAAATATTAAATAAATGACAAATCCCCACGTTTCACATAACTAATGACAAGTCCATCGACACATTGTAAGGTGATTATGATACAGAAAAGCTTCATACAAATTGCGCAATTCAAATTTAATGGAAAATATTGGATCACGCTTGTAAACAAAAGCGACACAATTTTGAAAGAAGTTAGCTTTTTTTAATTGAAGTATCAATTCATATTCAATTATATTTTTTTCCATTATCTCCGCTATAAAAATACTAAAAAAATAAATAAAACGAGCTTTTTCGAGTTGGTCCGAATAACCTCATTTTTTGAGGCCTAACAGGGATGGACTGAACAAATTGAAATATCTCAATATCATCATTTTCATTGAGCCCCCGTCATAGAATTTATCAAATTTACTCGGGCCCAATGGCTCCAGTAAAGAACTAAATATGTTCCATAAAGTCTTGTTTGGAGGTGGGGGAAATTGCGAGCAGATATTCTAAAAAATATTCACTTCAAGGTTACAATTATTATATATGATTCTATTGCGCACTCACTTTTACAGCTTCCGTGTTAGCATTTTTTTCCTGTTCACTAAAACGCAAGACTCCTCTCTGGTTGAACAATTATATCCCCTTCTTCAGTTCAATTGTATAAATCTGCTGATTTGAGTTACTCTAAACACACATAAAAACTATATATATATATATATATATATATCGCTTCTATATTACGGTATTGATTAACGTTTGAGCCTTGAATTTGCCCTGCGGAAGTTTAAGAAAAAGTCATGCATTAGTTCATCAATTCATAGGGTCTATTTAAAGGAGAGACTTGTTTTAATTAGGCGAATTGCAGAGAGAAGGGTAGTAACTATGACTCTACAGTTTAATTTCTTGCTTTTATTCTTTTTATATCATTACTCTTATTCTTAATATAAGAGTTAAATAGTTAATTTGTTAATATTTAAAAAATTAGTTAAATTGATTATTTGTAATTGATTTCACTAAATAATCCTCTTTAGAGGGTATTAGTTAAATCACTGTTTTAAAAATGATTTTACAGAATTCAAAATAAATAGATGAGAAGAGTTTTGTCTTAAATTACGTAAAAGTACTATTTGAAAGTGCTTTTGCAACATCTCAAACATCCCTTTAATCATGTGCATCAAAATTATCCTTTACTTGGGAACCTCTTAATATGTACAATCGATAGGAATATTTTAGGGGAAAAATTATAAATTTAAGAAATAAAATAAATTGAAATTTTATATTTAGTATCAAATCTAATCCTAATTAATTTTTATATGTATGCGGGTGGCAGTAGGAGTGTAAGAAAAAATGAAACCAAGTGTAAATAGGCACGTAACTAAACCCGGCCAAGCCTAGTTCCCCCCTATTTCAGCTTAAACTCTCCTTCCTGATTCAAGTCTTCAGCACAACCCACTTCCATCACTTGTATGATTTTATATGTGAAGTTTGAAAATTATTAGAGGCCATATTTTCCATATACTTATAATTAACTAGTTTATTTAATTTTTTTAATTTGATCAAATTAGTTAAATAGGTCTAATATTAAAGATCGAAGAAGTATTATGTTATGAACAGCGCAACGCACAATATAAAATCGACCCTCTGATTTTTAATGACTGCGGTTTTCTTTGAAGTTAAGTAGCTAACGCTAAAAAAATATCTGAGAGGCTTTTTTTGACAGCTTGCGGGGAAAAAAAAAACACTGCCAAAAAGAATTTTGGAAAATTTTTTAAAAAAATAACTTTAAATTTTCAAAATTTTAAATCAAGAATGATTATAAAAATACGTTATCATTTATTTCTTAAATGTTATCAATTATTATTAAAGGGTCATGAGCAAAACTGATTTAGAATTTTAAAATTTAAAAATATTTTTTTGAAATTCCCTTTAGCAATTTTGATTGGTTGATTTAGCATACCGCTGGTAAACTAATGAGCTAACAATCTTCAACCTTATTGGATCGATTTGTCACAAACAGAAATGCTCGAAGCACTACACGATTGGAAACTCCGCCCCCCGGGGAGTGGATTCGTTACCATCTTTAAATTAAATATCCCCTCACTTCTCTTTTATTTTGTAGTGTGAGAAGTGATTTTTTTCTGAGTGCGCAACTCATTGAGAACTCCTAGTGGCCAACGCCTTCATGCGCGGCAATGACTAGACTACCAGAGCGTCACAACATATTTTATTTATTATCAATCTCCATCATATAAGAGTATTGAACAATAAAAATATTCACATATCATGATTTTATTGATGCACTTGATGAAAAGCTACACCTAAATTATGTCTAAAACTATGATGCCACTAGCTTCTAAGAGCTAAAATCCATAGAACTTAATCCAAAGTATGGTATGCCGGATTTAAATTCTTGGAGCTGGAGAGGGATGAAATGGATCTGTTTACGTTCTCAATCCTTGTGTTGCAACCTCACATGCTCCAAAGGATTCAAAATCTGTTCCATCATCTGCTTTCAGAAAATTAAAGAATGCTATCTTTCGTTCACTTAGTACATGATAGGGCAGATGCTAGCATCTTTGTTTCCTCAGAGCCAAAAGGGGTATGCGATAACAGATTACATGTGGTTTCCCAGAGTTGGCGTCCTAATTTGGGGTTTCGTGAAAGTTCTGAAGAGCTGATAATCCTGCCTTTCCCCCCAAAAAAGTACGCTCCTGATGCTTCCTGGAATCAAATGGTGAGATGATTGAAGAAAACTTAAATATCAATTAGCATATTCGGTGTGCAAGGAGCACGTATTAAATTGCAGTTGTCTTGTTCAATCAGCATAATCTTGTGGTTCATTTCAGAGCCCATCAACCGGGCCACCTTTTTAAACTATATGAGTGAAAAAGACGGTATGAAGTAATATTTTGTCATGTTTACAAGTAATTAATTTACATGCATTAAGAGAAGAAAAGGCCCATACATACATACTCTTCCGGTCCTTAATATAAGACCCATTTAACTAATTTGATTAGATTAAGGAAGTTAGGTAAGTTAGTTAATTATAAGAAATATGACACGTTTTTCCTAAAATACCATAATCATATTTCTTAATATCTCATCTTTCTCTTCTACTTGATTATGGTTGAAAGGGTATCCATAGGGATAATTTAGAGATAATTGATAAATATGAGAAATGGGTCTTATATTTAGGACCAAAACCAACTCACCAATTGGGTCCTATATTAAGGACCGGAAGAGTATATGGTATTATGCAAGCTCTTGAAGGATAAGAGTGCTCAGGCCCGGGGGGGGAGGGAAGATAAGAATGCAGTTGGAGCAATGATGTCCCAGTCATTCATGGTACATCTTCGATAAATTAGACAAATAAACAGGACAAGCTATACAACCTCTACATATAAAATACACCTAAAAGAATAC
Organism: Neltuma alba; assembly: GCF_004799145.2. Classification (NCBI taxonomy): domain Eukaryota; kingdom Viridiplantae; phylum Streptophyta; class Magnoliopsida; order Fabales; family Fabaceae; genus Neltuma; species Neltuma alba. Next base: position 10,949 of record NW_021635862.1, on the reverse strand, counting down.
TTACTGGAGGTGCAAGGGCTGCATCAATAATAGAGCTAATCCCACATTCGGGGGTTTGCAATAGGCCCAACATTCCTAGGAGTTTGAATGCCAAGCTAGATAGAATTGAAGGAACTTCTCGCATTATGTTGGTTTGCACAGCTCCAGGATCCACAGCACTATAAAGCAAAACGCAGAAGAAACTGAATGATTCAGTTGAACAGATACACAACCAAAAATAAAAATGTAAAAACAATAGGCGTCATAGACTACGATCTAACCCCAATCATTTAAAGCAACGAGGTCCACAAGGCCACAAAAACAGATCTCAACATGTGATTAACGCCCAAATAGAACTAAAAGTTTCTTGATGCACGTGTTTCATACATGGCAGGAGATTGGCAGACAAGAAACGATGAACATTGTTTTAGCCAAAAGTGAGAAGATAGAACATTAAACTAGTAATTTGCCGCAAGAAGGCAGGTATGTGAGCATCCTAACATGATAATTGAGTATTATATGTGCATATATGAATTAACTTTCAACAATTTGTTGGTATAATAGCCCTAAAATAAGAAACCAGTAGGAAGGAATAGAACAAATCTGCAATTACGTACATGACAGAGACGTGACAGGATTTACCCACTGAGCTAAGCTGTCGATGAAGCTCATAGGAGAAGAGCAGTAGGCACACTTCAACAGGGTAAACACTAATTAGGAGTAATGAAGATAATCTTTACAAAATCATCCAGAACAGGCAGCTTACATTTAGAGTATTCATAAATTTGAGCGCATGGGTATTGTTTTGAGCCCAAAAATCTTCTCCCAGAAACAGTTTTCTCATCAACCTGTATATCACTAACTGTAGAAAAAACCAGCAGTCATAATAAAGCATCTATGTGCCACGGATATTTTAATAAGTCCATCTTTTGCTCCACAAACACCTTGAAAGACTATTATAGGTAGAAGGTCAAGAATCCCAGTAGACGAACTAAATATCAAAGAAACCATACTATTCTAATCAACCAACCACAACCATTGAAAGTATTGATAAGCATTTCCGAAATAGTTTATTTTGTCTCATACTTATTTAACAAGCTCAACGATTCTTGAAGAGGCTTTTTGTTTTTTTTTTTTGGGGTTCAAAAAGAGGTATGATTTGAATGAAATAAGTAGGCACTAAAAAGAATTCATACCAAGTGGGCAAGAGATAACTTTCATCAAATCCACATCAAGACGGGTAACTACCAACTCATGACCAAGAACCATCAGACTTTAGTTAGGAAACTGGTGCTAAGATTATTAACAGAACTAAGTGTCCATTGAACTCTTGAAAGCATGTTCTTTCATGAATCCATTCATACTACAGGATTTACTTTTTCCCTTTTCTGTTGGATTATGATGTCAGGAATAAGTTGTTTGGTTACTCATAACAGTAATTTCAGCATAATATGACAAGCTAAGTGACAATCGAAACTAAGCTTAGAAAATTCTCTAGGCAATTGCAGAGTGTTTGATTACGAATGTGCAAAATGAGAAACAAACCCAAAGCATGGAGTCACCAGACAATAACTTGCATGGAATTGTGTTATACAAAGAAGTATTGATTATATGATATTTTTACCACTTCGATGAGTAAAGGATGTCACATTCACAATTCTTGAAGTTACAGGGCTGCTTTCCAGAAGTGGTAATAGAAGCTTTGTCAAAGCAAAAGCACCTATATAATTTGTACCAATCATCCTGAGAGACAAGCATAAATATATATATTGATTCTTAGGATGAATGCCGCGAATATAAGAAACTAGGATGCCATAAAAACAGAGTAACATAGACAATCAATAATATGAATCGATGACACTCAAAAACATGTGAATTTTGCGCAGAAACACTTGCATACTCTAATAATGGAATTCTTTGATGCAATATGGGAGGAGAAATAATGTTTATTACTGATCGTATCCCTCAGCTGTGACTTTATGTGATGTTGCAAATATTCCAGCATTGTTTATCAGTATTTGAACTGAGCAGTGCAAGTCGGATTCCAAAAGCCAGTGCTGCAAGGACTTCCTAAACGTCACAATGGACTTTATTGATGACATATCAACCTGGAAAGCTTTCACTTTGGCATCTTCATTGCAATCTTTGATCTTTTTTATGGTCTATCAAACAATGGAAAAATTCATAAGAAAATAGTAAGCATGGAGGCATAATTACTATGACCTTGATAATTTAGAAAACATACCTCCAATAACAACTGGTGTGATCTTCCAACTGCAACCACATTTGGAATCTTAGGTATACAATCTTAAAAATCAAGTTACTCAGTTCAAAAGAGATAAACTACTTGCATGACTAGAGAAGCAAACAAATACTCATTCTCACGATCAAAAAATCAAAATAGCATTCAGTTTAATCCCAGTTTGGTTGTTTTCTGAATTCCCAATTCCAAAGACGAAATTTCATTCAGCATGAAACCATGCAAACTCCAGAAGGCATTTTGTCAAGTAGTTAGGCTTCAAAATCAGTGTAAGGGTTAGCACACAAGCAGTATGAGGGAAGTGATCTTTACATGGAGTTCAATCATTTGATGGGGTCTTTAGGAGACATCAGTACCAGTCATGTTTTCCTAGGCACAAAGTTGTGCAAGTTAAAGGCAATAGGCCCTACTATGTTGACCAATCTCTCCTTTCAGTTGATTTAATTGGCTGCCTAAAAGTTAAACAGAAGGGGTTCCAATTGCTAAACAATGCCTTTTGACATTATCACTTAAAGTAAGGCCAACAAAGATGAAAACAGGTTTAAAGAACTCGTCCAGCATTAAAGTAAATGAGAATTGCAATGAGCATTGGATTACCAATAACAACAAAATATCCTTCTTTTGAAAGGGCGAGAGCAGTGGCAGCACCCAGGCCAGATGTTGCCTACACAAGCCAAAGAATGATATTTCGTAAGTAAGCAAGCAGCAAGCATTAGGTTTTTAATTTAAAAAGGGAAAGGGAAAAAAAGATGGCTGGAGCAGATTATGAAGCCCAATTTCACTTACACCAGTGATGACGCAAACAGGCCGACGAGGAGATGTTGAAGGAGAACATCTGGGATAGGATTTGAGAATCTCATATTCTTTAAACAATTGCCAATATGACAATATAAGCGAAAATGTCCACAACACGGACATTCTCCAGAATTCTAATGAGCAGACAAAAAAGAAAGCATCGCTCAACTCCTTCATCGCCATATACAATCTCGACATTCGAATTCGTTCCCAAGAGAGCTGCTACATTTAGCAAGCTGGCCAAACAAGGTGAGCATGTGAGCCTGATAGGAGCCACCCTTCGGCATTGCAAGTAAATTATATATATTTTCATGATCGGAACATCAAAACCGAAATCAAATGAAAGATTCCAATTTTTTTCTAAAGCAACAATAGCATGAAATGCCTATGGGGAATGATTGCTCGAGTTAGGATTTGTTGCAACTTGCAATATGTGAGTGGAGGTCTTGGAAATCAATATGCTTTGCAACTTTTAAAATCTTAATACCAGAAATAACAACTCGGTGGTGATCGAATTTGACTCGGAGGACGCGGTGCTGGTCCTTTGAGGTCTGCGCTTAAAGATATTCAGAAGGTGCGCTGGGAATGTTCTCACACAGACATTATTCAGAGTCTATGAAAAGGGAATTTTCCCGGCCAGGCTTGGCGCTGAGCAAATAAGGATCTTGTAGAATTAGTTACTGCACGCCAGGGAATTGCGCTCCTTCAACTTTACCGCCAAAATAAAGAAACCCTTGTCTGAAAAATAGTAGTAACTAATTAATAATTAATTTAGCTTGCCTTGGGCATCGGTTTTATATGCATCCAATTTGGTTATTTTTTCCAGTATTAGTTTGAAACTATTATTATTGAAATGAATAATACTCCCTCCGTCTTAATTATAAGACTACTTATAATTAGGACCGAGGTAGTACAGTATATTTACTTTTCAATTTCATTCCCCAAGCTCGTTGAGCCTTGTGTGAGGCACTTTTTGATCTTTTCAGTCTTCTGGACCCAGTTCAACCAAGGACCGCTGACTTGATGGAGTCTTGTATTAGGTTTTGCTCAAGTCAATTGGGCCTCATGTTTAAAACTTAAGCCAATTCCTGAGAATTGGGCTCCAACTTGAAACCTAACCCAACCAACCCTGACTCCAAGCAACCGATGCCCGCCTAGGCTCCAACATACGGATGATTTGTTTTTAATTAAATGATTCTCAATTAATAATCATCGGTGTTATTATTAAAAAAATAAAAAATTTGCATTATGAAATTTTTTTGACAGGTCAAATCAAAATTAGAATATTAGCAATGCAGTACAATATTTTATCTGAGAAGAAAGACTACATAGAATAGAATTAACATTTGTATATTGATCTGAAATATAAAAAATTATAATAAGGCCCAATATTCTTTGGAAATATTTTTATTTCTTAAACCTTCTCAAGATAAGCCAGGACTCAGGAGAGGAGACGCAACCGATTTTAATAAGATCATGTAAAGTATGTCCTCCTGGTAACCAATCACAAATAATAATTATTCCATAATCATAAAAAAATTAATAAGTCGTCACATGCACTGGTGCACATGCACAAGTTGCAATAGTATATAACTCATACTTTCACGGACTAATAATTCACATAATATACTTTTTTGAAGGAAAAAAAGGGACGAACTCACGAACTGAGCCAGTTTTTTTTTTTTTTAAACCAACATGAACCGGGGATTCACGTACAATGCGTGTGAAAGAGGATATTGGTCGTTTGAAAATGAACAATCCCTCGGCATCGCTGCGGGAGCCCACTTTGACTATCCTAGTCACGTTATGAATTATCAGTACAACTGTTGACTTTACTTACCCATCCCCTCCCCCAAAAATACGCCCAGCCCATTCCCATTCATTAATACCAAATTATATTATCATTATAATTTAGTTTAGTTTAATACGTACAAACAGTACGAGGCTTGAGCCATTCCTTCCGTTTATGTCTCCTTCCCCAAAATCCGGCATAACTTGTTTCTGCAGAGTCAAACTGATTTGGAAATTAATAATCTTACATCTGATAAATCTACCTCTTAAGTTAACACTGCGTCGTGTGAATATTTAGATAATCTCAAAAGTATTTTCAGAAGCACTTCTGTAAATTAAGGATAAACTCTTCTACATATTTATTTCAATACTGTAAAAACATTTTTAAAATCATGATTTTGTTTTAACCCAAACATCTTCTAATAAAAGCGAAAGAAACCATATTTTTTTGACTCGGACAGTTTAATAGTCAACATCGGGGGTCAACGCATCAAAATGAAACTGGCTTCGCTCAAGTAAAATATTGCTTAGTCATTTTATCATTATTTAAGGCCCGGTCTCCATTGTCAAATTACACTGCCAATGTTTACTTAATTACGTAATTAGTGTCACTCTCAGCCAGTTTGAAAAAGAAATTTATGCATTGCATATAATAATTCCATTTGAAAAAAGTGAAAATAAGGAGTAAAACTGAAGCAGAACGTTTGAGTCAACGGACTTGACTGTCCGGGCAGAAAACAATGCGAGCCAATGGTACAAAACTGGGGTGGGGCCCGATACAGGCAAGAATTTCTTGCATCATCACCAACTCCAACCTTCCGCACGCCTTCTCTCTTCTCTCCCCTTCGTCTTCACTTGCAATTTTGTAAAAGCCGAATTACTAATATCCCCCTTTTTGTTTGTTCTATTATATTCTCTTTTGCGAGCAAAACGATTGAAGGAGCCATCGCTGCCATTGTACTTTCCGCGAACCTTCGTCTTGCCCTCTTCTTCCTTCCCTCAAGTGTTTGGAGGTGTCAGAAGTCCATCGCTTCGGCTTTGATTCCTCATGCAATTCCCAGCCTGGACAAGTGCAATCTATTTCCTGATTGGGTATCCTTCATCATCATCACCATCACCATGATCTTGTTCTGCTATTCCTCTTACCTATTTTAACTGCTGAGATTTTTATTGGGAATCATTCTTCTTCATGGTCCCTTTGCAGTTCCTGTCTTCATTTTCTGCGCTCTGCTTCTCATCACCACCAGTTGCTGGGTTTGAATTAAGTGCTTCGTACGTTTCTTCTTTTCTCTTTCTGTTATAAATTGACTTTAAGTGCTCTATTACTAGCACGCGGGGAATAAAGATTGTTTTTGTTTTTTCTACTGTGTTGTCCCCCCACCCCCAAAAATTCTATTTTTATATGGGACATTCAGAATTAGATATTATGAGATATTTATAACCCAGTTACAGACGATTGGATTTTGGAAGAATTGGAAAATTTTCTGCATAAATAAGTCAGTTTTGGAACTGCAGTCGTTTTTTTTAATAGATATTGTTCTGAATATTTATTTTCAGACTCCATAATAATATCCCAAGCAAACTCTTATAACCCATTGTTGATGATGTTGTTACGGACGAGTTTGTGCCTTTCTTACCTCCTGAGAAATGCATTATCTATCCGTGAATGTCTTCTTCATCTTGTTGTTTCAGGTGCAGGCAGTGAAATGCTTGGTGCCTGAGGGATTTGTTCAGATTCATTGAGATCTATCAGACAGATTCATCATATCCAGCATATTTTTCCAAACTAAGCTCCAGTTATGAATTTTCAGCAAGAGAAGTTTGTGAGGTTAGCCGAATATGCATGCGCTCTTCTACTTGCGGTTTTAAGTGTCCTCTATGTTACGTTTGAAACATTTTAGTGTGCCTGGGATGCAATGAACATGAAGGAAGGAAATATCTTGGAGGCCAGTAATGCTTTACTTTGTATATAACTTTTGGAAGTTTGAAGGTGAAATAAATAATCGCCTATGTCTATCTACTTCTTACATTCATTGACTGTCATTGACTGCCCTAAGCAGACAGAACTGCCATACGGTCTCTTTTTGGCACCCTACTGCCATATTGCTGGAACAGGAAGCAACTTTGAATTAATGTTATTTTCCACTGAGGCCTGCCTTTTGTTTCGCCGGTGTCGCCACTGGTTTTCAAATTGCACTCCTTTTTTCCCCCTTTCGGTTTTTCTTTTTTTCTTTTTTTTGGACGGAAATTTGGAATCTTGTTCGGAAGAAGATTTGGATAATGTACTGATTTTGCATTTGTTTACTTAATGTTCAGGTTCGGGATTGGAATTCAGACAAGGGTTCTGAAAGTCATATTCTGAAAATACCATAACGTACCCTGGGAGAATAAGAAGTACGCTAAATTCGATTTCAGCTAAGTTTAATAGAGGCCTTGAATCTGGTTCTGAGGGTATAAAGAGATTTAGAAAATCATTCAAATCTTTCCCCTCTGACAATCATTTGTCCCGGAGTTTCTGTTCTAGAAAGAAAATCCTTGATCCACAAGGCCCATTCCTTCAGAAGTGGAACAAGATATTTGTATTATCGTGTATTATTGCTGTATCACTAGATCCTTTATTCTTTTATGTCCCTGTCATTGATGATGAGAAGAAATGCCTTTCATTGGACTACAGGATGGAGATTACAGCCACTATTTTAAGATCTTTCTCTGATATTTTTTACATAGTCCACATAATTTTCCAATTTCGTACTGGATTTATTGCACCATCTTCTCGGGTATTTGGAAGAGGTGTTTTGGTTGAAGATGCTTGGGCAATAGCAAAGAGGTATCTGGCATCATACTTCTTTGTTGACATTCTCGCTGTTCTTCCCCTCCCACAGGTAAGAAAAATTTCTCAGAAATAGTATCCCCCCCTCCCTTTATTCTCTCTATTCTTTTTCCTGATCCCCAGTTGCATATCTGATGGATTCCAGAACCGAGGACTGAGGAGTAGGAGTTTATACAACATACATGCAATAGCACTTAGGATAGAAAAACAGCAGGAAAGCAAATCCCTTTGGGACACTGGAGTTCTTCCATACATCACTCTATAATTTGTCCACGCCTGTCCTCTTCTTTTTACTCTTTTAAACCTAAAATTACCACAAAATTGTTCTGAACGGTTACCATGCATGTCTTCTGCCCCAAACTGTCCAGAAAGTTACGTAAACCACCTATGCAGACCATTCCAGCCCCTTACCCCTCTGTTTAATCCTTAGATAGACTTTCTGATGAGGCCAATCAAAGTATCTTTAAGCTTGTGAAGACCTATGTGCTAACGAGTCTGTGCGTCATGTACTGGCTAACCTTTTTTCTTTCTCTGTTAAGGAACTTCTGCTCTTTTGTGTGATTAATTTAAAAACAATTACTTCCTGTGTTAAGGCATATGGACCCACTTAGACATACAATGGAGAATGGAGGATAAGTTCAATTCTTTAAATTAAATATGTTCAGTGTTTTGTGGGGCTCTAGGTTCAAAGGTTAGTTAGCTGGATTCATTTGTAAACTTGTTGACTGACCTTGCTAAAATATTGTAGGTGGTGATTTTAATCATAATTCCAAAGATGGAGGCTTTGAATCCTTGAACACGAAGAACTTGCTGAAATTTGTTGTTTTCTTCCAATATGTGCCAAGGGTTTTACGAGTTATTCCATTATACAAGAAGTGACAAGGACCTCTGGCATCATCACTGAAACTGCTTGGGCTGGAGCTGCGTTTAATCTCTTTCTTTACATGCTTGCGAGTCATGTAAGTTTGATGTGCTGTTTTTCTTTTGTTTATATAGAAAGATATTTCTTTGTAATGCTGCTTTTACTATTTGCTTTCTCAGCTATTTCCACTGTATTTCTTGGTTTATTGATCTTTTTATTATTCCATATAATTTCAAGTTTATAATAATGCATGTATTGTGATTTTATTTTTCCTACGATTGAATGTCATGTCTTATTTTTTAGATCAATTAAGCTTATCTGCTAGGACAGATGTTGCTTATGGTTACTATGAGATTATACATATTGATTTTGGTCCTAACTTAGTATGAATTTGAATATGCTACAGGAAGCGTATGAATTTGGGTATTTCACTATTTAGACTCGTAGATATTCTGTGTTCAAGGGCTTGAGTGTGTGTTTCTTAAACTTCTATTATAAAGTTGTTAAGTAACATAAATCCTAGAGTAAAAATAAAGCTTAATTACTTTATAAGCTGTAACATATTTTATGCATGTTTGCTCTCGGTTGTGTGTGGAAAAGATTTGAACATGATAGCAAAGGCCTGTGTCCTATATGAATCAATTCTTAAACTTCATTATTTGCATGAAAATTTCGCTATATTGAGTGGTGTGAAAATAAATACGCATGCATTTTGTGTGTGCGTGCGCATGCACATGCAAAAATAAACTCTAGTGTAGTATAGTTATCCTGGTATGCTATCATCATGTGATATCCTTTTTCGTTTTTCCCTAAACACAAGGATCATTAGAGCATGTCTAATTATATGATTTAACCATTGGTTATGGTTTTATTTATTTATTTTTTATTTTAAACCATTGAGTTAGACTCAGACTTTCACTCTATGGATAACTTGAAGCTTCCTTTGTTCAAGTATGAGGCATTGTTTTATATCTTCTATTATTATTATTATTTTTTTTGTTTTGTTCTAGTTCACTTTCGAAGTTTATAAATCTATTCTTGTTATGGGATCATTAGCATGGCCATACTGTTCACTTGCTGCTTTAGATATCAAATGTTGTAAACTGTTTGCTGAGTCAAAGTTTCCTAAAGAATTTCTTCAAGCTTGAATACATTTTCAGGCAACTGTATGGCATTTTGATTATGTCTTTGGTAAGTTGATACATGATCTATGTTGATTTTATCTAATTTTCACACTTCAAGACCTATGGTTTTAGTGAGTCATGCTATGAAAGTTATCCTACGTTTGAAAATGTTAAACATCGTCATCTGCATTCTTTCCGATTGTTCAGTAATTTTTCACTCTTAGGTTGTAGGTGCCTTTTGGTACTTGTTTTCTATAGAAAGAGAGACAACATGCTGGCAAGATGCCTGTCTAAGAAACACTCCTACCTGCAAGGATGCATATTGTATTGTGATAAAGGTAAAGTGTTGGGCAATGTTGCAACATTCTGAATACTTCTTGCCCAATAGTGGAGAATTCAGAGAAATTCAATTTTGGAATATTTCTTGATGCGCTTGAGTCTGGTGTCGTGGAGTCAAGAGATTTCCCTCAGAAGTTTTTTACTGCTTTTGGTGGGGCCTCAGAAATCTAAGGTGTGCTTTATGAACCTTTTTAAATAAATTGTTTTAAATTATAACTTGGTGATATCATTTTGCAAGATACTGGATAATATGCCTTGAAGTTTGAATCAAGTGAAAGGAACATTAACTGAGTAAACCCATAGTGTGGCTGAACCCTCTCCCTCTGTGTTTATGTCTAATGATATGCAAATATGGGTCTGTCCATGAGTCTTTTTGTGTGCAAGGGTGGATAGGAGGGGGTATTCTTGTATGTAATCTTGTATGTAATTTGATTAATAGTAAGTTGAATTTCGTGTCTGATCCAGAAATAGAGAATGTATTGGCTTCAGTTTTCAATCTCTATGAAAAGTTTTGTTTTCTTTCTTTATTTTTTATTCTTTTTGGGGTGCGGAACCTCGTCAAATATCATTTTGTGTATTCCAGTTCATAACGATGATGAGTGCATGAATATATCTTAAATACTCATATGGAGCCCATTTTCATTTATTGGATTTTGCTGACCTTTTAAAATCTTTCCCCCACCCCTCTGGGGGAGCTGGGATACCTTTTGCTGCTGCAGTTCTCTTGGTCAGAACCTGGAAACAAGCACCTACGTTTGGAGATTGCTTTTGCAGTTTTCATTTCCATCTTTGGTCTGGTGTTGTTTTCATTTCTCATAGGAAACATGCAGGTTAGTGCCAAATGTTTCTGGCGTCTATTTGTCACAGTAATCATATACGCTGAATCTGACTGGTTGCTGTTACTTAATCCTATACACTGAATGTTTTCAGTAGTTATATACTGTCTCCTTATTATCCTTGTCTATTTAC